>NC_137621.1:16498363-16840863 GCF_963280865.1 Gymnoscopelus braueri | reverse complement strand
CTGTAATGTTTTACTTAAGTAAAAGTATAAATACTGCAATGTAACCCTAACCTTTATAAAAGTGAAGCTCACAACTTGTCTTTTGATTTCACTGTTTGAAACAGGGCTTGAGTTGTAATGCATAACTGCAAGTTTGCCCTTTTCACTACTGGCTTACATGAAAGAAAAACCCAAATGGGTCCATTTGGTTTCATTAATGTCTTTTGTAAATAAAGTATTCAATAAAACGTCATAATAAAAAATAGCAGATCTACAAGCGCACAAGGCGGCGATGCGTTGTGAGCTTGTAGATCTGCTTTTTTCTGATCAAATTCAGCTGATTTTAGCGTCATACCTTACATGAAAATTTTTGCTACAGTAACCTTGGTTATAGCGTTTATTCATTCATTTTTAAACAGGGCAGTCATGTTAAAAACATCAACAGTGGTGGGAAAAGTACTCTAATGTTTTACTTAAGTAAAAGTATCAATACTGCAATGTAAAAGTCCTGAATTCAAAATTGACTTGAGTAAAAGTACAAAGGTATTGGTATCAAAATGTAATTAAAGTACCAAAAGTAAAACTACTAAAATGTTTGAAAGTATTCACACCACGACCACTGAACATGATCCACCAGACAAAAATCTTGACTGTGCAAATTTAGAAAAAATCTATAGTGCTCAAGCATTTGCAAACATACAGTAAGTAACAGAGGTACAATGTTACATTAATCTGCACCTGATCACCTGCAAATTGGCCTATTTGAAAGATCTATTTGTATCTCCATCACAATTAACTGGAGTACTTTCCTGCATAATCAGTCAAGAATACAGTTGACACTAAAGTTATTATTATTATTTAGCCTTTATAAAAGTGAAGCTCACAACTTGTCTTTTAATTTCATGCAAGTTTGCCCTTTTCACTACTGGCTTACATGAACAAAATACCCAAATGGGTCCATTTGGTTTCATTAATGTCTTTTCTAATTAAAGTATTCAATAAAAAAATCTAAAATAGCAGATCTACAAGCACACAAGGCGGCGACGCATTGTGAGCTTGTAGATCTGCTATATTAATGAAACATGTTTTGTGTTACGCTGATTTTAGCGTCAATTTTGATGCTAAAATCATCATCAATCTTGGAATGGTTTGCATCATTTTAATCACAAGGCCCGTACCTTTAAAATGGTATATAGATTGACTATGTAGGTGACACACATGCTAGTGTAAATGTGTAAATGTGAAAAAAACGCTTGTTTCGCCGCCTGTTCTGCATTCCTCAACACACACGCACACGCACACGCTCACACACACGCACACGCACACACCTCACGTACTAGTGTTGCCATGTATACTAATTATAAGCGACCTCGTTTTATGTAAAGTTGCTTGTAAATATAGGTAGTTGCTTTTTATTTGTTATTATTTTGTTGTGAGCTTGTAGATCGGCTATTTCCAAATCGTCTATTTTCAAATAGCCGATGCATATAGGTTGAAAGTGCTCATGTAGCCTAATAGTCACTTAAATCTTTGGGCTTGTTTTCATTGACCTGGTTGCTTATTTTGCTCTCAAAATCTGGCAACCGTGTCATTGTTTAGACCAACCAAGAAGAAAATGCGAAAGCGATCCTCTTTTCCAAGCCCCGTGTAAAAGACAGTATTATGTTGAGAAAATATAAAGTCATTACAGCACCATAACATGGTTAATAAATTTTATTTTGGGATGTACAATACATGAAAATTACGAGAGTAATAACGCGACTTGCGTCGATAACTAATGGGGAGCGGACATTAGCGCGCTTGGCTAAAAACAGTTAGTTAGTAACATCATACAAGCTAACTATTAGCCAAATTCAGCTAGCGCTCGGAGGAATCCATAGTCCCATAGCTTGGGAGGACGAGGCCGCCCGTTCAGAGTATGGGAAAGTATCCCATTGGCTTAAACGACAGCCAATGACGCAAATCTGTCGAATGCAAATGAATCTGTCGAATGCAAATCTGTAATCTGTCGAATGATGAGTAGTAGGTCTGCCTCTTCTTAGACCCGCAGCTTTCAGCAAGCGAGTAAAAAAAGGGAACCCTCAATCAAGTAGAGGTGTGCGTGTGTGCGTGTGTACGTGTGTGTGCGTGTGTGTGTGTGTGTGTGTGTGTGTGTGTGTGTGTGTGTGTTAGTGCTGCACGATTAATCGAAAAAAGATCGTGATCTCGATTCAGACACCTATGCGATCTCGATTTTAAATTATGACGATTTTTTTTTCAATATATTTTTTTTTTTTTGCTTGATATTTTTATATTTACAAGAGAATTGTGTGAGAATCGTGTGAGAATCGTGATCTCAATTCTTATGGAGGAAAATCGTGATTCACATTTGAGCAAGAATCGTGCAGCACTAGTGTGTGTGTGTGTGTGTGTGTGTGTGTGTGTGTACAGTAGTTGGAGAGGATTGCTATTTGTTGACCTTGGTAGATGGAGAAAAGCATGGATTCATCTCCTGAACTTCAATGGCCCCCACTAAAGATGGGGCAGATTTCAAAGAGACACTATAGATTATAGGGGGGGCGGTGGTGTGGCTTTGATGTTTGGAGGCCATCTAGCAGTGGTGGAAAAAAGTACTCATAATTGTTTTACTTAAGTAAAAGTATCAATACTGCAATATAGAAACACTCTGTTACAAGTAAAAGTCCGGTAATCAAAATTAACTTGAGTAAAAGTACAAAAGTATTGGCATCAAAATATACTCTAAGTACCAAAAGTTTAAGTTTTCATTATGCAGAATGTCCAGTTTCACAAGTTATCATTATGTCTAAAATGCATTAAAAATATTTTGAAAATACAAGCTTACAACGCGTTGTGAGCTTGTAGATCGGCAGTTTAGGGCTGAAGTGGTCAAAGTATGTTTTGTAATAATAATCAAAATCCACAAAGTAACTAGTAACTCAAGTGTTCAAATACTTCTAGTGGCGTAAAAGTACAATATTTGCCTCTGAGATGTAGCGGAGTAGAAGTAAAAGTATAGAAAAATGGAAATACTCCAGTAAAGTACTTACATTTTTTACTTAAGTACAGTACTTGAGTACATGTACTTAGTTACTTTCCACCACTGCCATCTAGTGACTGAAAGTGTTTTGGTTTGATCCCTGCCACCGACCAGAGATAGATAGATTGACCTTTATTGACTGGCCTACTACTGTACAGCTATATGGTAGGACTGAACAACGCTGATGTTGGGTAATGTTACGGTAGGTATAATGCAGCTGTATAATGTGGAGGGGGACTGGCTCCTTTCCATGAGTCATTAGCCTATACTAAAATAAATGACCTTTGGGCCGGTAATTACTATTACCACCATGTACAACAGCTTAGCAGTGTGTACACCTTACATCACAAAGTTCCTCAGTGTTAAAGAGACATTTTACAGTGGGAGACTGCCACCTGCATTTCGCAGCACATTTCACCTGAGTCGCTGTAGAGAAGGTATCGATATAGAGCCATGATCACAATCAAGGAGGGTTTGTTTGTCACTCAACAAGTACATAGATCACACATATCGTCTCTGTCGGGTGGAAACCTCATATGTCCAAAGCTGTTACATTTCAGGATTCAAAATCAAAAGCATCAAAAGTAGCAGATCTACAAGCTCAAAACGCGTCGCTTCGCGCCGCGTTTCGAGCTTGTAGATCTGCTACTTTTTGATGTTTTTGTCTGACGTCGTAGTGTAGGGCATTAATTTACGAAAACAAAACACAAAAAGTTACAATATGTATATATATATACTGTAGGAGGTTTCTGCCCAACGAAGTCAAAAGGCCAGGTGCTGGGCAGAGACAAAAGAGAACATGGTCCGCACACTGGGTCCAGCTCCAAAGGTATATTTTTTTATTTAGCTTACCACCAGGGTGATGTTTCAGCTCCTGATCTGAGGAGCAGCTACCAGGCTCCAAACGTCACCTTGGTGTGGTAATGCCTTCTCTTTTATTTGTCACTCTCACACACACACACACACACACACACACACACACACACACACACACACACACACACACACACACACACACACACACACACACACCGTTGGCCTAAGGTTTTCCTAAATCTTTCATAGTAAATAGCCGAAGTATAAAATATTGAACGAATATGAACTGATTTGCAATGCATGGTCTCCACCAGTAGTGGTAATCAAATCTGTGACATTGCAATTACGTGATCCTCCCGTTCCATACTGTACAGGCGTGCCTCCTCCTGGCCCTTCATTCTGCTTCCTTTTCTTCCAGACATCCTCTCCAGCTCTGTGGCCTCAGGCTGTTTTATCTTTTTAATTTTTCTCCATATTTTTCAGCAGCAGACATGGTCGTTCAACATAGTGTAAATTGTAGGGGTGCAACAGTTAATCAAACTAATCGATTTCATTGGTGATTAAAAAAAGTCAAGTTGAATAGCTTTTGGGGGAAATACTTTGGGCATAGGCGAATTTTTTTTCAATGTGTCAAAAATGTGCGACGTGTTGTGTGAACTTGTAGATTGCATGTTTCCGCTATTTTAGCGTGACACAATTGTACGACAAAGTATTCAAATAGTTCTTAAATGGTTAATCAGACTAATCGATTTGAAAAAGTTCGCGCCAATTCGTTGCCATTAACAAATATATATATATATATATATCTACAAGCTCAAAACATGGCGTCTTGCGCCGCGTTTCGAGCTTGTGGATCTGCTACTTTTGATGCTTTTTGTGTGACGCTGACGCTGTAGTATTTATTGAAAGTAAGGCATTCATTTATGGGGAAAAAAACACAAAAAGTTAAAATATGGAGATAAGAGGTTTATAATTGTATAGCACGCAGTGTTGCCAGATAATGTGAGAGAAACAAGCAACCAGGTCTAGGAAAACCAGCCCAGAAGAAGCGACTATGGGCCACATGAGCACTTTAACATATACATCAGCTATTTGAAAATAGCAGATCTACAAGCTCACAACGCGTCGCAACGCAAACGCGTTGTGAGCTTGTAGATCGGCTATTTTCAAATAAAATCTTGCGGGGAAATTATAATATGCAGATCTGGCAACCCTGATAGCACCATGGGGTTTTTCAGTAAACCGTTAGGATTTAGAAGGCATTTGTAGAATCGGCCTCGCGGGTCTTAATGGGTTAACTCTCCTCATTGCATCATGTGTCGTTGTCGTTCCGTATAGCCAACCTGAAGGAGCTGATCTCGCAGACCATGGTGAGCTGGGCCCAGGAGTGCCACATCCAGGACCCGGAGCTGGTCCGGAAGATGTTCAGCCTGCTGCGGAGGCAGTACGACAGCATCGGCGAGCTGCTGCGGGCCATGAGGAAGAGCTACACCATCAGCGCCACCTCCGTCCAGGACACCATCCAGCTGCTGGCCTCGCTGGGACAGATCCGCTCCCTGCTGTCCGTCCGCATGGGCAAGGAGGAGGAGAAGCTCATGATCGACGGCCTGGGGTAAGTAAATGGCTTTAACCCGTTAAGACCTGAAGCCGATTCTACAAAATGTCTTCTAAACTTCCAACAGTTTTCTGAAAAACGTATGTTTCTATATCAGTGGTGCTCAAAAGGACCCCGAGATTGAATGTATTTGGCCGCCGACCCCCATCTCAAAATATTTAGTTCCAGGGACCCCCAGAAACAAAGATTTGAGTTAAAAATGTTCGCTTTAAAACAATATATATATTCAAAGATTTGCACACGTTTTCACGATTTTTTCAAAAATAGCAGATCTACAAGCTCGTAGCGCGGCACTCGGTGCCGCGCTATGAGCTTGTATATCTGCTATTTTTGAATAGCCAAAGTGTAAAATAGTCACAACTCAAATCAAAAAATTACACGGTTGCGTTCCAGGTCTTAATAGGTTAATGGTTGGTGTATGTTGACCGGACCGACCGGCCCAAAAGTGACCAAATGAAAAAATGCTAATCGTCGCCGTCAGGCAGAAACCTCTTAGCTCTATAATTTGACTTCTTGTGTTTTGTTCTGTAAATTAACGGAGAATTAAGTATCAAAAGTAGCAGAGCTACAAAGCTCGAAACGAGTTTTGAGCTTATAGCTACTTTTGCAATTAAGTCTTGTCTAAGGAGTTTTCCTGAACCTCTATGCAGTGAGCGAGTCTCCTTCTGTCAGTTTACCTTTATGTTTTTGAGACCACCGCACCTGCAGTCAACCTTCCACAAAGGACAAAGAAAGGCGCAACAGTTCCCCTGTTCTTTAGGGTTTTATTATCAAAACCTGCCAAAGTAATGAATTATAAAATCACATGTCAAGTCAAATGCATCTTATTCATAAAGGCCATGTCTTCCCTTTTGCATCCTCATCTTGGTGCGGACAGTCTGACCACTGAATGCACTCTAGATCACTTGGTCCTGTACTTTTACTATTACTTAAGTTGCTTTTAAGTTTATTTTTATATGGACTTTAATGTTTCTGTTCTATGTTTATTTAATCTGTGAAACGTTTTATGCTGCTGTCTTGGCCAGGACTCCCTTGTAAAAGAGGTTCTGAATCTCTGGTGGGATTATTCCTGAAGGTGAAATTCAAAAGCAAAACTATGGAGTTACATTTGTGTCTTTATTAACCAAACAAAAGAAAAACATTTGAGAGAGAAAAAATATAAACAGAGCAAAGAATAGTTTTGAATGAAAACAAATTAAAACAGCAAGCGAAAAATAATAATTTGTAAGCAAAGGAAATTATATAAACAGAACAAAAAAATATTTTTAATTAAAACAAATTAAAAACGCAATCAAAAAAATATATTTGCAAGCAAAAAAATATAAGATTTGAAAGAAAAGAAAAAATTATTGAGAACAAAACTTTTAAAATTCAAGAGTAAAGAAATAAGGAAAAACTGTTTAAACTACATAAAACAAAATACTTAGTAAAATGTTTGGGAAATAAAATGTTTTTAATGTTTTTTTTCCTCATTTGCGAATGAAAGTAGTTTTTTCTGATTGCAAAATGCCTTCTCTCTCAAAACCTATGTCTTTGGTCTCGATTCTTTTTTCTCTCTCTTGGATTTGTTTGTGTGAGGGGTTAAAGTTCAGAAAGCGGGTCCTACGCTGATAGATGTAAGACACCTCTCCATTGGTCACTTGGAATCTGAGTGACAGCTCCCCCTTCCTTATGTAGCTTGTTGAATGCAGGGATGGAGGTGTGTTACGGCCAGCATGGTTTTTTGATTGATTGAATTATTAGCAGTTTGCAAAAAAAAACTAAAAAACATGAAAGTATAATGCAAGGTCAGCTAAGAGTATTTAAAACCCAAGAAAGATGACTTGTTTCCATTGGGGTCCTTTGTACTCAATTCATAGAGACATTTAATGACAGACAGATATACACTACTATGCAAAACATCATAAAAAACAAAAACAAAAAAATTATGTACAGTAAACAGATTGATGGAATACTTTATTAACAGTAGGATACAGAGGTACAATTGTACAATGATTGTTATAAGGATAACACAAAAAGGCTCGTTTCCATTGTGGTCCTCTGGGACTGAGGTCAGAGCTCCATTCCAGCTCTGGACGCTACACTATTCGTTACAATATTGAGCATTTTAGGCTATTAGCAATTCAGATGATTCCCTAATGTTAGGTTTCTGTTCTACTTACAGTTTGTGATCTGTATTTAAAATTGTTGTATTGCTGTTATAGTAGGCCAGTGGTTCCCAAACTTGGGATCGGGACCCTCAGAGGGGGTCCCCAGATTAGCTTAATGGGCAACATTGTTTTCTCTCTCAACAGTAAACAAACCAACCTATACAGTATAAGTGTATACAGGGTAACACATTTCTAAAGTGACAATTTAATGACTTTTAAGACCTTTTTAAGGCATTGTGCGCTTGTAGTTCGGCTATTTTCACAATATTTATCTGTGGAACCGAGTCAAACTAAATCTAATGCCTGGGTCAGGGTGGGTGGTCCCCACTTCAAGTATGATTATTTTGGGGGGTCCCCAGTTCAAATATGATTATTTTAGGGATTCACAGCCTGAAGCACACTATCAGACGAAACGTTTCCAAAGCAGTCTATCTGGAATGGGCCTGGCCAATAGGCCAGTCACTTCAGCCTTGCCTTAATTAGAATAACGAATATAAATAATGTAGCTTTATTTTATAATTTCAAAGGGTTCCGAGGCTGTGAATCCCTAAAATAATCATATTTGAACTGGGGACCCCCCAAAATAATCATACTTGAAGTGGGGACCACCCACCCTGACCCAGGCATTAGATTTAGTTTGACTCGGTTCCACAGATAAATATTGTGAAAATAGCCGAACTACAAGCGCACAATGCCTTAAAAAGGTCTTAAAAGTCATTCAATTGTCACTTTAGAAATGTGTTACCCTGTATACACTTATACTGTATAGGTTGGTTTGTTTACTGTTGAGAGAGAAAACAATGTTGCCCATTAAGCTAATCTGGGGACCCCCTCTGAGGGTCCCGATCCCAAGTTTGGGAACCACTGGCCTACTATAACAGTAACAACAATACAACAATTTTAAATACAGATCACAAACTGTAAGTAGAACAGAAACCTAACATTAGGGAATCATCTGAATTGCTAATAGCCTAAAATGCTCAATATTGTAACGAATAGTGTAGCGTCCAGAGCTGGAATGGAGCTCTGACCTCAGTCCCAGAGGACCACAATGGAAACAAGCCTTTTTGTGTTATCCTTATAACAATCATTGTACAATTGCACCTCTGTATCCTACTGTTAATAAAGTATTCCATCAATCTGTTTACTCAAACTGTTTACTGTACATATTTTTTTTGTTTTTGTTTTTATGATGTTTTGCATAGTAGTGTATCTGTCTGTCATTAAATGTCTCTATGAATTGAGTACAAAGGACCCCAATGGAAACAAGTCATCTTTCTTAGGTTTTAAATACTCTTAGCTGACCTTGCATTATACTTTCATGTTTTTTAGTTTTTTTTGCAAACTGCTAATAATAATAATAATCAAAAAACCATGCTGGCCGTAACACACCTCCATCCCTGCATTCAACAAGCTACATAAGGAAGGGGGAGCTGTCACTCAGACTCCAAGTGACCAATGGAGAGAGGTGTCTTACATCTATCAGCGTAGGACCCGCCTTCTGAACTTTAACCCCTCACACAAACAAATCCAAGAGAGAGAAAAAAAAAATTGAGACCAAAGACATAGGTTTTGAGAGAGAAGGCATTTTGCAATCAGAAAAAACAACTTTCATTCGCAAATGAGGAAAAAAAACATTAAAAACATTTTATTTAGCACAACACATTTTATTACCCAAACATTTTACTAAGTATTTTGTTTTATGTAGTTTAAACCGTTTTTCCTTATTTTTTTACTCTTGAATTTTAAAAGTTTTGTTCTCAATTATTTATTTTTTTCTTTCAAATCTTATATTTTTTTGCTTGCAAATATATTTTTTTGATTGCGTTTTTAATTTGTTTTAATTAAAAATATTTTTTGTTCTGTTTATATAATTTCCTTTGCTTACAAATTATTATTTTTTGCTTGCTGTTTTAATTCGTTTTCTTTCAAAACTATTCTTTGCTCTGTTTATATTTTTTCTCTCTCAAATGTTTTTCTTTTGTTTGGTTAATAAAGACACAAATGTAACTCCAAACAAAACAAAAATATATAGACAGTCATAGTCATAAAATAAATTGTCTCTGTCGGATGGAAACCTCATATGCCCTAAACGGTTACTACTCAGTATTCAAATTCAAAAACAGCAAATAATACTTTTCTGTGACGCTGACACGCTTGTAGTATGCATTAATTCACGACAAAACACAAAAAGTTAAAATTCTGGAGATAAGAGGTCTATGCCCCAACAGCAACACAATTAGGGCCCAAAAAAAAACACTGCCACAAAATATGGATGTTGATATGAATGTGAATCTCTTTGATTGATTGATTGATTGATTGATTACTTTATTAACAGTTTGCAAGAGGTTCAGTTGTACAATAACGCTAGAAGGATAACACAAAAAAAAGCCCTGAGGGCTTGTTTCCATTGTGGTTCTAGTATTGTATTCATACTCTGATATGTGTGTCATGTGTCTTGTGTTCCCGTCCAGGGACATCATGAACAACAAGGTGTTCTACCAACACCCCAACCTGATGAGGGTGCTGGGCATGCACGAGACTGTCATGGAGGTCATGGTCAACGTGCTGGGCGGTGACAAGTCACAGGTATTTCCATTTCCATTTTGTTTTCACTGCTTCCGTTTTGCTGTGAAAGAAAAGAGCTTCAAACGGCTGCTGCCAGGCGCCCATGATCAACGATACAGTTAACCCATTCAATCCGGGAACACATTTTTTGTCATTTTTTGATTTCTTTGGCTATTCAAAAATAGCAGATATACAAGCTCATAGCGCGGCACCGAGTGCCGCGCTATGAGCTTGTAGATCTGCTAAAAATGTTTTTGGTGCAAATCTTTGAATATTTATTTTTTATATAAATAAATTACATGTATAACTCAAATCTTTGCTTCTGGGGATTCTACAAATGTACAAAAAAAATGTCTCAAAATATGTTGTTCCAAGGACCCCCCAGAAGCAAAGATTTGTAGATCTGCTATTTTTGAATAGCCAAAGAATGACAGACATGCGTTCCCGGATTCAAGGGGTTAAGCTCTGCTGCCATGTGCGCTCCCGTGCTCGCTCATCTGTAACGGTCAGCGTTGCCAGATTTTGCAAGAGAGAAACCAGATCTACGAAAACAAGCCCAAAAGAAGCGACCATCAGTTTAACCACTTTAAACCTATATACTTTACTATTTGAAAATAGCCGATCTACAAGCTCGCAACGCGTCACGTTGTGAGCTTGTAGATCTGCTATTTTCAAAACAATCTTGACTAAAAATGGTGGAATGTTTTTGTAACATTTTTAACAACACAAATCTTATGTGGGGGCCCCTGTCACAAAATATTTTTGAAATGGGTGTCCGCGGCCAAAAACATGTTGATTTGGGGGATTTCCTTGACATGAAAATGTTTGAGAACCACTGTTTTAAACAACACTAGGAAACGAGCCCAAATTAGCAACTACTCTTTAGAAACAAGCCCCAAAAATACACAACCCGCAACTACCGATATTTACAAGCAACTTTACAGAAAAACAAGCCCAAGGTCGCTTATAATAAGCAGACATGGCAACGCTGGTAACATTGTGCGTGCGTGAACTTAAAATTGGCAGTGGCTCAGCTCGTTGCGGCGTACTGTAGCAAAATATTACTTATATTATCACTTGAAAGTAGCACATCTGCCGCTCATGAGGAAGAGACCTTGGTGGACCCGACTCTCCTTTTACTATCTCTCTCTCTGTTGCAAATTGGCTGGTGCAGATAGTCCTTTCAAGCGCGGAGGAAGGAGATACCGACTGTTTTCCATTGCTAATTCGCTCCTTAGAGTTTTTATTTTTTCTTATTTGAGACGGCAGTGTGCAGGCTGCAACACTCTTTTCAGCAGACCTAACGTTGCCTTACCTGCAGTGGTGGAAAGTAACTAAGTACATTTACTCAAGTAGTCTGTACTTAAAGGGATAGTTCACCCCCCAAAAAAAAAATTCTATCGATTAGTCACCCCATGGAGACTTCAATTAATTCACAAACAGTATATGAATATATCTAGACTAGACAGTATATCATCGTTGGTTATGTGATTTTAGTAGCTTTCACCCATTGATGCTGGAAAAGCAAGCTGTTTTCTCCTTGGGCTGACAGCGTCATAGGTAGGAGAGGGCAGTGGGTGCTGGTGGAGGCGTGTTGTCTGTGTGGAGCCATCAGGCCTTTTCAGACATTAATTAGGAAAGGCGACATTGATGGGGAATTTATAGCAACACGCCAGGAGAAAGTGAAACAGTCATTAGGCTGAACAGACTGCAGTTAATGTGTATAATGCACACACTGACGGCGGAAGGTTGCCATGCAAGGAACCGATCTGCTCGTTGGGAGGATTTAGAGGTTCATGGCGTCAATTCAAATCAAATCAAATGTATTTATAAAGCACGTTTTAAAAACAACTCGTTGACCAAAGAGCCGTACCGATCATGTTATAGTAACCGTAACACAAGACATACATTTCAGAGCCACAAATATATAATCAATAAAACATTTTAGATAAATATACCATTGTTAAAAACAACCATATCAGGGGGATTAAATGTTAGTGAACAGTCTTGGATGTTATGGGTTCAGCTATAGGGGAGGGGCCAGATCTTATGGGGAGGATAATGCTGTTCCTCATCATCGATGTAGGAGAGGGCCAGCCCCGTTTAGAGATTTATTCAATGACAGACGAGTCTTGCTCAAGGAAACTTCGACGCAATGCCTGGGGGATGCGGTATCGAACTGGGACCCTTCTGTTCCCCAGAGGGATGCTTTACTGTACTTCCTGATTCCTGAACCACTGTCACTGTGGACCCCATAATAAAACGGCACCATCTCAATTGCTGACTGCTTTTACTGTAACTAGAAAATCTAGCAAACCCTATAGTCCTCTTGTCTATGGCTTGTCTTGTGGTTTAGATGTTTCTCTGTTTTGGGACATAATTTGCTTCTGTTTAACCCATTAAGACCGGGAACACATCTGTGTAATTTTAAGATTTTCTTTGGCTATTCAAAAATAGCAGATATACAAGCTCATAGCGCTTGCAGATTTGCCATTTTTGAAAAATCGTGAACAATTTGTGCAAATCTTTGAATATATATATTTTTAAAGCGAACATTTTTAACTCAAATCTTTGCTTCTGAGGATTCTACAAATGTCTTCTAAATCCTGACAGTTTTTTGAAAAAAACGTACGTTGCTATATAGTGGTTCTCAATTTTTCTCATATCAAGGACCCCCAAAATGATATGTATTTGGCCTCGGACCCCCATCTGTTGTTCCAGGGACCCCCCCAGAAGCAAAGATTTGAGTTACAAATGTTCGCTTTGAAAAAATATATATATATTAAAAGATTTGCACACATTTTCACAATTTTTCAAAAATAGCAGATCTACAAGCTCATGGCGCGGCACTCGGTGCCGCGCCATGAGCTTGTAGATCCGCTATTTTTGAATAGCCAAATAAATCTTAAAATGACATGCGTTCCCGGTCTTAATGGGTTAATCAAACTTAAAACAATCAGCTACACTGTGTCATTATTTCTCAGAAGTCGCACACCGTGTGCATTCCCTGTGTACGGATAGAAATCAGAGAAACCAGAGGAAAGCTTTATTCGCTTCTCCTTTCGCAGAACATAGCAGATCGTCAAGCTCACGACGCGCTGCGCCAGGACGCGCTGTGAGCTTGCCGATCGGCCATTTTCAGCGAAAGTCTTCCCCCGCAATAACGGAGAAAAGAAAAGACACTCGTATAGATAGAGAGCCCTGAGGGACTCTCCGGTCAACCATATGGCCCTTTAAGTGGTTAACCCATTGATACCTGGAACGCATCTGTGTCACTTTAGATGTCTTTAGGCTATTCAAAAATAGCAGATATACAAGCTCATAGCGCGGCACCGAGTGCCGCGCTATGAACTTGTAGATCTGCTATTTTTGAAAAATCGAGGGAAAAAAAAATTTGGTTTTTTTTTCAATTTTTTTTTAGGATTTAGAAGACATTTCTAGAATCTTCTCAGGTCTTAATGGGTTAAACGTCACAGTCTTTTTTGTTGTGTCTCTGCAGGAAATCGCCTTCCCCAAGATGGTGGCCAGCTGCTGCCGTTTCCTCTGCTACTTCTGCCGCATCAGCAGACAGAACCAGAAGGCCATGTTCGACCACCTCAGCTACCTGCTGGAGAACAGCAGCGTGGGGCTGGGTGGGTTATACCGCACCACGCCACGGCCTGCTCACCGTGTCCAATGGCTCCGATTACATCTTAGTTTCCTGATATATTTGACCCAATGAACACCAGAACATGATATCTTACCGTCTTCAACTTGCAACTAACCACTTTCAAACCTGTCATGCCTAATTTGGGCATGTCATTATGGGCGGGAATTTGCTAAATATAAAAAAAAACAATCTTTCCAAAAACGTTCCAAAAAGGTTATTTATTTATTATAAATTTATTTTTATTCATTTTATACAGGACACTGTAAAGTCACTAAAATATACATACATACATACATACATACATACATACATACATACATACATACATACATACATACATACATACATACATGCAGTACCAGTGGTGGAAAAAGTACTCAAATGTTTTACTTAAGTAAAAGTATCAATATTGCAATTTAGAAGTACTCTGTTACAAGTGAAAGTCCGGAATTCAAAATTGACTTGAGTAAAAGTACAAAAGTATTGGTATCAAAATGTACTTAAAGTACCAAAAGTAAAAGTACTAAAATATTTGAAAATAGCAGATCTACAAGCTCACAACGCGTCGCGCTGCGACGCGTTGTGAGCTTGTAGATCGGCTATTTTCAAATAGCCTAGGTATAAAATAGGGCTACAGTGGTAACGTATGTTTCATAATATCATATTTTATATCTGCAAAGTAACTAGTAACTAAAGTTTTCAAATAATTGTAGTAGAGTAAAAGTACAATATTTGCCTCTGAGATGTAGTGAAGTAAAAGTATTGGAAATTGGAAATACTCCAGTAAAGTACAAATACCTCAGAATTGTACTTAAGTACAGTACTTGAGTAAATGTAATTAGTTACTTTCCACCACTGTGCAGTACATACTTACAGTAAATGTCAAATAACATGTAAAATAAAGGTATACAACAAAGTGTAAAATAGGGCTTTATTAGATACTGTAAAACAGGTTGATCAGGTGACCTAAATATGACATTACAAAGGATATAGCTGCTGTTGATTGGGCTGCATGCAATACAGTCTGGAATGAACCATAATCAACAAACTGCGCACAGCAATGAACACAAAATGTGACGCCATTAATGCAGAAGTTATGGTCGTATCCACGGTGGCACTCCAGATGTCTACCATAAGCTTCTATAAACTAAATGTATGTGGAAGCCAGTAGCAGTGTGTGATTAACCACACTGCAAAGTAGCAGTGGAAACTTTTCCTTTAAGTTTTCAAATGTTATTGGCCAGCTGTGAAAAGATTACAGGTAGTCGAGACTAGAATCAGTGGTAACACTGCCCCCTGCTGTTCAGCCCATTAAGACCTGAGGCCTAAATCAGTAGTTCTCACACTTTCAAGATTAAAAAAAAAAAAGGCACAAAGTGACGCGTTGTGAGCTTGTGCATCTGCTATTTTTGAATGACACGGTTTTAATGGCTTAATGGAGCCTGCTTCTACTAGCTACAGTATGTTGCGTATACACGTTAAAATGTATTCCTGTTCTATGTCACAGTTGGAAGACAGGAACTGGTGCAGAATGTTTGAATGTGTTTTGTATCGCAGCCTCCCCGGCTATGAGGGGCTCCACCCCCCTGGATGTCGCTGCTTCTTCAGTGATGGACAACAATGGTCTGGCACTGGCGCTGGAGGAGCCTGATCTAGACAAGGTATAGGACAATACTTTAAAGTCTGTTTCATATTCAAGTGTCAATAGGCCATATTCACACAGTGGCCATTTTGGAATTTAACATTGAAAATGCCACCCCGTTGCCGTGGAAACCGGAGTGGCATTTCATCAACTTAATGGCAATATGGTCGCCGTGTGAATATGGTCTACAGTGTAGTGTCCAGTGTTAAGGTCCTTACACACCGGGGCGAATTCTTCATGCGAATAAATACGTTTTTTTTTAAACCTTATAAAGTCAATGCAAGCGTCCACATCAGTTTCGCGAAGCGAAAAAGCGTCTTTTAATTATTCAGAACGAGTCCGAATTTTGCGTATATTCGCATATTCGCCGGTGTGTAAGGACCTTTACTCATTGTATTTGGAGATCATGTACCAGGATGTAGGACACAGGTGTATGTGATGATGAAGACAATTGTATGTGATTAAATGCACACAGGTGGTGAATGATTATTGAAAGGACACAATTAAAGACAGTAAAAGGCAGTCTACTGTCTCCGTGTGTTTGTATGTTAAGATTCTGGATATCAAACACTGCAAATAGGTTCCGTATGAAAAGTGTCACAAGACACTGAGGCCTCAAACGAAGTGTTACTAGACCAGCTGGCTAGTTTACATTAAAGAAAAGATGGCCACATTCTGTCAAGGCAACAACAGAATGCTTGGTCCAGTCATCCAATAAAAATGTCACACTTATTTTTGTTTTTTTCACATATTTTTGTTTGGCCGGCCTCGTCGACCGGCACTTGTCTTACGAGTATAAAACAGCTTTTATTAGTCTCAATGTTTTGAATTTCACCAATCCCATATTTTCTGGTTGGGTCTAAATTAATTATGCCGTATATCATGGGAGATTTTTGGAAGTAGGACAAATGAAGGCCAAGTTAGAAGAATGTAACACTGTGATATTGCACACCTGCAGGTGGTGACCTATTTGGCAGGCTGTGGTCTTCAGAGCTGCCCCATGTTGCTGGCTAAAGGCTACCCAGACATCGGCTGGAATCCCATTGAAGGAGAACGCTACCTCTCATTCCTGCGTTTTGCTGTGTTTGTCAATGGTATTACCATGTTTTTTCACTCTTTTCCATACACAGAGAGAGAGAGAGAGAGAGAGAGAGAGACAGACAGACAGAGACAGAGATGGGGGGTATATAGAGATAGACTATACGTGGAATCTTTCTCTCCTTTCTGTCTTTCTCCTTCCATGGAGTTGCCGGAGGCATAGCCTGCCAGAGCAGAAGAGTTGGCCGTAGGGCAGTAGAGCCCCTTGGGGAAGTCCTGCTCTTCACTTGGATACTGGATATTGGGGGGAAAAAGAACTCCTGTCTGTAACACTTCCAGCAGTCATTATATTGCTTCCCAAACAGTGAGATAACAATGCTACGACGAGCCGTCAATAAGACCTCCTTGTTGCCTTCCATCTCAGTTTCCTTTGGAAGTGGAAGTCAGGAGTTTGTTATATTTAAGAAAAGATAACCCTTTATTGATCCCTGTGGGGAATTTCAGGAGTCATAGCAGCAACAGCAGCATAGTGAAACACAGGAACAGCTGAGAGTATAGTCAAAAGCCAATAAAAAAAAGAAATTGTTAGACTCTGACACTAGACTTATGCAGTGAGTGTGAATGTTACATTCTATCAATAAATATAAACAGTACCGTCTATCAACAATGATTTTGAGTGGATGTCCATTATCAACAGTGACGACTTAATATAGTATTATACAGTCATTATCAACAATGAATATTATGACTGATTCGAGTGAATATAACGAAATGTCTCAACAGTTATCCTTAACCCATTAAGACCTGGAACTGTGTCATTTTTAGATTTGAGCTAAAAAGCATTATTTTACACTTTGGGCTATTCAAAAATAGCAGATATACAAGCTCATAGCGCGGCACCGAGTGCCGCGCTACGAGCTTGTAGATCTGCTATTTTTGAAAATGTGTGCAAATCTTTGAACATATATATTTTCAAAGCGAACATTTTTAACTCAAATCTTTGCTTCTGGGGGGTCCCTGGAACAAAATATTTTGATGGGGGTCCACGGCCAAATACATATCATTTTGGGGGTCCTGGACATGAAAAAGATTGAGCACCACTGATAAAGAAACATACGTTTTTCAGAAAACTGTTGAGATTTAGGAGACGTGTAGAATCGGCTTCAGGTCACAATGGGTTAACAGGCACATGTCACAGTTCTGTAGTGTATATCCCAGTACTCAATGTGCAACTTCAGTTGTTCCATTTGGTGTGTGTGTGTGTGTGTGTGTGTCTGTGTGTGTGCGTGTTCTTTCCAGGTGAGAGCGTGGAGGAGAACTCCAGTGTTGTGGTGAAGCTGCTGATCCGTCGTCCCGAGTGTTTCGGCCCCGCGTTGAGGGGGGAGGGTGGGAACGGCCTGCTGGCCGCCATGAAAGAAGCCATCAAGATCTCGGACACCCCCGCTCTGGACCTCCCCAGCTCTGCACAGGGGGTCAGCTTCGAATGGTAAGAAGCAGTGCTGTGGAAAAAAGTACTCAAATGTAGCCTACTCAAATGTTTTACTTGAGTAAAAAGTATCAATATCAAAATGTAGAAGTACTCTGTTACAAGTGAAAGTCCGGAATTCAAAATTTACTTGAGTAAAAGTACAAAAGTATTGGTATCAAAATGTACTTAAAGTACCTAAAGTAAACGTACTAAATGTTTGAAAATAGCAGATCTACAAGCTCACAACGCGCGGCGATGCGACGCGCTGTGAGCTTGTAGATCGGCTATTTTCAAATAGCCGAGGTATAAAATAGGGCTAAAGTGGTCAATGCATGTTTTATAATGTAATCATTCTATCTGCAAAGTAACTAGCAACTAAAGTTTTCAAATAATTGTAGTGGAGTAAAAGTACAATATTTGCCTCTGAGATGTAGTGGAGTAGAAGTAAAAGTACTGAAAACTGGAAATACTCCAGTAAAGTAAAAAATACCTCAAAATTGTACTTACGTAGAGTACTTGAGTAAATGTACTTAGTTACAGTACCGGCTTACACCACTGCAAATGAATAATAGAACACTTGCTCTCAAACGCTTCTATTTCAAGGTTTGGTTTGCATAAAGGCCCCATTGACTCTTGAGAGTGTATGAATATACTGTATTTGCTGCATAATGTCATTCTTGTAAAACATACCCGCTGATACTTACCATCAGTGGTGGAAAGTAACTAAGTACATTTACTTAAGTACTGTACTTAAGTAAAATGTTGAGGTATTTGTACTTTACTTGAGTATTTCCAATTTCCAATACTTTTACTTCTACTCCACTACATCTCAGAGGCAAATATTGTACTTTTACTCCACTACAATTATTTGAAAACTTTAGTTACTAGTTACTTTTCAGATATAAACCATGATATAATGAAACATACATTAACCACCTTATCCCTATTTTATACATAGGCTATTTGAAAATAGCAGATCTACAAGCTCACAACGCGTCGCATCGCGACGCGTTGTGAGCTTGTAGATCGGCTATTTTCAAATATTTAGTACTTTTACTTTTGGTACTTTAAGTACATTTTGATGCCAATACTTTTGTACTTTTACTCAAGTACATTTTTAATTTTGGACTTTTACTTGTAACAGAGTATTTTTATATTGCAGTATTGGTACTTTTACTTAAGTAAAGAATTTGAGTACTTTTTCCACCACTGCTTACCATGCTGTTGTGAATGGTTTGTTTCCGACAGGTCTGGTGACGCCGATGACGAGGAAGAGGTGGTCCACATGGGCAACGCCATCATGTCCTTCTACTCGGCCCTCATTGACCTGCTGGGGCGCTGCGCACCAGAGATGCATGTACGTTCTGATTACTGTACCATTGTCATCATCATCATCATCATCAGTGGTGGAAAAAGTACTCAAATTCTTTACTTAAGTAAAAGTACCAATACTGCAATATAAAAATACTCTGTTACAAGTAAAAGTCCAGAATTCAAAATTTACTTGAGTAAAAGTACAAAAGTATTGGCATCAAAATGTACTTAAAGTACCAAAAGTAAAAGTACAAACATATTTGAAAATAGCAGATCTACAAGCTCACAACGCGTCGCATCGCGACGCGTTGTGAGCTTGTAGATCGGCTATTTTCAAATAGCCTATGTAAAAAATATGGCTAAAGTGGTTAATGTATGTTTTATAATATAATAATTTATATCCAAAAAGTAACTAGTAACTAAAGTTTTCAAATAATTGTAGTGGAGTAAAAGTACAATATTTGCCTCTGAGATGTAGTGGAGTAGAAGTAAAAGTATTGGAAATTGGAAATACTCAAGTAAAGTACAAATACCTCAAAATTGTACTTAAGTACAGTACTTAAGTAAATGTACTTAGTTACTTTCCACCACTGATCATCATCATCATCATCTTCACCACATTGTCCTGTCCCTCCAGCTCTCCTGTCTTACATCTGTTTCCCTCCCATCAGCTGATCAACAAAGGGAAAGGGGAAGCCCTGCGTATCCGTGCCATCCTGCGCTCGCTGGTGCCCACGGAAGATCTGGTGGGAATTATCAGCATACCCCTCAGAATGCCAGTCACCAACAAAGGTATTCCCCCCTTTGATCTATTTTGACAGTTTTAACCCATTAAGACCTGAAGCCGATTCTAAAAATGTCTTCTAAATCCCAACAGTATTCTGGAAAATAAAACGTATGTTTCTATATCAGTGGTGCTCAAAACTTTTTCACGTCAAGGACCCCCAAAATTATATGTATTTGGTCGCCGACCTCCATCTTCAAAATGAGTTGTCCCAGGGACCCCCATAAGCAAAGAATAGAGTTAAAAATGTTCGCTTTAAACAATACATATTCAAAGGTTTGCACACATTTTGACGATTTTTCAAAAATGGCAGATCTACAAGCTCGTAGCGCGGCACTCGGTGCCGCGCTATGAGCTTGTATATCTGCTATTTTTGTATATCTGCTATTTTTTTTCTTTTCTTTTAGTGTAAAATAATGCTTTTTCTAGCTCAAATCAAAAAGTGACACAGACGCGTTCCAGGTATTAATGGGTTAATGCACGACGGGTACTTTCCCCCGTCGGTCCATCAAGCCGTCGAGTGATGAACCTGGACTGTATCACACTCAAAGTCACCGTTCTCTGTCAAAGTACAACAGCTACTAAAACATCTTCAAAGCCAAGCGGGGAGATTATATTGATTTGGTATCACAGCCTCGTACCTTTTTAATCAGCGCAGCCTTTGTACTCTCCCCACAGCTCTCTGTGTATAAGCCAGATCATTTCTATAGCGGGGTGTTCTGCTCTTATTGATTGATCTCGCATGAGTGCGGCCGGCGACACTCGCCTCCTTAACCCATTGATACCTAGAACGCATCTGTGTCACTTTAGATGTCTTTGGCTATTCAAAAATAGCAGATATACAAGCTCATAGCGCGGCACCGAGTGCCGCGCTACGAGCTTGTATATCTGCTATTTTTGAAAAATCGTGAAATTTTTTTTTTTAATTTTTTTCCGAAAAATTGTTAGGATTTTGAATTTTTTAGACGCGGCCTCAGGTCTTAATGGGTTAACTCGCTGCTGTGAATGCAGCCGCTCGCCTACCCGCCACACAGCGTGCTCCGCCGACCACACCGACACGCAGCGGATGCAGTGAGCCGCGCGGCTCCAGCAGAAAGCCCCAAAGTACAAAAACAAATCCAGCGTTGGATCATTCCATATAGCAAAGAGACCCCCCTATGAAATTCAACATGATCCGCACATGATCTTTGCAGTATTAAACATCAACCAGAACAAGCACGCTACCTACAAGTAGTCTTTATGGGGAGGGGGGGGTTATGGGGGGGTTACTTACCGAGGGTGAGTGAGAGTGTACAGTAGCATCCAGGAGAATGAGGCTGCCACAGACACCTGGAACTCTTTTTTTATTCATACAACGTTTAACCCATTAAGACCTGTAGCCGATTCTACAAATGTCTTCTAAATCCCAACAGTATTCTGAAAAAAACGTATGTTTCTATATCAGTGGTGCTCAAACCTTTTCATGTCAAGGACCCCCCAACATTATATGTATTTGGCCGCCGACCCCCATCTCAAAATATTTTGTTCCAGGGACCCCCAGAAGCAAAGATTAGAGTTAAAAATGTTGGCTTTAAAACAATATATATTCAAAGATTTGCACATATTTTCAAAATATTTCAAAAATAGCAGATCTACAAGCTCGTAGCATGGCACTCGGTGCCGCGCTATGAACTTGTATATTTGCTATTTTTGAATAGCCAAAGTGTAAAATAATGCTTTTAGCTCAAATCAAAAAGCAACACAGATGCGTTCCAGGTCTCAATCGGTTAAAAGAGCATGATGTTCATTTTCGTGTGCAGTCAACTACTGTAGTTGTAGTGTAGTGTAGTAATAGTAATAGTAGTAGTAGTAGTAGTAATAATTGTAGTAGTGGTCGGGGCATGCAGCCACTATGGAAGGCAAAAGCCAAAGGCTATTTGGCTGCACACCAAATAGACATCATGTTGTTTTAAAATATGTATAAATAATAAAGGAGAGATGAACATTTTTCCTGAGTGCGGATCATATTGAATTTCATCCCAGCAGAAAAAGCCCCCCCCCCCCCCCCCATCCCCATCCCAGAGCTGCTTAATGAATATACATGACTCCCCCTGATCCTTGGCATCAAACTGAATTCACTCAGTGGATTCCACGGGCGCACAATTTTGTGGATTACACAATCCGAAAAATGATGGAAGTGGTGACTTCTGGTGGTGAAATAATTGGTTATATAAAATGTATTTTTTTTTTTTTCATTTCTAATTTATTTAAACGGGACGTCCAGTCGAGATCTCTTTTACAAGGGAGGCCAGGCCAAGATGGCAGCAATACTAGACATTACAGTACGGCACATCATACATAAACCACACATTGAGAACATGCATTAGGCTACATATTGTACCGCACTTCATTAAATAGTAGTACAGTAGTATAATATTCAAAGAGAACCCAGTTTATCAGAAAATTATGACGCTCCACTGACACGAACAAAAAGTATATTCTGTATCAGAGATTTAAATTCACCAAGTGAAACCAGGGTATCTAGAGACGGGTAAGGTCTTGTATATCATTCCATAAAGGTGCAAAATAAGCGGTGTTTCCTAGTTTCCTTTCCAACTAATCTGGATACTTACTTACATATATATTTACATGTTATTGTATTGTATTGTCTTGTATTGTATTTTATCGTATTGTCTTGTATTTTATTGTATTTTATTGTATTTTATTTTTTGTCTTTTATTCTGTGTCTGTCATTGACAGATGGGTCAGTGACGGAGCCAGACATGTCTGCGAGTTTCTGCCCGGACCACAAGGCCCCCATGGTGCTGTTTCTGGACAGGGTGTACGGCATCGAGGACCAGAGCTTTCTCCTACACTTGCTGGAGGTGGGCTTTCTGCCTGACCTCAGGGCCTCCACCTCGCTGGACACGGTAAGGAAGGACCGCTCGGTAATATAGTACATGCAGTATATCGCCGCTGTCGCCGGGCAGAAACCTCGTATCTCCATAATTTAACGTTTTATGTCATATTAAGCCATTAAGACCTGAGGCCGATTCTACAAATGTCTTCTAAATCCCAACAGTTTTCTGGAAAAAAAACGTGTGTTTCTATGACAGTGGTTCTCAAACCTTTTCACGTCAAGGACCCCCAAAATTATATTTATTTGGCCCGCCGACCCCCATCTCAAAATATTTTGTTCCAGAGACCCCCAGAAGGAAAGATTTGAGTTAAAAATGTTCGCTTTAAAAGAATATACTCAAAAGATATGGACACATTTTCACGATTTTTCAAAAATAGCAGATCTACAAGCTCGTAGTGCGGCACTCGGTGCCGCGCTACAAGCTTGCATATCTGCTATTTTTGAATAGCCAAAGTGTAAAATAATGCTTTTTAGCTCAAATCAAAAAGTGACACAGATGCTCCTTCCAGGTCTTAATGGGGTTGAGAGGCTCTACAAAAGCTCTCGCAAAAGCAGTGAAAATAGCCGCAATCCATAAGCACCCGACGCGTCGCATTCGGGTACGCATTGAGCTTGTAGATCTGCTATTTCGGGCTAATTTGTGAAAATCTTTGAAAGTGAAAGTGGTTCATTCTGTCGGTTTTTAGAAATATTGAACCACTGAGAAGTTTTAACAAGAAGCTTGTGACTAAATAACAGCTACATTGGATCCATTGGAACACATGGTTTCTTTTTCACATTTCCTGAAAGGTTACGGTTTTGGACAAACATGTGGAGCAGTTTAACGACCATACCGGTTGCATTTAAATTGTGTGTGTGTGTGTGTGTGTGTGTGTGTGCGCGCGTCAGTGGTGGAAAAAGTACTCAAATTCTTTACTTAAGTAAAAGTACCAATACTGCACTATAAAAATACTCTGTTACAAGTAAAAGTCCAGAATTAAAAATGTACTTGAGTAAAAGTACTAAAGTATTGGAATCAAAATATACTTAAACTACCAAAAGTAAAAGTACTAAATATTTGAAAATAGCAGATCTACAAGCTCACAACGCGTCGCGATGCGACGCGTTGTGAGCTTGTAGATCGGCTATTTTCAAATAGTCTAGGTATAAAACAGGGCTAAAGTAGTTAATGTATGTTTCATAATATAATAATTTATATCTGAAAAGTAATTAGTAACTAAAGTTTTCAAATAATTGAAGTCGAGTAAAAGTACAATATTTGCCTCTGAGATGTAGTGGAGTAGAAGTAAAAGTATTGGAAATTGGAAATACTCAAGTAAAGTACAAATACCTCAAAATTGTACTCAAGTACAGTACTTAAGTAAATGTACTTAATTACTTTACACCACTGGCGCGCGCGTGTGTGTGTGTGGGTTTGCGTGAATGACTGAGAACTAGAAGCTGTATACAGCACTGTGTTGTGTACAGAAGTGCATTGTCAGGGATCAACCTCTGCCACCGTAGGGCATGGAGGAGAGAGCCCATGGTAGGGTTTGATATCCCTGGCTGTTATTTCCGTGGGGGGGATCCTCTATGCCCCCTCCCCACCCCCGGCTCTGTCTCTATGAGACACTGACAGTGTTAACCCATTAAGACCTGAGGCGATTCTTTAAAAAAAATCTAAATCCTAACAGTTTTTTGAAAAAAAAAAATCTAAAAAAAAAAAATTCAAGATTTTTCAAAAATAGCAGATCTACAAGCTCGTAGCGCGGCACCGAGTGCCGCGCTACGAGCTTGTATATCTGCTATTTTTGAATAGCCAAAGACATCTAAAGTGACACAAATGCGTTCCAGGTATCAATGGGTTAATATGACAACATCTAAAAATAGCCACCCTCGACCGCCACCAGCTGCCTATACACACTGCCGTCAGGCGAAGAAGAACTTTGATCCACGCTGAGAAGCACAGATCATCAGACAGGCACTAATTTGATCCGTGCCATTAAGCGAATCAAAGGCCGCCTGATTCAACATGCTGTTACGGGGCGTGTCATGGGGAATACTAAACGCGGTGTAGCCAAAAACACAGGGGAAGGACCCCCGAGAAGAGCAGACAGACAGACGCCTGGAGGTGGAGCAGGTTCGAGTATACGAGGAGTTTTTAGTGAACATGAACAGACAAGGCCGGGACGACGAGGGTAGTGAGGCCTGCAAGGGTCAAAAGCAGAGAAGCACTCTCCAACACAGACAAATGATGCCAAGGGAGCGGGCGAGAATCCAAACGGCAAAGACAGGCAAAAAAAAAGAAGGTCGAGCACACTGAAGGCAGGCGGAACTGAATCTGAGACGGGACTCGGATAAAAGAGAGTCTAGACAGAAACATGGGGTAACATACAGTAGCTTAGGCCCTGGCAGTGGAGGCAGGGAACTGCAGGGTTTATAGTGGCTAGATTTGCTACTTTGAACTTGGCATCTCTATTTTGGGCTTGTCAGTATAGGCAGAAATTGTCCAAAAAAAAGATGATCTAAAAGCCCTCGACACATCGGGTTGTGACGCAGTGGAAGGAATGTAGCGGTTGCCTCTCATGTCTGCATGATGCTCGCATACAAAGTTTCATGGTGTTTTGTGAATCCATTCAGAAGTTATACACTACAGTATGCCTTTTTTTTTGTGAAAAGCTACACCTACTACAGTTTCACCTCACCACTCTTTGGCCAGTTGGTGTGAAAAATGAATCGGTTCTTCTGCGCCCCATGGGCCATGACCAACATTTCCATAAAGTGTCATGGTGTTGCACGGTTCAATTGGGGAAACTGCCTTTTGCCTTTTGATGAGAAAGCCTCGCCCCAACCTCCACGTTCCCATCAAGATACCTGTTAACCCATTAAGACCTGAGGCGATTCTTAAAAATGTTTTCTAAATCCTAACAGTTTTTTGAAAAAAAATCCCCCCCCCCAAAAAAAAATGTGTTCAAGATTTTTCAAAAATAGCAGATCTACAAGCTCGTAGCGCGGCACTCGGTGCCGCGCTATGAGCTTGTATATCTGCTATTTTTGAATAGCCCAAAGAAATCTAAAGTGACACAGATGCGTTCCAGGTCTTAATCAGGCTTAGAATAATATACTTTACTATTAGGAACAGTAAAATATTAGTGTTTTGACATGACAATTAATGGCTTATTGACGGAACATTATCTGCTTTGATGGGTGTTTGTTTCTGTACCATACAAGATCATATATTATGTTATTTACAAAAAATATATAAAGACCCAATCTGTCATTTTAGAGGCGGTGCAATCTTAATATGTCAAAGGTGTAACTATAACAACCACGGCCACTTAATTCTCTCTTGACAGGAAGGTCTGTGTACCACCGAGACCGCCCTGGCCATGAACCGCTACATCGGCTCGGCCATGCTGCCCCTCCTCACCCGCTGTGCCCCCCACTTCGCTGGCACCGAGCACCACGCCACGCTCATCGACTGCACGCTGCACACCATCTACCGCCTGTCCAAGGGCCGCTCGCTCACCAAGGCCCAAAGGGACGCCATCGAGGAATGTCTGCTAGCCGTCTGCAAGTAAGGCGCTCTGCCATTTTTTTGAGTGGTGCTAGCCACTCCAAGGAGTGACTTTGTCCTGGTGTGTGTGTGTCTGTCTGTGTGTATGAGCACGGCCTCTCTGTATGTTTGAGCACAGCCTCAACAGCTGCGGCTGATTGCAACACAAAGATGCAACCAGTTACACTAATTATACACACACACACGCACACACACACTCACACACAACACACACTTTTGAGTAAAAATACTTAATGAGTAAAAATACTTAAAATGAGTAAAAATACTTAAATATTAGTAAAGATACTTTAAAGTTCCTAAACTGAGTAAAAATACTTTAAATGAGTAAAAATACTTTAAATGAGTAAAAATACTTAAAAGATGTTAAAATGAGTAAAAACACGTAAAAATCAATAAAAACATTTTAAAGTACTTAAAATTAGTAAAAATACTTTGAAGTCATCAAAGTCTGTAAAAAGTAACTAACGAAATGAGCTCATGAAAGGCACCACTCTCTTCACACTGGTGTGATTTTTTTAGCTCTGTCTGGACCACTAGTGAATTTAGAAAAAATCTCACACAACAAAGTATATCAAGCTTTTTTTCCCCACACTACGCATATTATTGTCACTTCTTGATTTGAGCTTAAAAAGCATTATTTTACACTTTGGCTATTCAAAAATAGCAGATATACAAGCTCATACGAGCTTGTAGATCTGCTATTTTTGAAAAATCGTGAAAATGTGTGCACATTTTTTTATATATATATTTTTAAAGCGAACATTTTTAACTCAAATCTTTGCTTCTGGGACCCCCTGGAACAAAATATTTTGAGATGGGGGGGTCCGCGGCCAAATACATATCATTTTGGGGGTCCTTTACATGAAAAAGATTGAGCACCACTGATATAGAAACATACGTTTTTCAGAATACTGTTGGGATTTAGGAGACATGTAGAATCGGCTTTGGGTCTTAATGGGTTAAAAAATATATTAATTTAACAAAGATACAATATATATTTTTTTCATATTTTAAAACTTTCTCCGTAGTTATGCTAATGGTCCCCGTGCCACTGGTTGAGAAACAGTGCTCTGGCAAGAACCGTTGTTCATGCAAACGTTGAATAAAGCTCCTATTTAGTAATTATCCCCCTGAGCTGCGTGTGCACTGTGACGGCGCGCCGACGCCGAACAAGCCTCGAATCTCATCTTTGAAGAAGAACAGAGTGTTCAGCCAAATATTCATTGGAGCTCAGCAGTGACGCCATAGGGTCTGCTTTCCCTCTGTTGTCTTTGCATCTAATTCCACTGCAAGTCACTAAGTAAGACATTGGTTCTGGGTTCTTAATACTTTAAACGTTGTTCCAGAAAAGATTTTAAAAAATAACAAAAATAGCAGATTTTATACAAGCCCACGACGTGTCACGATGCCACGCGTTATGTGCTTGCAGATCCGCTATTTTCGTTTCGTGTGACACTGCTGTACCACGAAGTAATAAAATAGGGCTGGGATAAAAAAAATGCTATCGGGACCAACGCAGCGCTCTTATCTGTCTTTCATCATTCTGCAGGTACCTTCGTCCCTCCATGCTGCAGCAGCTCTTGCGTCGCCTGGTCTTCGACGTGCCCTTGCTGAGCGAGTACTGTAAGATGCCTCTCAGGGTTGGTACCGCGTTCTTCACTTTTCTTTTGCTTCGTTTATTTGGTCCCGAACAAAATATGTGTGTGTAGTAGGGCTGTCAACTTTCCTCAGAAATGATATTCGAATATTGGTCTTAAAAATGTGCAGATATTCGAATATATTCGAATATTATTATTATTACAAAAAAACTCATTTTTCTAATTTTCTTTTTGACAGAAACAATACAAAAAACAATGTATCGAGTGCTCGGATCCAATAAAACATATCTTTTGTTTGTTTTTATAACTTGATACATTGTTTTTTGTATTGTCCCTGTCAAATAAACATTAAAAAAAAAACTTTTTTTTTCTTTTCTTTCTTTTTTCTCGAATATTAATTTTTATATTCGAATATACATATTTTCCCCATATTCGAGGAATATTCGATATTCTAATATTAATTCACCAGCCCTAGTGTGTAGAAGAGTACCGGCTGGATTTACACAGAATTTGCAGTGCCGTTTCATGCACCCTGGAGGATGAACCCTACTGATTTTGGGGGGAACCCCATGGCCTTACCCCTATTACCACTTTCAGGTCAAATTATCAACTTTCCTGCACCACTCATTGTTCAAAAGGCACTTTGTATCTTCTTATTTATGGTTCAGACTCTGGCACTAATGATTATTCTTACATTTTCCTCTTCTGTAAGGATGGCAGTGTCCGTTGGTTCAGCCCACTTTGGTGCAGTTTGTTGCAAATAAGAGGATTGTTATTTCTCTTCTGTCACTTCCCTGTTGTTTTCTCTCCTCCAGCACTGCAATGTCCAGCATAGCCAAGCCTGACCTCTCTGTAGCAGTCTAGTCCCTGCAGGGCCTACTGCTGTACCGCTGTGCCACAGTTTTTATCAGTTGCCATCACCACCCTGATATTACTCCTGTTCACTGCAACCAACCTGTCTTTCTCTCTTTTTCTGTCTCTCATCATCATGATCTCTCTCTCTGTCTCTCTCTGTGTATCTCTCTCTGTGTCTCTCTCTCTGTCTCTCTCTCTCTCTCTCTCTCTCTCTCTCTCAGTCTCTCTCAGTCTCTCTCTCTCTCAGTCTCTCTCTGTCTCTGTCTCTGTCTCTCTCTCTCTCTCTCTCTGTCTGTCTGTCTGTCTGTCTCTCTCTCTCTCTCTCTCTCTCTCTCTCTCTCTCTCTCTCTCTCCTCTCTCTCTCTCTCTCTCTCTCTCTCTCTCTCTCGCTCTCTTGCTCTCTCTCTCTCTCTCTCTCCTCCTCTCTCTCTCTCTCTACGCGCACAGGTTTGGGTTTTGAGTCCAGCTGCAGGTGTCAGAGTTAAATAAACACTGAGGATTTTACAGTGTAGATTGGAAAGATAATGTCATCAAATGGGAGTCCTTGCCGTGGCCTAATGCATATCAAACTGGGGATACTTATTGTAATGCAAAAGGTTGAGAATTATTGATTCATGCTGGGCACGGGAGAATTCATTTCCCTACATGTCATCACCCACTATGTATCCTATTTGATATGCATTGCACACTGGTGTGTGTGTGTGTGTGCATATGTGCATGCATATGTGTGTGTGTGCGTGTGTGTGCAGAAGACTACATCAACAAATGCTTTCCTGTACTGTATTTCCCATACTTGATTTCTGCGGCTTAATGCAGTGGTTCTCAAAGTGGGGTCTGGGGACCCCCAGGGGTTCTAGGGGGCAAAAATCCTTTCATATCGGGGTCCGCGTCCTAATACTAATTAAATTTGGAGGTCCTTGACATGAAAACGTTTTAGAACCGCTGGCCTCATGCATGCTAAACTAAAAGTTTGAAGGACCACTTGCGCTAATGCATTGACCTTTGCCCTCTGTGCGTGTCCTCCGTGCAGCTGCTGACCAACCACTACGAGCAGAACTGGAAGTACTACTGCCTGCCGTCAGGCTGGGGGAGCTACGGCATGGCCAGTGACGAGGAGCTCCTGCTCACCAAGAAGATCTTCTGGGGCGTGTTTGATTCTCTGTCCCAGAGGGTGAGGGCTCATTCGTCTCTGTCAGATCAACAGGGCTCCGGGGCTAAGCCGCCAAAGTTCTCAAAACGATCGGACCGAATGAAACGTTCACGATCACGACGTGCTGACTTGCCATACAGCCGGCTGTGTGTATATATATATATATATATATATATATATATATATATATATATATATATTAGGGCTTTCACCAACTAGTCGACTAGTCGACTAGTATAACCACTAGTCGACTCTGTTGGTACTAGTCGAATAGTTGAGTCGAATATTATTATTATCCTCCTGACTTTATTTTTTATCAAAAGGGGGTCAAAAGTATGCCCAATAAAAGCCTATTATTGGGCAATGGGGATCCTTGGAGACGCTGCTGTGGTGCTGTGCTGCTGTGCCAGAAGCGCTTCCCTTAAAACGCCATAAAAATAAGGGCAGGAGGATAATAATAATAGTAATATAGTAGTAGAATTTTTTTTTTTAATGTTAATTTCGACTAGTCGACTAGTCGTCGACTAATTGGTCAAAACAGTCGACTCACACAAATCATTAGTTGTGAATGCCCTAATATATATATATATATATATATATATATATATATATATATATATATATATATATATATATATATATATATATATATCCTGTCTCTCCAGCTCTTAAAGTAAACAGATTTGTATTACATTTTTCAGATGGAATGATTTCATTCAATCAGTAGAGAGAACCTATTTATCAACTTGTATTTTATGGTGTTCCAGTTAAAATGTTGTGTCATTACTTCCAATTTCACTTATCCTGTATCCTGTATGAGTTCCCTCTCGTGATTAGATTAAATTGGTAACCTGACCTGAAAATGCATTTTCTATTCACTAAATAGCTAGAGAGACGAGGAGACCCCTGTTACTGAACAAACACGAAATTATTGCTACTATTTAATTATTATTCTTGATCAAAGACTATGAATATTGCAACGGATGTGTTGTCCTTTGTCTCTGTAAAGGTCTTTTTAGACGCTGTACTCTAAATGTACTGTATGAAAGTGAAGTCCTACATAGGGATGGGCAGAGAACGTCAATATTTGGACAGCAGTGATTGATCTGAAGCCTCAGGCATTCCCATCCTATTTATCTGCATTAACCACTTCAAGCCCTGTATATAGTGAAAATAGCCGATCTACATGGTCGATCTACAAAGCTTGTAGAATTTTTGAAAATATTTGGGAGAAAAACATTCTAGACAATTTTTTTTCAAATGTTTGCCTATAATGATATGCAAATAGGTACACCAGGTTCAAAGTGGTTAACCCTTTAAGACCGGGAAAGTATCTGTGTAATTTTTAGATTTCTTTGGCTATTCAAAAATAGCATAGCGGCACCGAGTGCCGTGATATGAGCTCGTAGATCTGTTTATTTTTTATTTTTATTGTGAACATTTGTGCAAATCTTATATATTTTTAAAGCGAACATTTGTCAAATATTTAGTTTCAGGGACCCCCAGAAGCAAAGATTTGAGTTACAAATGTTCACTTTAAAAATATGTATATTCCAATATTTGCATACGTTTTAATGATTTTTCAAAATCATAGCGCAGCACTCGGTGCTGCGCTATGAGCTTGTATATCTGCTATTTTTGAATAGCCAAAGGAATCATAAAAATGACACAGATGCGTCCCCAGATTGAATGGGTTAACATCTCTCTGAACCCTCTCCCCGTCTCTGACAAAAAAAAAACATTTTCATCTTTATAAAAGCCCTTAGCCGCATAGCTTCCCTTTGACAACAAGACGAATTCTGCTTCATGATGAATGACCAAAGAGCACACCCATCGCCATGGAATGTCTCCCTCTCTCCTTTCAGAAATATGACCAGGAGCTCTTCAAGATGGCCATGCCCTGCCTCAGCGCCATCGCTGGAGCGCTGCCACCTGATTACGTGGACGCCACCATCAGCACCGCGGTGGAGAAGCCCGTTTCCGTAGACGCACAGGGCAACTTTGACCCCAAACCGATTAACACGGCCAAGTAAGGATGTGAAATATGATGGCCCTGCAATTTAAACACACAGTAACTTCTCCTAAGTGCTGTATAAAATATACACACCATTTCCGTGATTAAACACACGCCGCCGCGCTATGCTTTACGACCGTGCATTTACATACACTTTATTCATGTATGCGACAACAGGTGTGCTGCTGTACATACATTCACACCGCAGTGAGTGATTAACATTGTGTCTGTTCACAGCGTCTGTCTTCCGGAGAAGCTGGAGCATTTCGCAAACAAATATTCGGAACATTGTCATGACAAATGGTCGGCAGAGAAGGTAAGCTCAGAGATGTGATTATGTGTGTTTGATGCTGTGACATCAGACTGGGAATAAAGCTTTATTTTCTGCTTCCGTTTTTTATACAAGAGGTTCGGGCTGCGTTCTGTAGCGCCCCTCACATCTACGTCACACCGCCGATCCGACCAATATGACCATATATGGGCATATATGGAGGCCGTCTGACCGATCGACTTCAAAGCCGGCGTGCATATTGCCGTCGGATCGGCAGTTGTGCAAGAAATATTGATAAATACGCAAATCCCCATAATACAGTATGGAGGACTCTGATGTCATCAATATGACGTCATAGTACTGACGTCATAGTCTCGCCTGGACAGTATGGAGGCCCCTGACATTTGCGAATCGGTGTTGTTAGGCAGTGGTTGTTAGGCAATGGTTTCTGTTGTGTTCAGACAACTGTGTTCAGACAACTGTAACTTCACAAGGACCAGCGGTCCTTGTGAAGTTACAGGTGTGTGTGTGTGTGTAACCAGGTCCATTTGGTTCCATGTGTACACTCTTAAAGAGTTACATCAGGGGTGTCAAACTCGCGGCCCGCGGGCATTTTGCGGCCCGCGGAAAGGTCCAGTGCGGCCCGCGAAATACTTTTCAAAATAGTGAATTGATACTACCTCGTTGCCTTGCTGAGCGTCCAAGCAGCTCTCCCCCCTCCCCCACTGGCTGCAGCAAGTACCTCTGATGGCCCGGTAGTCAGCCAACATTCCACAGCCAGCTGTGGACTGTTCTGGCTGATTGGCTCGTTAACAGTCTACTCAAGTCGAGTAGTATTGTCTGTCTGTCTGTCTGTCTGTCTGTCTGTCTGTCTGTCTGTCTGTCTGTCTGTCTGTGTCTCACACACACACACACACACACACACACACACACACACACACACACACACACACACACACACACACACACACACAGGAGCTTGCCCTGAGAAAGGAGGAGCTCGCACTATGAGCTTGTAGATCTGCTATTTTTGAAAAATCATGGAAATCTTTACAGATGTCTCCTAAATCCTAACAGTTTTCTGAAACACTTATGTTGCTATAATATGTGGTTCTCTAACTTTTTTATGTCTATATTATATGTCTATATTATATGTCTATATTATATGTCTATATTATATATATATATATATATATATATATATATATATATATATATATATATATATATATATATATATATATGTGTGTGTGTGTGTGTGTGTGTGTGTGAGAACGCTCCCCCCTCCCCACTTGTTCTGTAAAGAACAATAGGCAAGCAATTGAAGCCATGGCCATGTAAATTAACATAAGGTGTCCTCTTCTACGTCGTCAAATACCGCATAAAAAGAGCCACAGGTAAACAGCTATTTACCATTCACCTGAAAGCTGAGGAGAAGAGAGAACTTGAATGAATTTAATTGTTCTATTTCAAATGGATGGGCTCATTACAAATTGCATTGTTTGATTTTAATGTAAATAATTAAAGTAGCTAATCTTCATAAAACATTTTTTAAAGTGATATACTGTAGTTATAGCAGTGACTGAGATGTAGTGGAGTAAAAGTTCTGGAAATTGGAAATACTAAAGTAAAGTAAAACTCAAATCTTTAGGTACAGTACTTGAGTAAATGTAATTAGTTACTTTACACCACTGTTCTATAAATGTAATTATTTAACCACCCACACACATTACCAGGTATTGTTTAATTTCAAATTGAATTATTCTACTTAAAATGGTTTATAATAAGGGTAATAATAATAATAATAATAATAATAAGACAAGACAAGACAACAGATTGAAAAACAATGCTGTATAACTGAATGCGTGTGAGCGCGCATGTGCGTCCGCAACTGGTTCCTGCCCACCTCAAGTCACCATTTGACCAATCTTGCCCGGACATCAAAATGAGTTTGCCACCCCTGAGTTACATTTACACAAATGATTTTACAGTGTAGATGGGATCCAAGATGTATAAAAGAAATGCATTAATTGGGGGGGTCTGTGGCCTAATACATATCAAACTGGGTGTCCTTGAAATGATAAAGGTTGAGAATCACTGACATACTATACTATGATGTTAGTGTGAAATGTCACAGCGTGCTACTCCCTCTGGTGGCCCAAATCCACCTTTGTAACGTTGATACAACGGTGAGTCTCTAGTCCTCTCTTCTCTTTGTCTCTGCTGTACTGACAGGCCTGCATTGCTGCATCTTATACCAGTCGGTTCTCAAACATGTTCATGTCAAGGACTCCCACATTGATATATATATGTGGCTGCAGACCCCCATCTGAAAAGATTTTGTGCCAGGGACCGCCATAAGAGAAGATTTGAGAAGCCTTTTCAGACTATTTATGAGAATAGCTGATCTACAAGCTCTCAATATGTTGCGTTGTGAGCTTGTACATCAGCTATTTTCGAATAGCCAAAGTATAAACTAGGGTTGGATAAACTTAATTTTTTGCTATATTAACACATTTAGTTGGGGACCCCATGGGACCCTCCGAAGGACGCCGGGGGGTCCCCGGACCCCACTTTGAGAACCACTGTTAGGATAGGGTGTCAGCCACCGCCCAATGTGCCGTTGTGACTCTTTAATATATTGTACAGTACTTATCCAGTCTCTGAAATTGTAAATCATGTAGTTGACTGTCTTCCATGGGGAAAGGACAGACAGAGTAGGACACCTCGAATTGAATTTGCGGACGTGATTCCATTTAACTTATTATTCATTTATTTGAGGTCACAACGGTGAGATAGGCTCACATCTCGGACATTGTTTATAGTGTAAAAAAAAACAGTGTAGCTGCCGTGGGAACTCTGAATGACATGAGGGCGGATATCAAAAGCAGAGACACGCAATTTGTATCCTGGTGTGTCTATGTGTTTGTTGTTTAGGTGTTGCTGGGCTGGAAGTATGGGGACTGTGTGGACGAGAAGGCCAAGATTCACCCTCAGCTCAGGACCTACAAAGGCCTGACGGAGAAGGTAAGATACAGCAGGCTCTGTACAAAGGCCTGACAGAGAAGCAGTGGTGTAAAGTAACTAAGTACATTTACTCAGGTACTGTACTTAAGTACAATTTTGAGGTATTTTTACTTTATTGAAGTATTTCCAATTGTCTATACTTCTACTTCTACTCCACTACATCTCAGAGACAAATATTGTACTTTTACTCCACTACAATTATTTGAAAATCTTAGTTACTAGTTACTTTGCAGATATAAATGATTACTTTTCAAAACATACATTAACGACTTCAGCCCTATTTTATACCTAGGCTATTTGAAAATAGCCGATCTACAAGCTCACAACGCGTCGCATCGCGACGCGTTGTGAGCTTGTAGATCTGCTATTTTCAAACATTTTAGTGCTTTTACTTTAAAAGTACATTTGGATACCAATACTTTTGTACTTTTACTCAAGTAAATTTTGGATTCTGGACTTTTACTTGTAATAGAGTACTTCTACATTGCAGTATTGGTACTTTTACTTAAGTAAAACATTTGCGTACTTTTTCCACCACTGCAGAGAAGTCGAGGTACAGCAGGCTTTGTACAAAGGCCTGACAGCAGGCAGCAGGCCCTGGAATATCTTGCCCCTCCAAATTAGAGCTGCCTATTGTTACTTGAAGAGTTACTTAAAGATGAAAGAATTCATAGACTTGCTAAGATGTTCCCATAGGAACTGATCCAATACGCTCTCGTTGTCATCAGGATGATCGAAGCCACCCTTTATCACATGTTTTGGGCTTGTTCAGACCCGGCTTCATTCTGGACCACACTAACCTTTTCATATACCATGTGTGTGAGAGAGAAATAGGAATAATTGCGACCCAAACGCTCAGTGTGAACGCAGCATAACGATGCCATACTTCTCATCGTCTGTTCGCTCTTCGTGTCGCAGGAGAAGGAAATCTACAGGTTTTCAGTGAGAGAGTCACTGAAGACTATGCTGGCTATGAGCTGGAATATTGACCGGACCAAGGATGGGGAGAGCATGTCTCAACAGAGAGAGAGCGAGAAGCTAAGGAAGATCTCACAGTCCTCACAGGTACAGCACATACTGTAGGTCAGATCACTAACTCAGTATCTGACATAATGGTTTATTATAGTGGTCAAAAGGTCAATTTCAAGAAGATGAATTGATTAACATAATTGTGTCGCACTTAACTTATGAACTATTAATTGTATTAGAATCAGTTTTATTGTCACATCACACAGGTTTACAGGTGTAAAGAAGTGGGTGAAATCCCACCTGTTTCATCATCTAGTAGTTTCTCATGAGAAGGGAGAGCGTAGAAGTAGCCTAAGAGCAGAAAGAAAAACGCAGATACAGATAGCATATGTAGTAGCAGCCAGGTATGTACATGATGTTTACAACATTAGCGTCATACGCAGCCAGGAGAGTACATGGATGACACTCGAGGATAACACTGATTGCATTTGAATGCTCGACTTAAAGTAGTTTTACTCCCTACATTAAGTTTCCCCACTGTAGATAGATGATTTATAAGATAATGATTCTAAACCGATGAGGAAGGTTGTTATTTCGTGGCTCAACTGTGTGCACACTCTATTTGAACGACTCTATCAAACAAGATGTCGACAAGGGCAAATATTGCGGCATGGTCATGCTGGACCTCCAAAAGGCCTTTGACACCGTCAATCACCCAATTATGATCAATAAGCTCAAAGCAATAGGTTTTGATGATACGTCAGTGAACTGGATGAGATCCTACCTGGAAGGGAGGGAGCAAGTGGTGGAAGTAAACGGCACCCAGTCCCCCCCCCTCCCTGTGACTTGTGGTGTCCCACAAGGAAGTATACTAGGACCTTTACTGTTCCTGATATATGTGAATGACATGTCATCGGCCTGCGACTGCAAGCTGTTCCTGTTCGCAGATGACTCGGCCCTGCTAGTCTCGGACAGGGACAGGCTGCAGGTTGAGAAAACTCTCAGCTCCGAACTCAACAAGATCTGCATCTGGCTCTCTGACAACAAACTTTCATTACACCTGGGTAAAACTGAATCCATCCTCTTTGGGTCCAGTCCTAACCTTAGCAAGGCAGAGAGTTTCACGATCAAAGTGGGTGATAATGTCATCAAAAGAAAGGATGAAATTACCTACCTGGGCTCCATCTTGGAGGCAAACCTCTCTGGTAACAAAAACGCCGAAAAAGTGATCAAAAATGTCAACCGAACAACACGCTATTTGTGGAGGATTGATCACCTAGTCAGTAAGAATACTCTGAAGATTCTTGCAGGGGCCCTCATTCAAGGTCATTATGATTATGCATGCACTTCATGGTATCACAACACCTCCAAGGCCTTAAAAACAAGGCTCCAAACATCCCAAAACAAACTTGTAAGGCTACTTCTTGGCCTCAATCACAGAACCCATCTAACCCCTGCTCATTTTGCTAGGATTGGATGGCTTAGGGTTGAGGACAGAGTACAGCAACTTGCTATGGGCCTGGTCTTCAAGATACACCACAACATTGGGATCCCCCTGTATTTGTCAAAATACTTCAAAAATGTTAATGAAGTCCATGATCATAACACCAGAGGCAGCTCCACTGATCATGTTCAACCCAGATTTGGCTCAACTAAGGGTATGAACTCGTTCTCATGCTATTCATCAAAAATGTGGAATGCCCTACCAAAAGGAGTAAAGGAGTGTAAAACCCTACTCACTTTCAAAACTGCCCTAAAGATACACCTTCAGGAGGCTGCAATTCGAAAATGGCCCCTGTCTAAGTCTTAACCTACCCCTCCCGACCCCCCCCCCCCCCTCCTTCATTTTCCTCTTTTGTATATATATATATTTTTTCTCTCGTCATACCAGTAACCTGAAAGCTGATTGTATGACATTCTGTATAGTAGTGTGTATATCTGCCTGCCTCTTATATTTCATCATGATTTGTGTGCATGGGGTTCTCATCTTAAACAAGCGTAATGCTTAATGAGGGTTTCCAGTTTAGTAGACCTTGTATTGTGAATTTGTACTTCCATGTACTGTTATGTACTGTCATGTACTATTCTCATGTCTTTCTAAATAAACTACATCAATCAATCAATCAATCAAACACCTGTAGGTTGCTGTCGTACGTTACTGACCTCTGTTTTTGATGCCCGGCAGGCAAACGGTTTCAATCCGAGTCCGATAGACACAAGCAATGTGGTCCTGTCCAGAGAACTGCAGGTGAGTGAGTGACCCCACGGCTGGCTTGTGTTAACCCATTCAATCTGGGAACGCATCTCTGTCATTTTAGATTTATTTGGCTATTAAAAAATAGCAGATTTACAAGCTCATAGCGCGACACTGGGTGCCGTGCTATGAGTTTGTAGCAAATCTTTACAAATGTCTTCTAAATCCTAAAAACCTATGTTTTTGTGTTAAAATGCTGTTTAAAAAAATATGTGTATTCAAAGATTTGCACAAATGTTCAAGATTACAAAAATAGCAGATCTACGAGCTCGTAGCTCGGGCCCTCTGAGCCACGCTATGAGCTTGTAGATCTGCTATTTTTGAATAGCCAAAGTATAAAATAGTGGATAGCTAAAAAAACTAAAACGACACATATGCGTTCCTGGATTTAATTGATTAAGCTTATTCAATTATCACATAATAACTGCGTCGCTCGCCGACAAGAACTTATCGCCAAGCTAACGGTGTGTCGCTACAAGCTTGGAGATCCATTATTGTCGGCATGCGATTATAAGATTAGGCCTTATCTTATTGATCTCTCCTGAGTAGAGAGAATAGATAGAAAGATCCTTTATTGATCCCACGAGGGGGAAAAACTGCGGTCATAAAACGGCGGCAGTGGCTCAGGAGGTAGAGTAGAGTGTGGCCGCTTGGGGAGAACGGAAGGCTCCCAGTGCGAAACCCGCGGGCTCCCCCAGAGCTAGTGTCGGAAGTGTCCTTGAGCAAGACACTGAACCCCTAATTGCTCCCGATGAGCAGGTCGGTGTGGCCTTGCGTGGTTTCCTCCGGGTGAATGTAATGCAAATTGTAAAGAGCCTTGGATAAAAGGAGCTATTTAAGTGCACTATTTACCATTTATAAAACCACAAGCAATAACGGCAATAAAGAAAATGTGCCAGCCAGCCAGGGGAAAAAAAAGATACGAAAAAAAAAAAAAAACATATAAAAAAATATATATAATAGAAGTGATTCCATGGACCAGGAGGAACGCTTGGTAGTCATGCGACTCTTGTTCATCATTGTACATCAGCTTCTGCACGGAGGACTGACCCACGACTAGTGCACTAGTACAATCATTGTCATGGTGTGGATTGTGAGGTTCTTGGAAAGAGAGCTCTCCCCAGTGACATGTGCATTTATTTTGTCTCGGACTCCCAAGGGCATGATGGAGGTGCTGGCGGAAAATTACCACAACATCTGGGCCAAGAAGAAGAGGAATGAGCTTGGAAGCCGAGGTGACTCAATAATGTAGTCTCACACATGTACAGTAACACACACACACACGCACACGCACGCACGCGCGCGCGCGCACACACACACACACACACACACACACACACACACACACACACACACACGCGCGCGCGCACAGAACAGAGCAAGAGAATAATAATAGAGTGAGAAAGGGAGACAAAGAGAGCATCTGTCAGTGTGTCTGTGTGTTTTCGCGTTTGTGTGTGCGTGCGTGTGTGTGTGTGTGTGTGTGCGTGTGTGTGTGTGGCCTCAGATGAGGTGTGGAGCCACGCCCATCTAGCCATCTGCTGTTGCACAGGCACAGACAGTAGACAGTCATGGCTGACTGAGTGTTACTCACCATTGGACCGCATGTGGTTCTGGTTCTGGTTCTGTGGCCTCCAGGTGGGGGAACACATCCACTGCTGGTTCCCTACGACACGCTGACGGGCAAGGAGAAGTTCCGCGACCGAGAGAAGGCCCAGGACCTGTTCCGCTTCCTGCAAATCAATGGCTACGCCATCACAAGGTCAGTGCACGCACGCACGCACAGCACACACACATTATGTTGATATCGCTATGCTTGTGAGGGCATCAAAAGTTTATATTTATCAAATCGGCGCCCCCCAAAAACTGTTTTGCCATTTCTTAACCCCTACGGGTGTTGTGCACCGAAAATAGCCGATCTGCAATTGTAAATAGCAGATTTACAAGCTCACACTGCAATACGGTGCACACCACCCTATTGCAACTAATTGTAAATCAGTTATAACTCGAACCCCAACCCCTAAACCTAACCTCTAAAAACGCCTAATCCTAAAACCAATCTAAAACGTTTCCTAATTATTGTACAAGCCTAAATTAAAATTGTGTCCAAAAATTTGAACCATAAAAAACAACCATTGCTCTTGTGAGGACCCGGCAAATTGTGCCCGCAATGTCTATTTCTCAAATTCTACTATACTTGTGGGGACATTAAGGTCCAGACAGACAGACAGACAGACAGATACACAGACACACACACAGACACTCACACACAGGCTGTCTGTTGTCCCTGGTGGATTATTTCCTCTGTGTCACACAGACGGCTCGTGTGTCTTTATAGTTGTTGTTTTGGTGTCATTTCAAGGTGATGGGTGACATTATCATCCGCACGCAGAAATTGTTTTCGGGGCTTTTGGCTGCGATCCAAACCAACTGGGAACTGGCATGTCAAAAAGAAAACGGAATAGGAAAAGTGTCAAGCTGTTCTCTGCCAGGCTGTCTTAATTTCTGTAATGCCACCTTGGATGATGCAAGGATTTTGAAGGACACTGTTGAGATTTTAAAGCAGAGATTCCGGCCGGGAGGGTGTCGCGAGCGGGACCCCAAATAATTGGCAAAAACACTAAGATTTGAATGATAATATAACATCAATATTAAACAAGGGTTATCGCCTTCTGCGTCTCACATTTGAATGTGTGTGTGTGTGTGTGTGTGTGTGTGTGTGGGTGTGGGTGTGTGTGTGTGTGTGTGTGTGGGTGTGGGTGTGTGTGTGTGTGTGTGTGTGTGTGTGTGTGTGTGTGTGTGTGTGTGTGTGTGTGTGTGTGTGTGTGCGTGCGTGCGTGCGTGTGCGTGTGTGTGTGTGTTGCAGAGGTCAGAAGGATATGGAGCAGGACGCCTCGTCCATGGAGAAGCGGTTCGCCTATAAGTTCCTCAAGAAGCTGCTGAAGTATGTGGACTCTGCCCAGGAGTTCATCGCCCACCTGGGTAAGAAGTGAACCGTCCACCGCACATGACTACAGCAGTGGTTCTCTTTTTCCATGTCAAGGGCCTCCAAATTGTCTTGTATTTTGCCGTGTGTGTGTGTGTGTCCGGTCATGATATGAGTCCATATCTACGTTGTTTCAGCTAGCTATTTGTGTTAAGTAATAACACAGCGTTCATTCAAACATTGCACGTGTCAATCTGCATGTAATTGCTATGGAGATGATATCCAAAGCGCCCCTCCGCTCATAAAACGCTGTGTGTGTGTGTGTGTGTGTGTGTGTGTGTGTGTGTGTGTGTGTGTGTGTGTGTGTGTGTGTGTGTGTGTGTGTGTGTGTGTGTGTGTGTGTGTGTGTGTGTGTGTGTGTGTGTGTGTGTGGATACCGCTCCTAAATGAGGTCTGCCTGTGCTGCCGTTGTCCCTGCGACTACTGCTCCTAATCCCATAGCCTGCGGGTACACCGTAACCTTGACAACAAAGCCCTTGACCGTAACAACAGATCCCATAGCCCGAAATCTCTGATGTTTTGTGTCAAAAACGCTAATAAACAGCTTAAATTTGGGGAAAGTGAAAAACGGGCTTCCTCGTGCTAATGGTCATGATGGCCATGTGCAAGTTCAGATCAATTGCTCAACCCATTGAGGGAGAAAAGTTAGGCTCAGACAGACTGACTGACTATATAGTAGTATATACAGTATATATATATATATATATTCTACAATATGTAGTAGAATATTTAATAACGATATAATCTTCAGCTCAACATTGTTATTCCAGAGGCCATGGCTGCCAGTGGGAAAACAGACAGGTCACCTCACGAGCGGGAAATCAAATTCTTTGCCAAAGTAAGTACGTCCAGTACCGCATCACATGTATATGTTCATATACACAGACGGGTGCTGTAAAATATCGTGATCTTTACAGCATATATCGTCTCTGTCGGGTGGAAACCTCATTTTGTCCAAAACTGTTACTTTTCAGCATTCAAATGAAAAAATAGCAAAAGTAGCAGATCCACAAGCTCGAAACGCGCCTCGCTTCGAGCTTGTGGATCTGCTTCTTTTGAGGCTTTTGAGTGCCGCTCTAGTATGATCACGTAGGCCGTTATTTTACCCAAAAAAAGTCATAATATGGAGATAAGAGGTTTCATGACTGTCCTCCTTCAGGTCCTCCTCCCCCTCATCGACCAGTACTTCAAGAACCACTCGCTGTACTTCCTCTCGTCTCCAGTGAAGAACCTGAGCAGCAGCGGTTACTCCTCCAACAAAGAGAAGGAGATGGTCACCAGGTATTTATTGTACACATGTTCTGCTCTGTCACGTCAGACTGTACTGGAACGCAGTGATTCTCAACCCCCCCCCCAGTATGCATTAGGCCAGTGGTTCTCAAACTTTCTCGTGCCAATTAAGGACCCCCAAATTGATATGTATTTGGTCACGGACCCCCATCTGAAAATGTTTTGAGCCACAGGGACCGCCCAGAAGAGAAGATGTATGTGTAAAAAAGAAAAAGGATTCAAAATGTTCCAAACATTAAAAAAAAAATAGCAGATATACAAGCTCACAGTGCGGCACTAAGTGACATGCTGTGAGCTTGTAGATCTGCTAGCGTATAAATGGATAAAGTGGTTACAACAATTGTGATGCTGTATTAACAAATGACCCCCCACCCCCCCCCCAAGGACCCCACTCTGAGAACCACTGAGTTATACAACATCTTGCTATAGCTTTGCTCCATACCTTCTTGTTCTACTGTACCTTTTCCCCCCTGAATCTATATACTCACTGTGATCTCTTTCTTCTCTCCTTTGCCACCCGTCTCTCTCACAGCCTCTTCTGTAAATTGGCAGCTCTTGTCAGACACAGGATTTCCCTGTTTGGTAAGCTGATTAAAAGCAGCTCTTTTGGACACGGCATTGTGTGCTTTTTTGTGTGTTTGTGTGTGTGTGCGTTAGGGGTGTGTGCGATAAATAATCGATATACTCCCGAAAAATATCGATATTAACACATTCCATGCCAGAGTTTAATCTCATAATGTACTCACCAGTGCCAGCGTTTTATTGTTGTTTTTTTGTTTTTTTCATGTCGCCACAGACCTCGCTAAATAAGTTAAAAGTGCGCGTTCATTTGGTTCTAAACACACAGCGGATCTGTGAGAAACGGCCAGCGAAAATAGTTTCCAAATCCGTGCCGCCATCTTGAAGATACAGCAGATCAACGCTAAACAGTGATCAGCGAGGAGAAAAACAACAACCGAGAAATCGAGTTTTAAACAGGATCCCAGACAGGAAGCGGATACGATCGAAATAAACGGAACCCGAATAATTCTGTTTCCGACCGGAAACCGGAAACGGAAATGGATCAAAAAAAAATCGGAAAGTGCACCTGGGGCAATTTCAATGGGAATCGGCGGTTCGCGTAGATCTACGCGACTGGCACGCTTCTTTTTTTTTTTGTGATACGTTGTTTTTCCTACTCTGTATTTGTGTAATGATGATTTTGAACTGTTTGGTGCTATTTTATGTGTTTATGAATTGAATACAAGGACTATCGTGATATATCGTTGGTGAACTTTCATGCAATATATTGTGATATCGCAATATATCGATATTTTCAGATATCGTGATATATCGTTGGTGAAATTTCTTGCAATATATATCGAATATCGTGATATCGCAATATATCGAACATCGTCGAATATCGTGATATATATCGTATCGTGAGGTACCCATATCGTCCCACCCCTAGTGTGCGTGTGTGTGTGTGCATAATGACTCGGGTGTGCAGTGGTGTCGGCCAGTGGCGTGTCGTTGGCAGTGGTGTGAAGTAACTAAGTGCATTTACTCAAGTGCTGTACTTGAGGTACAATTTAGAGTTACTTTTACTTTACTGGGGTATTTCCAGTTTTCAATACTTTTACTTCTTCTCTGAATTACAGAGGTTTTCAGAGGCAAATGTTGTACTTTTACTCCACTACAAATATTTTAAAACTTTAGTAACTAGTTACAGTACTTTGCATATATAAATTATTATATTATAAAACATACATTAACCACTTTAGCCCTGTTTTATATATATAGGCTATTTGAAAATAGCCGATCTACAAGCTCACAACGCGTCGCATTGCGACGCTTGTAGATCTGCTATTTTCAAACATTTTAGTACTTTTACTTTTGGTACTTTAGAAGTATATTTTGATGCCAATACTTTTGTACTTTTACTCAAGTAATATTTTGAACACGGGCCTTTTACTTGTTACATAGTATTTCTACATTGCAGTATTGATACTTTTACTTAACCCATTGATACCTGGAACGCATCTGTGTCACTTTAGATGTCTTTGGCTATTAAAAAATAGCAGATATACAAGCTCATAGCGCGGCACCGAGTGCCGCGCTATGAGCTTGTATATCTGCTATTTTTGAAAAATCATGATTTTTTTTTTTTTTTTATTATTTTCAAAAAACTGTTAGGATTGAGATTTTTGTAAAGAATCGCCTCAGGTCTTAAGTAGAAAATGTGAGTACTTTTTCCACCACTGTCGGCCAGTGGCGTGTCGTTGGTGCGTCTGGTGGCTGACATTGACTGGTGGCTGACATTGTGGGTCTTGTGGGTCTTTTTCAGGGAGTGACTCCACCACCATGGTGAGCTGTCTCCATATCCTGGCTCACACCTTGGACACCAGGTGGGAACCACTCTGTCGACAACACACATAAACACATACAAATAAAGACAATCAAACTAAAGCGATGCTGCCAAAATAAATACAGTAGATTGTGTTCCAGGTGGAATTGATTCAGATATATTTATCCCAAACTCCCTTTTAACGGAAAAAAACTCAAACAGAACCTGGCCTTGGGTGGGCGGCCATCTGCCTTGACCAGTTGGAGAGAGAGAGAGAGAGAGGGAGAGGGAGAGGGAGAGAGAGGGAGAGGGAGAGGGAGAGAGAGGGAGAGGGAGAGAGAGAGGGGGAGAGAGAGAGGGGGAGAGGGAGAGAGACGCACAGCAACTATAATAACAGTCCACAGCCATAATCCATGGAAGCCCTCCATAATCATGAACAATGGAAACAACACAAAAATCTGGGCAGCAAGTCCAGTTATTAAGGTGCATTGATGGGACATGAATGAATGCGTCCAGACGGAGAAGGAGAGGAGGAGTCAGTCACCCAGCAGCCTGAGCCTACAGCAGTATAACTGACGGCTCGTCCTAGGCAAGCCTAGTGCCAGCCCTAGAAATGCTGTATAACATTGCTGTCGGGCAGAAACCTCCTATCTCCATATTCTAACTTTTTGTGTTTTTTCGTAAATGAACGCCCCTACAGCGTCACACAAAAGCATCAAAGTTAGCAGATCCACAGTTTCGAGCTTGTGGATCTGCTACTTGAAAACGCGGCTCGAAACGCGGCTCGAAACGCGGCTCGAAACGCAGCGCAAAGCGGCGCGTTTTGAGCTTGTATATCTGCTACTTTTGCCATTGTTTTTATTTGAATCCTGAAAAGTAACAGTGTTGGTAGATTTCACCCGACAGAGACGATAAGCTTCATCAAAACGTAAAGGAAAGCCTTTTCTTAAATATAGAAAGGGTGTTAGTCAGTCTCCCGGAACAAAACGGGGAGATGTTTCCACAGGATGAGGCGCCTGATAGTCGAAGGCTCTGCCTCTCATTCTACTTTTGGAGATCCTATAGGAAACCTCTAGTAGGCCTGCGTTCTGGGAGCGCTGTTCTGGGGTAATAGGGTGCAATGAGCTCTTTAAGATAAGACATAAAGATGCCTGACCATTAAAGGGCTTTGTATGTGAGGAGAGGGATTTTAAATTCTGTTCTGGATTTTATTGGGAGCCACAGTGCAGAGAAGCTATAATGTAGGGGAAATATGATCTCTTTTCATAGTGTCAGTAAATATGCAGCAGCATTCTGGAGCAGCTGGATGGTCTTTAGAGACTTGTTGGGGCAGCCTGATAATAAGGAATTGCATGAATCCAGCCTGGAGGTAACAAAGAGTTTGAGCTCAGTAAGCGTCCTCGAGAGGAAGTGCGTTTGTCATGAACATTTTGCTCCGCTGCCTTCTGGGAAACCTTTGACATTAAACAAGAGAACAGCTTCTGGCATTCAAATGAGCCCAAAACAAACAGAGTGCACATGCTACAGAGGCTTAACGCCGCTCTTCAAAGAAACAATGTTCTGTTTGTTGCTCTAGCTCGCACATAATGAGGGTACAACTGCAACGTGGTGGTACAGTGTGTTATATTGACGCACAGGAGCAGCAGATGATGCCTGCAGGCTTTGTTTCTCACCTCTCCTTTCCTACTGGGGTTTCATCAAGACTTCACAATGGGGAAACTCACTAATGAATGTTGAACCCTTGCATCCCTATTCTAGGGGGAACATTGGCCAAACATAGCAGATTTACAAGCTCACAACGACATGTTTTGAGCTTTTGAATCAGCTATTTTTGGCATAGACATTTGGTGTATTTGGGGGGAAAAGAGTGGTCCAAGATCAGAGCCAACTCAGGTCAAGTTTACTAAGTATAGAGGGTTTAAGTGTTTAGGAAGGCGAGGTAAATGTATTTGTGTTGCACATTTCAACAGCAGGCAATTCAAAGTGCTTTACTCAAAGCATGTAGAGAATTAAAACACAGAGCATTAAAACACAATAAATAAATATACAATTAAACAAAGAATAAGAATGAAGTTAAAATAAAATATGCTCCGCAGAGGCGATATATACAGTATATACAGGCAAATTATATATACAAGCAAAATCCCTCAACAGCGGGCAGGCAAAGATTTCTTTTTTCATTGCAATTTCCCATCCCTCGCCGACAGGACGGTCATGAAGTCGGGCTTGGACTCGGTGAAGGCGGGCCTGAGGACATTCTTCGAGAACGCGGCGGAGGACCTGGAGAAGACCTTCGAGAACCTCAAGCTGGGGAAGTTCAGCCACTCGCGCTCGCAGATGAAGGGCGTGTCTCAGAACATCAACTACACCACCGTGGCCCTGCTGCCCATCCTCACCGCTCTGTTTGAGCACATCACACAGCACCACTTCGGAGTCGACCTGCTCCGTGAGTCACGATTTAGAGGGTTGGGATCTGGAACCGGAACCGGAGGAGGAATCGGAGGAACCGGATCCGACATTGAGGAACCCGGGAACCGGTTCCATCACATTTGGAACCGTTTTCTGGAACCGGGTTTTATCACACTGACGGAGCTGGCATGTGGACTTCACGTCACCTCGTTTTTGTCGCATTCCTAAGCCAATAAATCGATGACCAGAGGACCGGTAGGCAGCGGTTCCGGTAGGAGACACAAAGGAGACTCTTTGTGTGTCCTACCGGAACCGCTGCCGGTCATCAAATTATTGGCTTAGGAATGCGACAAAAACCTATCCATGAATTCAAGTGTCCATGGGTTGACTAATCGATAGAAAAAAAAGTCATTTTGGGGGTGAACTATCCCTTTAAACGTTTACATTTCAAGGACCACAAATGGAACCAAATGTACCCTTAAGGGTCCATTTGGTTCCATCTGTACACTCTCAGAGTTAACAGACCTGTTAGGGTCCATTTGGAACCTCCTATAGGACCGTGTTAGTTAAAAAATTTTGTTTTATTTGTCACAGGGCTTGTAGACCTACTGCTATAGTATTTATGAAACATTTTGAAAGTGAAATTGGTTAAGTCTTGCTTTTGTAAATATTTAACCAATGAAAAGTACCGTATTAACAAGAGCTTGTGATGAAATAATACATACAAGGTTTCCACCTGACGGCGCCGATAAGCAGCTGTAAAGCTAAAAGTGCCTTCCCTGCACGATGTGGTGAATTGCAGTGTAATCGATTGTGTTGCTCTTCCAAATTGTCTTAATTTTTATTGCACATTTATTGACTCCCGGGGGAATTAAGTTGTCACAGCAGCACTGGCACCGCAGTACAGATGAGACACATACAGCACACGTGATAATAGAGAGATACGGAAGAAGTAGTAAGACACTAAAAATAAGATACCAATGATAATAAAAATTGGGTACCCACAACCCACTACCCTGGGGACACAGTTTTACATCCCTAGGGTACAATTTCTAGTTAGGCTGAATCTCAATATATTAGAATTAAAAGAATGACGCAAAGAAAGATGGAGTAAAAAGATTGAAAGTAAAAATAAAAATAAATGTTGTTTTTTATCTGGTTTATTTTGCAGTCGATGATGTCCAGGTTTCCTGTTATCGAATCCTCACCAGCCTCTATGCACTGGGCACTGGGAAAAACATCTACGTTGAAAGGTACGCTGGATTTAAACACTTAGGCAATCTCACATCGTGCCGGGATGCGTTGTGAGCTTGTAGATCTGCTATTTTTGGGGGGATAATTTACGGATTAGCATATTTTTTTTGGCCCAAAATAGGGATGCCGGGTTCAAAGAGGTTAAAACGCTGTGTGAAAGTATGGAAGCTTCCTTAACCACTTGAACCCCAGCACCCCTATTCAAAGGGGGAACTTTTGCCCCCAAAAAATTGCCGATCGAAGGTCACAACGACTTGTTGTTGTTTTTTTTGGCGAAGATATTTGTCTATAATCCTCCCAAAAAAAGAGCATACCAAGTACGGTTGCAACTCAAGTCCGTTTGCTAAGTAAAGGGTTTTAAGTGGTTAACCCATTGAAACCGGGGAAAGCATCTGTGTCATTTTTAGATTTTAGCGTTGGCTATGCATACAATAAAATGACCCCCACGCACTTAGCACAATAAGGACAACTTTATTTAGGCAATGTTTCGGTCACGCATCTCTGGCATTTTAGATTTCTCTTTCTGTGCAAGCTCATAGCACGGCACTCGGTGCACACGCTATGAGCTTGTAGATCTGCTATTTTTGAAAAATCGTGAAAATGTGTGCAAATCTTTTAATATATATATTTTGTAAAGCGAACATTTGTAAAATATTTTTGTTCCAGGGACCTCCAGAAGCAAAACAATTAATTGAATTACAAATGTTCGCTTTAAAAAATATATATTCAAAGATTTGCACAAAATGTTCAAGATCTTTAAAAAAAATAGCAGATCTACAAGTTCATAGCGCGGCACTCGGTGCCGCGCTATGAGCTTGTATATCTGCTATTTCTTTTGAATAGCTTAAGTATAAAATAATAGTTATAGCTCAAACCTTAAAATGACACAGAGATATGTTACCGGATTGAATTGGTTAAATAAGTGGTTTAATGAAATGCAGTGTGTGACCATGCAGCCTTGTCCTGTCCTCTCTCTCTCTCTCTGTGACCTCCAGACAGCTGCCAGCCTTAGGGGAGTGTCTGGCCACTCTAGCGGCAGCCATGCCCGTAGCCTTCCTGGAGCCACAGCTCAACCCGTACAACCCCTGCTCCGTCTTCAACACCAAGTCTGGCCGCGAGCGAGCCGGTGAGTCATAAATGTCGTGTTAAAGGGATAGTTCACCCCAAAAACGACCTCCCTCCCCCCCCTATCGATTAGTGACCCAATGGAGACTTGAATTCATGGATATGTAAAAAAAAAGAAGTCGCATTCCTAAGCCAATAATTTGATAGCCTGCCCCAGCCCGTCTGATATCTGGCATAGAGGGGCGGATCCAAAATCTCCGGCGAAAGCATCCGTGGGCTCCCATTGGTTCACCACCGATCTATGCACCCGCCTCCGCCTTGCCCCGCGCCCCTCCTCCTCCCCCAATGTGCGACAAAAACAAAATAATATCCATGAATTCAAGTCTCCATGGGGTGACTAATAGATAGGAAAAAAAGTTTTTTTGGGGGTGAACTATTCCTTTAAGTCATTAAATATTTGTACAATATATCAGTGGTTCTCAAACTCAACCCCCCCCCCCCCCAAATGAATAGATATTTGAATGAAAGAAATGCAGATTCTGATTATAGTTATACTTGGGCTAAGGGGGATGGATGGAGCAAGTATGTTTTGCAGATACAGTTCCTGACTTATTATGAGGTTTACACAAATCCAATTATCTTTAAGCAAAAAGGCTAGATTTGATAATTACAGTTTCCTTGGGCCTAGTTCATTAAACTGTAGAGAGGATGGTAAGAGGGGGAATAGCTGTCCTTTTTAAAGATCTGTTTTTGATTAATTATTGGACATCGGTAGGTGCATGTCTTTTCATTATTTTCTAATTATCATTAGAATCATGACCTTTTTTTTATGATTTTGAAGCCAGTGTTTCCTAAAGTGTCTCTGTAAAATATTACACTATTAATGGCGGGCACATTTGTGATCGGGTTAGATTACAATCACCATTTAAAAGGGCAAATTAACCCATTCAATCCGGAAACACATCTCTGTCATTTTAGATTTCTTTGGCTGTTCAAAAATAGCTCATAATAGCTATAAATAAGCTTGTAGATCTGCTATTTGCAGAAAAATCGTGAACGTTTGTGCAAATCTTTAAATATATCTTTTAAAGCGAACATTTGTAAAAAAAAATGTTCCATGGAGCCCCCAGAAGCAAAGATTTGAGTTACAAATGTTTCGTTTTAAAAACACATATACTCAAAGTCAAAGATTCGCACAAATGTTCACGATTTTTCAAAAATAGCAGATCTACAAGCTCGAGTGCCGCGTTACGAGCTTGTAGATCTGTTATTTTTGAATAGCCCAATGAAATAAATAAAAAATGACACAGATGCGTTCCCGGTCTTTAATGGTTTAAATGTAATTAAAGGGATGTGTTATTAATATTCGGGCCACCACTATTATCAGTCCTAGGCCTGCCAGACACGGTCGAGGAGATGTGTCCCGAGATCCCGCGTCTGGACGGCCTGATCAAGGACATCAACGACATGGCGGAGTCGGGCGCTCGCTACACGGAGATGCCGCACGTCATCGAGGTGGTGCTGCCCATGCTGTGCAACTACCTGTCCTACTGGTGGGAGAGGGGCCCCGAGAACCAGCCGGCCAGCGGGGGCAGCGTCTGCTGCACCACCGTCACCTCGGAGCACCTCAGCGTCATCCTGGGCAACATCCTGAAGATACTGAACAGCAACCTGGGCATCGACGAGGCCTCCTGGATGAAGAGGATCGCAGGTGGGCGTGGTTCACTGTTGTAGACATAGGCGGCGGGGTAATGAAGGCTAGGGTAGGCTAAGCCTTCCCAAATGTCATGCTGGGATTGTGCAAATTATACATAATATATGTGCGCAGCATTATATAGACCAGTTATTTGTTTACAAACATTGAGACTGGACGCACAGGTGACTCTTTCATGTAATCAATTCCCAACAGATCCCCAAACCTGTTGTTTTGGGGAGCGCTGGTTTCAGTTCATTCAACCCCCTCTGTGTGTCGGCCAGTGAGGTGCGCCCTAGCGAGACATATAGCCTACTTTTATCGCGCAACGGTATATTGCACGCTGAGAATAGCTGACGTAGCTCCCACCCGGTCTGATGACAGCCACTGAAGGTGTGGTTTGGAGGACAACTGCTTTGAATTGCTATTATTGTTTACACCAGTGCAGTGGTGGAAAGTAACTAAGTATATTTACTTAAGTACTGTACTTAAGTACAATTTTGAGGTATTTGTACTTTACTTGAGTATTTCCAATTTCCAATACTTTTACTTCTACTCCACTACATCTCGGAGGCAAATATTGTACTTTTACTCCACTACATTTATTTGAAAACTTTAGTTACTAGTTACTTTTCAGATATAAATTATTACATTATGAAACATACATTTACCAATTCAGCCCTATTTTATACAGAGGCAATTTGAAAATAGCCGATCTACAAGCTCACAACGCGTCGCGTTGCGACGCGTTGTGAGCTTGTAGATCTGCTATTTTCAAATATTTAGTACTTTTACTTTTCATACTTTAAGTACATTTTGATGCCAATACTTTTGTACTTTTACTCAAGTAAATATTGAATTCTGGACTATTACTTGTAACAGAGTATTTTTATATTGCAGTATTGGTACTTTTACTTAAGTAAAGAATTTGAGTACTTTTTCCACCACTGCACCAGTGGTGTGTTCTCGATTGTTTGGGAGGGTATACTATAACTATTCCTTCCCTAGTCCCTCCCACACGCACGGCACACGCGTGCGTGCGTATATAATGAATTCATTTAAAAAAAATGTTCACGTGATCCGCGCGTGTTTGTGGCCAGGCCCAGGCCCACTCAGGCCCAGTTTCAATGGTCAATATAGCCTTCCCCATTGTCAGGCTCACCCGCCGCCTATGGTTGTAGATGAAGCTCAGTGATGGAAAGTGACTAAGTACAGTACTTGAGTAAAATGTACCATTTTTATGTGTTAATTACTTTGAATTAATTTCCAATTTTCAATACTTTTACTTCTACTCCACTACATCTCAGAGGAAAATATTGTACTTTAACTTTTTTGCTGTTAGAATTAGTTATATACAGTACAGCTTACAACGGTAGCTGCCTAAATTGCAGTCACTTGGTACTCGGACAAAAATAGCAGCAATCTTTCCAAATGTATTCATCATCTGACTTCCTCTGCGATTCCTTTTGGCTCGTTCTGTTGGTTTTGTGTGCAGTCTACGTGCAGCCAATCATCAGCAAGGCTCGCGCCGACCTGCTGAGGTCCAAGTTCCTCCCGACGCTGGACAAGCTGAAGAAGAAGACGGTGAAGGTGGTCACGGAGGAGGAGCTCCTGAAGGCCGACTGCAAGGGAGACACGCAGGAGGCCGAGCTGCTGATCCTGGACGAGTTTGCGGTGCTCTGCCGCGACCTGTACGCCTTCTACCCCATGCTCATCCGCTACGTGGACAACAACAGGTGTGTTGTGTCGTCGACAGTGGTGGAAGAAGTATTCACGTAGTTTTACTAAAGTAAAAATATCAATACTGCATTGTTAGAAATACTCTCTTACAAGTAAAAGTCCGGAGTTCTAAATATTGTATTGTATAAGTATTGGAATCAAAATGTGCTTAAAGTACCAAAAGTAAAAAGTACTCATTATGCAGTTTTTTTTTAGGTTTTCAAATGTATAAAAATCTTTTTAAAATAGCAGATCTACAAGCTCACAATGCGTTGCATTGTGAGCTTGTAGATCGGCTATTTTCAAATGGCCGAAGTGTATGTAGGGTTGAAGTGGGTGATGTATGTTTTGTAATAATAATCTACAAAATCTACAAAGTATCTAGTAACTAAAGTTTTCAAATAATTGCAGTGGAGTAAAAGTATAATGTTTGTTAGGACGAGGAGAGGTAAATTGTCGCTGTCAGGTGGAAAACGCGTATGTCCAAAACCTTTTTCTTTTATTATAAAAAACCCCGTAAAATAGTGACAATAGCCGATCTACAGCGTGTCACTATGCGACACGTTGTGATCTTGAAGATCTGCTATTTTCACTACTTTCGTGTGACACTCTGGTATGATGAAGTAGGGCATAAATTTACCAAAAAATCATAAACATTTCAAACATGGAGATTCAAGGTTTCTGCCTGACAGCGACTAAACGTATTCCACCATTCCATCCATTCCCCTCTTACTGTTACAGGTCAAGGTGGCTGAAGGAGCCAGACGCTGACTCCAATGAGCTCTTCAGAATGGTGGGAGAGATCTTCATTCTGTGGTGTAAATCACATGTGAGTCACCATCTTTAAATATCCCAATCTAATCATACAAGTTGAACTAGAACAGTGGTTCTCAAACCTTTTCATTTCAAAGGACCCCTATCACTCTGAGAGTGTACACTCAGAGTTACAGACCTGCAAGGGTCCATATCTGGGACCCTGAGGGTCCCTGGACCCCGCTTTGAGAACCACTGGACTAGGATTAACTGGGGAGCCAGTGGTGTAAAGTGAACTTGATTAAAAGTAACTAAGTACATTTGCTCAAGTACTGTACTAATTTTGAGGTACTTTTACTTATACTGGAGTATTTCCAATTTTCTATACTTTTACTTCTACTCCACTACATCTCAGAGGCAAATATTGTACCTTTACGCCACTACAATTATTTGAAAACTTTAGTTACTAGTTACTTTGCAGATATACATTATTACATTATAAAACATACATTAACCACTTTAGCCCTATTTTATACCTAGGCTATTTGAAAATAGCCGATCTACAAGCTCACAACGATGCGACGCGTTGTGAGTTTGTAGATCTGCTATTTTCAAACATTTTAGTACTTTTACTTTTGGTACTTTAAGTACATTTTTATACCAATACTTTTGTACTTTTACTCAAGTAAATTTTGAATTCCGGACTTTTACTTATAACGGAGTACTTCTACATTGCAGTATTGGTACTTTTACTTAAGTAAAATATTTGAGTACTTTTTTTTCCCACCACTGCTGGGAGCCATTGTGGACTGGACCTGTAACAGAGCTTGTATTATCTGGTTTCAGAACTTCAAAAGGGAAGAGCAGAACTTTGTGGTCCAGAATGAGATCAACAACCTGTCATTTTTGACTGGGGACAGCAAAACCAAGATGTCCAAGGTAGGGGACTTGGGCGGCAAAGAAGAGCGCACGTCTGTGTTTGCTGATTGGAAGTTCGGCACAGGCTGTCAAAATACCGGATTTATTGGAATGTAATTTTACCACACCATCTACACTACAGACCTTGTGCATACCTAGGGCTAATCGACGAATCAATCAATTAATCGGTTTGGCCTTAGTTGACCAAGACTTTTAGATAATTACTTTGTTTCTAGCAACACTAGATATAACCATTTCATTCTGCCCAGTCTATAACTTTCAATAGACCATTGTGAAATCAACATTGGAATGTTCAGTTCTCAACCTTACCGACCTGAAAATGCTGGTTCCTCCACGACTGCATGCACATGTTTGACGATTAAAACAGCAAATAGAAATTCCTATGACTATTAGTCGTAGTATATCTTTAGTGGAGGACAGCCATGCATACCTTTTACATTTGCGATACAGTGTTGGAGAATAAGTAAAATAAACTAAATAAATTCCCCTATGCCACCTGTGTGTCAAACCAAGGGATGGTGTAACGTGACCGAATCCTGGAGCTTACATTAAGTGCCAAAGTGGGCTGATGTGTGAGCTTACTGCTGGGACTAGGGAATTTATTCATGCTTCCACCGTTCCAGAGTTTATTTCCTAATTCCGCAGCTTTACTCTAAATTTCTCTGGCAGCTCGTTAAAAGCCCTCTATCCACCTGGGACCCCTGTAAACTAAAAGCCTCAGTTATACTTTAGTTGCGTGCCGGTGTCGTGCTCTGTAAAATAGCAGATCTTCAAGCTCACAACGCGTCACGAACGCGACGCGTTGTGAGCTTGTATATCTGCTGTTTACGGCACTCAACACCAACGCGCAACCAAGTATAAATCAGGGCTTCAGTCAGCTCTCTCACGCTTCCCACAGTCAGCAAGTCCAGCCGTGTGTGTGCATGTATTACAGAAGCCAAACACCACGGCAGAAATAAACTAACATCCATTCCCTGATGAACAATCAACAAATATTCACACGGCAAACATTCTGTGGTGTCATCAATCCCCCTTGCCAGCGCTGGCAGATGCGATCTGTTGATTGTTTGTTAATCTGTTAGTTTTGGTCCTAAAAACAAACAAACAAAGGGTTCCCATTATTACACTGCATGTGAATGTGGTCTCATTCAGAATGAGACCACATTCACATGCCGTGTAATATGAGTCATTCTGTGTTCTGACTAGGGATGGGATGACGATAATCATTATTATCGTTTATTGCGATAAATATCACTCACAGCTGATCGGCTTAAATGCTCCAGTCCCCAGAGCAGAGCAGCCAATAGCTTGGCCCACTGTACCAGGGGTTCTTTTTTCAGATCGAGGCCCAAAAGAGAAATTTCGGGGTCCCCCCTGTGACCCAAATGTACAAAAACAATTAAGCCTTAATTCACAAATAGTGAAAAAAATCTGCTATTTAGAATTTATTTTCAGAAATTTAGCAAAATGTTATTTTTTCCTGTTTTATTTTTTTTGGCTTTATCAATTCTTAGGAAAGTCAAAAGAAAAACAAAAAAAAATACTCGCGATTCGCGACCCCATAAAAACGGGTCCGCGGTCCAAAATGGGTCGCAACCCTGTGCCTGGGAAACACTGCACTGTACTATAATACATCCATAAGTCACATCACGCTCCATTCATCACCATGTCATGACATCATAAAACTGGAACATGACTCATCTCAGCTGATGAAAGCCAACAGCACAGTGACAAATCATGTGATCATGCAGTATATGTCACTGCTAGTGTGTTAGTAGCTGATGGATGACAGCATACTGACCTGGCTGGCTGGGGCTCCTGTGTGTGTGTGTGTGTGTGTGTGTGTGTGTGCGTGCGTGCGTGTGCGTGCGAGGCACGCTCACACGGGAGTATGTGTACAAAGCAAAGTAGAATTAATTTCCCTTAAGTCGTCTTCTAATTCCTGGGCCTGCTGAACGCTTCAGCGGTGAACATTAAAGTCTGCCACTGTTGACAAATAAAGCTTCAGTTCCCTCTGGCTTTTATTCAGTATTAACGCTCCCACTGTGAAATAAGCTCATCTAAACCACTCCATCATCCTCAGGTCAAGGTACCTGCACGTTGGCTCATTGTTAATCAGAAACAAATACACTTTTTAAATTTATTTTTGTTTGCTAATACTTAGTTGACCCGGGTTCGGCTCTGTATTTCTGCTCTAGAGGCACTGTAAAGCTTGTAGAATTTTCCCCCCAGAATAGGGACGCTAGGGTTCATGTGGGCAAGGAGACTCTTTTGCTATACTTTCTATTGTTAACAAGTCTTAGGAATAACTTTGGCTCACTGTTATTCACAAATAAACACCTTTTTATTTTATTTGTTTTACCTCAAATGAGTATTTCATCCATTTTCAACCTTATCTTCATATAATTGGTCCATGTGGTACAATTTCTGTCTACTCACTCTGTGTCTCATTGGTTGGCCAGTTCAGAAACCGGCAAGTCCCTGTGACATGGAGATAGGCTCCTTCTCTATGGGCCACGTGACTGAAGGCTACTTATTTACTTACTTATAATGAGCATTAGCGAGGACCAATTTATATGCACACAGGTTGAAAATGGGTGAAGTGCCCTTTAAGAAGACTCCTTGGAAGTCTGCCAAGTGATGTTTCTTCTTCTTCTTCTTCTTCTTCTTCTTCTTCTTCTTCTTCTTCTTCTTCTTCTTCTTCTTCTTCTTCTTCTTCTTCTTCTTCTTCTTCTTCTTCTTCTTCTTCTTCTTCTTCTTCTTCTTCTTCTTCTTCTTCTTCTTCTTCTTCTTCTTCTTCTTCTTCTTCTTCTTCTTTCAAGCGTCAGTTGATGTAAAAAAAACATGTTGTTGTACTTTTCACAGTCTGGAGGTCAGGACCAGGAGAGGAAGCACAAGAAGAAGCGAGGGGAGTTCTACTCCATCCAGACGTCCCTCATCGTGGCCGCCCTGAAGAAGATGCTGCCCATCGGTCTGAACATGTGTACCCCGGGGGACCAGGAGCTCATCTCCCTGGCCAAGACTCGCTACCTTCTGGTGAGAGCCTTAATCTCCTGTGGTGGGAAAGTACATTTACTCGAGTACTGTACTTAAGTACAATTTTGATATATGTTTTACTTTACTGGAGTACTTAAATTTGTGGCTCTTCAATTTGAGAGCCACTGATGCAAACGTTTGGGAAGCCGTGGGTTCATTGGTGGGTGATTAATTTGATCCCTCTTACTGTCTAACAGAAAGACACAGATGACGAGGTGAAAGACCACATATGGCAAAATCTGCACCTTCAAGAAAAGGTAAGCTGCCTGAAATTCAAGCTAGTGTGTATCTAGCGATAATAATATATAATAATATGATAATAATAAGCGAGATAATCAATGGGAAGCGGGTCATTATTGAGAAATAAACCCCTTCAAGGTGATTAGACCCCTCCGCTATGTTAGATTAATTGAAAACACCTGTCCTCGGTTCTGGTGACTGGTATTGGCCTTCTAATGCGTGACGAGACTCTTTTTTTTTCAATTACTTTTTTTTTTTGGGGGGGGGGGGAAATGAAAAAAGAAAATAAATGAAAAAAGTAATTGAAAAAACCCGGTCTCCTCACGCATTAGAAACACAATATCAGTCACATATAGTCATATTTAGTCTTAGTTTTAGTCATCGTAGCTTAGTTTTTATTTCATTTTTATTTAGTTTTCGTCATTGAAAAAAGGTAGTCGACGAAATCAACACTGCTTCTAGTTAAGTAAACTGTGTGTGTCCTGCCAGTCAGAGGACCCGGCGGTGAAGTGGCAGCTCAACCTGTACAAGGACGTGGTGGTGAGAATGGACGCGACCCCTGACCCCCAGAGGACGGTGGACCGCATCCAGAGCATCTCTGCTGCCGTCTTCAACCTGGAGCAGGTTAGAGGAGAAAAACTTCCTATCTCCATATTTTAGCGCCGTACTCGATCATACTACAGCGTCACACAGAAGCATCAAAAGTTGCGGATCCACAAGCTCGAGATTTGCTACTTTCGCTATTATTATTTTTGATATGAATCCTGAAAAGTTATAGTTTTGTAAGAGGTTTCCACCCGACAGAGAGGATTTGACAAGGGGTGCGACAGTTATCACACTAATCGATATAATCAATTATGTAAAAAAAGTGATCAATAAAATAATTGATAAATAAATCGATCCCTATTTTGGGCATGTCGTTATTTGCAGAAAGTACAAAACCAAAAAAAATCTGGAAATTAAAAAAGAAAATTCACAACACATCGTAGGTCGGCTATTTACGATGCCCGACACCATTTTACGACAAGTATAAAATAGGGTATAATAGATAACTGATTTTCTTTGGTTAAAGTAAGCTCTATATTCAGATAGATGCTATAGAGCAGGGGTTTTCAACCGGTGGTCCGCGGACCACTGGTGGTCCGCGGAGGTATTGCAGGTGGTCCCTGGCAAAAAAATAAATAAATAATTAAAAACTTTTAATAACTTACAGGAGTTCTTACTGTATGGTGTGTGTGTGATATGAAATGTGAGCTTACCATAATCACAGTAATCCTTAATCATATTCCATCATATTCAAACAAAACACTGTATTTTATTAGATATTATATTGATAGTATAGCTATTTTCTCCAGCTCCCTGTGGTGCATGAACCCCCCACCACTATTGTATGGGGTGGGTCTATGATGGACCCACCACGCACAATAGTGGTGGTCCCCAGGTTGCTCTTAGTCAGGATGGTGGTCCCTGGGTCAAAATCAGTTGAAAACCCCTGCTATAGAGTGTTTGTTCAGTAACAGGAGTCTCCCTGTCGCTCCAGCTCTTTATTCAACAGAAAATGCATTTTCAGGTTGGGATACCAATTGTATCCAATCAGGATAGAGAACTGTGTCAGGATACAGATTAAACAAGTGAAATTGGAAGTGATGACACAAAGAAATGAGCAGACAAAACTGGAACTGGAACACTATAAAAAAATGAACCTGATAAATGCTCTTGATTGGCTGACATTATTGTCACCTACAGTACCTGAAAATGTATTTTCTGTTTATTAAAGAGCTGGAGAGACATGGAGACCCCTGTGACTGAACAAACACTCTATAGTGATGATTGCTATCAGAATATATTGCTTTAACCTTTTAACAAAAAAAAGGTTTTTTTTTCAACCAAAACAATATCACTTACCCTTACCTTTAAACCCCATTATAACCAGGAAAGCATCCATGTTATTTTAGATTTTAGCGTTGGCTATTAAAAAAATCACACCCTGTGTGAAGTGGGCGGTGTCTTGCTAGCTAATCACAATACTGAATGGAGTCAACCAATCATGTACAAAAGATAAATACATTTATTGAAACACTCTTTATGATGGACGAAACCATAACTTCACAAAAACCATAAATTTGTTTTTGTGAAGTTATGGTTGCTTATATAGGGCTATGCACATGTGTCATGTGACACTGGCCAATCACAGTCCTGAATAGACTGTGATTGGCCAATCACAGCGCAGGATAATTCTACAAATTTCCTGGGCCCAGATCACAGCGCAGGAAAATGTACATTTTTCCAAATCTCACTTATAGGGGCGGTTTCACCGCCCAAAAATAGCCAACGCTATATATAAAAAAATGCAGATCTACAAGCTCGCAGCGCGCACAAAGTGACGCGCTGCGAGCTTGTAGATCTGCTATTTTTTTTCTTTTTTTTTTAAGTGTGAGCACAACTGATTTAGAAGGCATTGCAGAATATGGGCCTCTTCAGGTCTTAATGGGTTCATGTCTGTGGTATTCTAGGTGGAGCAGCCGTTGAGGTCTAAGAAGTGTGTTTGGCAGAAGCTGCTCTCCAAGCAGAGGAAGCGAGCGGTGGTGGCATGCTTCCGCATGGCTCCTCTCTACAACCTGCCCAGGTATTATTACTCTACTGTGTAATACTCTTCATACTCTATAGCACTTTACTCTGGTATTTACTCTAGTAATACTCTATCCTTTTGTCTCCAGTCATGGTATTACACCAACTTTTTTTCAGGGTCAGCCCTGGATCAGGGCACCACTTCTTGAAAAGTGTTCGGGCCGCTGGGCAGCGAGCATTTTCAGAGCGCGTTTATTTTTAATGATCAATCAATCGATTGTGTTCCGGGCCTCGATCAAAGGATCCAACATAGTATACTTTTAAGTTCTTATATATTGGTATCACCATGAAAACATTTTCAAGATTTTAAAGAAAACCATGTAATTTCTTATATAATATAGATATGTGTATATATACACAAAAACTAAAAGATCTATCAAAAATGATCAGAAATTTAAAGTAAATGTCAAAAATGTTTCAAAGGACATTCGTAAAATCAAAGAAATTGTGTATTTTCTTTTGTTATAGTAGATATAGTAGAAATAGCAGATCTACACGCTCACAACGTTGTGAGCTTGTAGATCGGCTGTTTTCACTAGTTTGCTCCTCACTAATCCTCAGTATAATTTCTGTCCACTCACTCTGTGTCTCAGAGGAGGGCTGTGGACAGTTCAGAAACCTGCCTGCCAGTGACATCATCGGTCGGCAGGTTTGGAAATGTCAAACACAAGATTTCAAACTTTTTTTTTTTGTATTTAATTAATGCAGTAACAATGGTTTCTATTTCATCATGCTAACTTTCCCAGGAAGAGAAAGGCTGTAGTTTCTATAAGCTTGGAATCCCCATGGATTCTGTCATTGATAGGCAGGTTTCTGAACCGTCCACAGCACACCAATGAGACGCAGGGTGGGTAGGCGGACATTGTGCCATCTCATTATGAGCATTAGTAGGACCAATATGTGACGATAGGGTTGAAATGAAAAGTGCTCCTTGTGTCTCCTTTGTGTTTCTTGGCCAATTACCCGCGCTGCGCGGCCTCCTCTCCGAGCCTCACCAATCTCATTCCTCTTCGCCCACCCTCTTCTGACCCTGCGTTAATGTGCAGCATCCCTCCCCCAATCTGTAGGACAAAATGGCTGCCCCGCGGCCGTTATTAAAGGAATTGAAAAAGAGCACAGTAGCAATTTCATGGCCCACTGCTCTGTAACTCAATCACAGGGAGGCCGGGCAGAGAGAGACAGTAGGGAAGAAAACAATTATGAAGGCCGACCTGGGGGGGGTTATTGAACCTGATGTGGCACCTATTCGAGGGGAACATTTGCCAGGAAAAGCCGATATATAAGCTCACAACGTGGCACAGTGACGTGCTGTGAGCCTGTAGACCGGCTATTTGTGGCAAAGAGATTTGGTGTATTGAGTAAACAACTGCAGACCCAAGTACCAAATGTAGAAGGTTTTAATGATTAACGCTGTGTGAATCATCAGTGACTGTGGTACTTTTTGCTTCTGCTTGTGACACAGAACAAGTGATTATGAAAAAGTATTGATAATTCATGGATTAGCTTACAGTGCACACATAATAGCATCCTTTTAGATTTTTTGTTTGTTTGCAAAATGTTTATTCTTTTTTTAATCTTAGTTTGCGGGATGGTTGTGGGCTGATGTTCTCTCATTCTCACACTTTCTATTGTCTCTGTGAGGGGTAGGAATGTATACAATCTGTCATGTCTCTTTTTTCTCTCTGTTGTTGTTGTTTTTCTTTCTCTCTCTGAACGCCTGTATATATATATATATATATATATATATATATATATATATATATATATATATATATATATATATATATATATATATATATATATATATATATATATATATATATATATATATATATATATATATATATATATATATATATATATATATATATATATATATATATACATATATAGTAGGGGTGCAACAGTTTATCGAACTCACTTGATCGATTTAATGACTTAAGCACTTCACTTGAGCACTTCTCAATTATTCGATTAATCAAAACAGTAATCGATCGAATAATAACTAAGAAAATGATGGATTGTTGCGGCCCTAATATATATATAAATATATATATTGTACCTCGTCCCCCTCAGGCACACAACTAATAATTACTTCCTGAAAGCCTACCAACCTATGTGGCTGGAGGCAATGCATGAGAACACAGACTATGACAGTCTGCTCTCCATGCTGACGGTAATGGAACGCTGACCTGTTTGTATGAGCTCCCATTCCCCCCCCCCCCCCCCCGCCCCCAACCCCCAACCCCCCTCTCCAGCCACAGTCTGTGCTACAACTGTAAACGCTAATTCAATGCTTCCACTGGTAGTTCCGCTGGTCAATGTCCTTGTATGTGAACATAATACTCTGCCAATAGACCAGTGGTTCTCAATAGTATTTTTTTCTTTTTTCAAGGACCCTCGGTTTGGTATGCATTAACCCATTTAAACCTGAGGCCGATTCTACACATGGCTTCTAAAAATTTCTCACACTTTGTTTGTTTAAACAATTTCAAAATAGTAGATGTACAAGCTCACAGCGCAGCACGAAGTGACGCGCTGTGAGCTTGTATATCTGCTATTTTTTAATAGCCTAAAATGACACAGATGCTTTGCCGGTTTTAATGGGTTTTTAAGGCCCTATAACTCTGAGAGTGTACAAATGGAACCAAATGGACCCTTAAGGTTCAATTTGCTTCCATTTGTACACTGTCAGAGTTAACAGACCTGTAAGGGTTCTTTTGGTTCCTAGCTAATCAATCATTTTAGTTGGAAACCACTGCAAATAAACTGAAATTTTGATTCTGATATAAGCTAATTGTATCAGGGTTGTTGCAGCAGTGTAATACATTGATTTGCAATCTTTTTAATTTCCAAAACCCCCAGTTTGATATGCATCAGCGGGCGGACCCAAATTTGTACTGGGGTCCGCCCGCACACCTGGCACAAATCTTTTCAGATGGGGGTCCGCGGCCTATACTATAATTTTGAGGGTCCTTGACGTGAAAAAGTTTGAGAACCATTGTTCAAGGTGACCGGTTGGACATGGCCGCTGTACTATACTAACCGGGCATTAACTACTTTCCCGGGCTCCTAACTAACTAACACAGCTTTAATCTCCTCTCGCTCCCTTCCCCAGGCATCGCTCTATTAATCTCTTCCTCCTGGCCTATCAGAGAATATGGATAGAGGCAGAGGAGTACTCTTTTGAAGAGAAGCTAGTGCAGGACCTTGCAGTAAGTACTCGTCTCATCCCACGGTGCCAGGATGTAGATTATCCACTGTAACGTTCCGCAACAATCGCCGGGCCTTTCGACCCCCGCCGCTTTTGTGTTGTCGTGGGGCCACATTCATGGGTTAAAGTTCTCAGTCGCCAAGGCTGATTTCAGTATTTTTTATAGTAGTATTTATATGGTATTAGAATGGGTCAAACTAGCAACAGAATACATGTTCAGAAGCATCTTCCATAATGGTCTTGGATCTTTCATAAAAGCAAATGCCAAAGCCTCAATCTGCAATTTCATAAGAAAAACAGCAAAATCATAAGTTTAGAATGCTATCTAAACATCGTAATTCTACATATTGATAGTTCTTTAGAAACACAGCACTAGTGTGTACGTTTCACGCTGTGTCACAAAATCACAGTTTGGAACTTGACTTGGCCTAACAAAACACTCCAGTCCGTCGTGAGATTTGTCTTTGCTTTAATCCCATGCACATTGCCATTAAAAGTGCTTAAATATTACGGTACCCACCGAGAGCACTGCCAGTCATCCCATCGTGTGCACCAACTGTACAGTGTGCCCGCCTCGGGCAACGCATGGCATCGCACTCCTCTGATGTCAGTGCTAAGTGTTTGGTGTGGTTCTGTACTCTGTAGCCTTAGCGCTGCGCCTGAAATGTATAGCCTACAGAAGCCGTTCAATCTTTCTTAACCACATGACCCCTAAAGCCTGGTTTCCACAATGCTCTGTGTGATATCCGTGGAATATACGCATTATTCCCTCTAGCGTTCAGCGCAAGGAAATGCATTCATTTTACGGATGAAGCGGAAGCGATCATTTGTAATGAATAGAAAGTGCAACTGAGTGCACCCAGAAAAGCAAATCAAATGTGTTTGATGTTTGTTATTACACACAGTCAAGGAACTGAATCAAAGGAAATAGCATCTTCTGCTTGATTCCTGGAACACATGCTTATGAGCTCTTGAAATCTGTTACAAAAAGTTACAAAAGTTACAAAAAGTTTAACATACTCGAGAAAAATGCCGCACAGGAAAAAAACAACTAACAGAACGAGGACATCGGAGATCATGGAGGTTCCCATAGAAATGAATGGACTAAAGGCAATGGACCCTTCGCTAAACCCCACCCCAAAAGCGATTGTGCAATGCCATCTTAGCAACCGTTGTTAGCCTGGCATAGGTCTGGCAAGCTTTCGTCACCTGCCATAGCTGTCAATGTTATTTCACCCTCACACACACAATCATTTGCAACATAATAGCAAGAATAGGAATACCACGATAACGCAATGGTGACTATGAACCACGTACCCAAACCGGTTGGAGGCTGCTTTTCCCAAGCTGAAATCTGCACTTAAACTGCAAGGCTGCATGGCTGTGTTGTTGAACCATATGAACACATACACAGCTTAAGGTCAGGAAAGTTACACGACTCACTCGCCCAGGTGGTGTCAATAATAGGCTACTAATCACCGTAATCGTAACAAAATTCAGAATCACAGCGCTGCCTGTTTCGGATTCCGCACGTTAAAGTATATTAATTCATTTGTTCGTCTATTTATTAACTGCTACTGCAGTCTTACCCTGCGGTACATGAAAACTCCTCTTACATTCATGGATCAACTTCAACCTGGTGTTTGCACTTTCTCCATTTACGGTCCGTACATCTATATAAACGTTTTCAAATATAAAGTGCTTACCCCATCGCCACGGATGTTACAATTATGCACGGGACTCTCAAAAGTACCCGTATATTCTGTATTGTTCAATAAAAAGCATTTTAATCCGATCAGTGGCCATTTTCTCATAATGTATTAGAGTGCAATACACCCACCAACAGATAGGGTCGCTCAGTTGAAAGCATATGGAGAAAATGGCCACCGATCAGATTAAAATGCTTTTTATTGAACAATACAGATGATACAGGTACTTTTGAGAGCCCGTACATAAATGTAACATCGGTGGCCATGGGATAAGCACTTTATATTTGAAATATGAACGTTTATGTAGATGTACGGGCCATAAACGGAGAAAGACCAGGTTGAAGCTTTGTGTATCCATGGCTCTCTAACATTTCCCATGTTTTTAGTTTATTGAAATAATGTCATGCACATTTGTTCAGTGCATAGCCTACTGCAGGCCTTGTTGACTAGATTTAGAAGAGATTTTGAAGCTCTTGCTCCTGAAATGATCGATTATTTTTAAGGGGAAAAGCCATCATTTAACATGCAAGTCAATGGGTGAGAAGCAGAGCTTGCCAGGCGCTGCCAGGCCTGGGTGTGACTAACTTCGCACCACCAGTCACAGAGTGGAGTGGGTGGGGCTTTTCGAAGGGTCCATTACGGACACCATGCAAAGCTCAGTGGAAACCAGACATAACGTCGCTATTCTGGGGTGAACATTCGGTGAAAATATATATGTAATAAGGAGAAGGTCTATTGGGACACTGGTCAACTAAGTATAAAGGTTTTAAGTGGCTAATTCTGACAGTCATGTAATTTTGAGGCATTTGTTGTTGTTGTGAAAGCAGTACTGTAGCAATGCAGTGCCTATACTGTATAGTGGTGCAGTGTAGAGCTGCTTTCCTCACATTAAACATTAAAATAAATGGTTATTGATCCTGGGGGGGGGGGGATTCAGGTGTCATCGCAGCAACAGCAGTAAAAGTGAAACTCTTTTAGTAATAGATAAAAGTCAGAGTCAAGGACCAAATCAAGATAGATAAAAACAAAACAGGGTCTAATACCGCCGTGGATCTCGGATGTCATGTGGAACAGCCTTTGACGTCAGTACTACTATGACATCGGTACTTTACTATACCACAAGAAATTCGGCACACACACACACACACACACACACACACACACACACACGCACACACACACAGAGAGAGAGCATCTTCTAGACACTAGACAGTTCGCCCTACACTGTCGGAGCCACAGCGTACACATTTTTTAATAAAGATTAAATAAAATAGTTACTATACGAGACATCTGTACTGGGTCTCTGAATGAATATACAGCATTGTGTTAACAGGCCTTCAACAGTGACTATCTGGGTAATACACAGTACTGTATGTACAGTACAGTCTATCAACAGTCTGTCAACAATGTATATGAGTGAATACAGGTCTTAGCAGTTCCAGTTAAAAGGCATCTTATCTGTCACGATTGCCTGTTAACCACGTGAACCCTAGCGTGTTTTTAGTTTTTTGGGGGGGTAAATTAACACATTGATTGCCTAGATCGAGTTAACTCGTTTTTAGAATCCATCGCTTGATTGCCTAGATCGAGTTAACTCGTTTTTAAGAAGAAAAAAAAAAATTCAATTTTTTTTAATTTCACCCAAAGACCAAGGAGATATGATTTGTTGAAGATCTAGACTCCTATCCACTTCCTTGTTAACTTAAATCTTAAAAATGTTGTATCTCAGCTCCTGAGTACTTTTTTTTTTCAATGTAAAAACCCTGGCATGAAACTGCAAAAATTCTGAAATAATTCTGTCAATCAATGTGTTAACGCCCTATTCGATCATAGCACAGCGTCACACAAAAGCAGCAGATCCTCAAGCTCAAAATGCGGTGCGAAGCGATGCGTTTTTTAGATCTGCTTTAGCTTCCTTTGAATATGAATCCTGACAGTAACAGTTGTGTACATGTGAAGTTTCCACCCCGACATAGACGATTATGGTTTAAGTGATTAAGGATAACATCACAAGAATTAGTCTTATATCCCATTCTATATCCCATGAGAAACCATGGCACTGTACACAAATCAATAAAAACATATTACAGCCTTGAATGAAAGTAAATGGGTGGGAAATAGCCTGGCTCCTGAATAGCTATAGCCACACCCATCTAAAACTATGTATTATTCTGAAGTGAAACTAAATGGAAATTCAGGCTAGAGTGTCAGGCTAGGTGGGAAATGCTATTGTACAACCTGAAACAGTAGACTGTCGAACAATAAGTGCCGTCATTATTATTGGAGTTGACTTCTTATTAACCACTTTCAACCTGATGTCACTTTTTGGCCATGTCATTATTGGCAACAATTTCCAAACATTTTCACAGAATTTCACGATTTCTTTTTAAATGGTCATGATAAGCGACACATTGTGACCTCGTAGACGTAGCTGTTTTATTTTTCCCCCTCGCAAATGTTAATAGGGCTTAATTACTGTAAGTAATTAAAACAGACTATGGTATGAACTGGGCTCATGGAGGCTCATGCTTAAAGCCATTGTCCTTCCTTGTGTTGCTGCTGAACACGTGCCCTGACACCCTGTCCTGTCACCTGGCTGGCCTGGCCTGTAGCTGTGTGAAAGTGTGACAGTGTGTGTGGACCAGTGTTAATTTTGACAGCATTTTTAGTTTTATTTAGTCATAGTCTTTTGAATAACATTTAATTTAGTATATAGTCTTATTTTAGTAATCTGAAAAGTTTTAGTGTAGTTTTAGTTGACTACATAACATAAGATCGTAGTCAACTAAATCTACAGTTGATTTAGTCGACAATAATGTATTTTGGCGGGCCTTGATGGTTTCGTAATGGCTGATTTTGGTTGCATGCTGAAAATAGCCAATCTACAACCTCACAACACGTTGCAGCGCGACGCGTTGTGAGCTTGTAGATCTGCTATTTTCAGAGCGCAACACCAGAGCGCAACCAAACATAAAATGGCTTGTCTTTTAGTTCTACTGGATCTCTTCACCACTAGCCCCTCCCTAACATTTTAGTCTAATTTTTATTTATTGACTGTTTTAGTCATCATAGCTTTGCTTTTATTTTATTCGTCATAGTTTTAGTCGACAAAATTAACACTGGTGTGGACAGTACTGTGTACAGCAGGGGTTCTCAAAATGTTTTACTTTCAAGGACTCCCCAGTTTGCCCCAGGATTAGGCCACAGACAGACCCCCATAACAGAGTATATAAATGGAACCGAATGGACCCATTTGGTTGCATTTGTACACTCTGAGAGTTACAGACCTGTAAGGGTCTATTTGGTTCCTATCCACCTGGGGACCCCCTGGAACCTTCTCAAGGACCCCACCTTGAGAACCACTGGCGTACTCTGTGTGTGTGTGTGTGTGTGTGTGTGTGTGTGTGTGTGTGTGTGTGTGTGTGTGTGTGCGTGTGCGTGCGTGCGTGTACTCATTAAAGTTTTTCCACCTGTTCTTGTGGTGTATGTATGTAGGGCCCTGTTAAAATATGTTTCATTGTCACTGTGCAATAATGCATTCTATTGACATGCACAATGTGAGACATATTTATTTGCACAGGCATGGTTATTTGATATTCTATTGTTTTGTTTTCAGAATTATTTTTCTTTTCTTTCTTTTACCTTTATTTATTCAGGGAAACCCATTGAGAGCAAGCTCTCTTTTTCAAGGACGCCCTGATAACAAACATTTGAATCACATTACAATGTCACAACTTTGACAATAAAGAAAAAAAGAAAAGCAGAAGCATAAAACAACATTAAAATAATCGCAAAATGCTGTGAATCAGACAATACAATGACTCATAATATGGTCTATTAATATAACCAATGTAAAGGGTTTTGTACAGACAGCACTTCCTTGTGTCTAACCAGTCTGGGACATGTTAGATTTGGGGGGGGGGGGGGGGGAATGCTTTACAAACCTGTTAACATTCTCCGTGAATGAAACGAGTGTTGTGATTGGTCAAAGAAGATAGCCAAATCTAACGTGTCCCAGATTGGTTAGACACAAGGACGCGCTGTCAGTACAAAACCCTTTACATTGGTTAATAAATGCGGGAAGTTGTATTATTAGACCATATTATGAGTCATTCTGAAAACAAAACAATAGAATATCAAATAACCATGCCTCTGCAAAAATAAATATGTCTCACATTGTTACAAATCTCAATAGAATGCACTATGGCACAGTGACACTGAAACGTATTTTAACAGGGCCCTCACATGTATTGTCTGCATGCTATGTACTTTGTATCCTACTGCTAACCCACTCTATTACAATCCCCTCCCCCCAAGGTAAGTGAAGCACAATAAAGTGGCCTTTCAATTAAACACGGATACACTGTCCCCAACAGCGCAGATTCCTTATTTGACTTACTTTTTTTGTGTGGGAGGGAGATTTGAGATTTGATGCAGCAGTCTGCTTCACCCATTTAAACCTGAGGCCGATACTAAAAAAAAACGCCTTCTAAATCCTGACCTGAGGTTTTCTGAAAAAAAGTAAAAAAAAATGTATGTTGCTATATACTGTACATCGCAACAACCACCCCAAAAAAGGGGTTCCCGGATTTAAAGGTATAGTTACGTACAGTATAGGGGTTTCCGGTCTAAATGGGTTAACCCATTCTAACCGGGAACGCATCTGTGTAAACCACTTAAACCAGTATTTTATACTTAGGGCTATTCAAAAATAGCAGATATACAAGCTCATAGCGCGGCACCGAGTGCCGCGCTATGAGCTTGTAGATCTGCTATTTTTTGAAAAAACTTGAAAATGCGTATCTTTGAATATATATTGTTTTAAAGCGAAAATCTTTAACTAAAATCTTTGCTTCCTGGGGGGTCCCTGGAACAAAATATTTTGAGGTGGGGGTCCGCGGCCAAATACATATAATTTTTGGGGGCCCTTGACATGAAAAAGATTGAGAACCACTGACACAGAAACATAGGTTTTTCACAAAACTGTTAAGATTTAGAAGAGACATTAGTAAGAATCGGCCTCAGGTCTTCGCTGCCTTAGTTCTTAATTGCTCTGGGCTTTCACATTATCGTTGCTGTCGTCCTACTTGAGTCACACAAAAGCATCAAAAGTAGCAGATCCGCAAGATCTGCTACTTTTGCTGTTTTTGAACTTGAATCCTGAAAAGTATTAAACAGTTTTGGACATAATGAGACAGAGACGATGTGACATGTCACTGTGACTCTGAAGTGCTCCGCTAGTGTGTAATAGTTTTCCGTCGAGCATTGCATGGAGCATCCTGGGAGGGTGATTGGCTGTGTGATTGCTGTGTGCATGCACGCGTCGCTCACTGGTTTGGTTGTTGCCTAGAAAACGCAGCCCAAAGCCGAGGAAGAGGAGGAGGTGGAGGTGGACAAACAGCCGGATCCTCTCCATCAGCTCATTTTACATTTCAGCCACAACGCTCTCACAGAGTGCAGGTAAACGCACGCACGCACAAGCACATGCATATGCACACGCACACGCACACACACATTTGTATTATTATACTTGTGAGGACTTTTTGGCATCAAAACAAAAATATGCGACCACTCCGACCAGGGAAATTGTCCGCACAATGTATATTTAGAAAATTCTAATACATTGTGTGGGGAAATTTGGCCCTCACAATTATAGTAACACGCACACACACGCACACGCACACACACACACACACACACACACACACACACACACACACACACACACACACACACACACACACACACACACTGCTGTGCGCTTGGCACCGATAGCGTCCCATCTGTGCCTGTGTAATTTTTCTGGACATGAACCTTGGCTGATAAACTGTCGCATTAAACTAACATTTCATTGTGCACCAGGAGACACATGACACACGAGCACTCTGAATAGTTTCCTGATTGCCTGCTGGTATACTACTGTATACGGTCGATTATAAATGCCGGAAATGCAATTGCTTCTCCGTTGCTTGCTTAATTCAGTGTTTCCCAAAGCCTGAGATGGGACCCGTTTTTGGGTCGTGGACCCAATTTTTATGGGTTGTGAGTAAATTTCAACATTTTCTTTTATTTCTTTTAAACAAATAAAAAGAAAAAAGAAAAAAAAACATTATTTCAAAAACATTTTAAATGTCTATTTTTTTAAATCGGGCTTAAAGTTATTAATTCAATGTACAATTAAATATTTTGGCATTTAGCAGATATGCTCTTAATCCAGAGCGATTTACAGTAAGCATTGTAAACATATCAAATGCATAGATATAGAGACAGTGCAGTGCCTCAGTGGGATCGTAGGTAAACCAAGAACCTAGCATCTGTCTTAAACGATGATACAATGACAATGATATCAAAACATAAATAATCTCCACATTGAAACTATACAAACTATAGGATGCCAGGTCAACAAATGAACCTGGTATCTGTCTACATAACTATAATATATAATAATCTAAATGACATTTTAACCTTTGCATAAGACTGCATGGTTGTCAAGGCTAGGTCAAATGCTACGGTGCTAAGGTGGAGTCTGAAGAGGTGAGTCTTCAGATGTAAATGTATTTCTGTAGTGGTGTAAAGTAACATTTAAAGTACATTTTCTCAACTATTGTACTTTAGTACAATTTTGAGGTATTTTTGGGCCGTGTAGCCGCCCCTATAAGTGGGGTTGGGACACCTCATTAATCACCCTTCGCTGTACTGTGATTGGCTCATTAGTACACCCCTAGCTGTACTGTGATTGGCTGACTCTATTGGCTGACTCTATTCAGCACTGTGATTGGATAGCGAGACACATGATGACATTAATAACCTATAAATAGGACTATGCACTTCAAAAAATCCATATATTTTTTTAAGTGAGCTTCCATCACTATGATGACCACTGTGATGACCACACCGCCCACTTCACACTGTGTGTGATTTTTTATTTACTTTACTGGAGTATTTTCAATTTATTTTCTGTACTTTTATTTTACTCCACTACATCGCAGAGGCAAATATTATACTTTTACTCCACTACAATTATTTGAAAACTTTATAGTTACTAGATACTTTGTAGATTTTGAGGATTATTACAAAACATACACCTACCTTCAGCCCAATATACATTTACATATCTACAAGCTCACAATGAGCTTGTAGATCTGCTATTTTCAAAAGATTTGTATACATTTTGGAAACTTGTGAAATGGGACATTCTGCATAATGAGTACTTTCTACTTTTGTTACTTTAAGTACATTTTGATACTAATCCTTTCGTACATTTACAAAAAAAAATGTTCCGGACTATTTCTACATTGTGGTATTGATACTTTTACGTACTGTAAGTACAACATGTGAGTACTTTTTCCGCCACTGTATTTGGGTCGTGGGGGTTACAATAAAAATAACTTTTGGATCGTTTGCTGAATATTGTGTCTCCTGCCGTACAGGATTAACAACCAAATCATTTGTCTTTTTTTCTTTATTTAGTTCCTTAGAGGAAGATCCTTTATACATTGCCTATGCAGACATGATGGCAAAGGTACTTTATTTTAACTTCCCTAATCTGTTGATGTTGGAAAAAATATGAACTGTTTCACCACATTTTAAAGAGATAGTTCACCCAAAAAAAAAAAACTTTTTTTTCTATCTACTATTCAAGTCTCCATGGGGTGACTAATCGATAGAAAAAAAGTCATTTTGGGGGTGAACTATCCCTTTAATATTGTCTACTACGTACTACTACGTCTTTACTTTTAGTTTTTTTGTCCCAGAGTTGTGTGGAATGGCCCTTTACTCTGGGAGTTATCTGGATTCAGGGTTCCACTTGAAAATCTTGAAAGCGGTTTGCGGCCATGATCTGACCCCTTAACACGGCAGCCGTGTTAAGGGGTCAGATGAGTGGGCCGTGTGTGTATTTTCACCGAACATTTTTCAGAGTGTATTTTAATCCATTCAACCCGGGAACACATAATGTCATTTTAGATTTTTTTTTAGCTATAGCCATTATTTTACACGTTGGGCTATTTCTACAAATCGTGCAAATCTTTGAATGTATATGTTTTTAAAAAGCGTTTTTTTTTCTTTTTACTCAAATCTTTGTTTCTGGGGGATTCTACAGTTTAAAAAAAAACTAAAACATATGTTGCTATAATATCAGTGGTTCTCAAACTTTTTCATGTGAAGGACCACCCAAAATGTATGTATTTGGCCGTCGAACCCCATCTTAAAATATTTTGTTCCAGAGACCCCCCCCCCTCCTAGAATCAAAGATTTGAGTTACAAATGTTTACACATTTTCAAGATTTTTCAAAAATAGCAGATCTACAAGCTCATGAGATTGTATGTCTGTTATTTTTTAATAGCCAAAGAAATCTAATTTTGAATGGGTTAACGATCAATCAAAAAGACTATGCAGGCATGATGACATGGTGACTATAATCTTGTTGATGTTGAAAACATGTATTGTTTCATCACATTTTAAGATGAATATCTTCTGCTTTCCCCCCCCCCCCTTTTCTTTTTTTCTCCCAGAGTTGTGCGGAAGGCGAGGAAGAGGAAGACGAGGAAGGGAAAGAGAAAACATTTGAGGTGCTAATGCTGCCGCAGCCACACAGGCCGCGATCCCCCCAAAATAATCATGTTTGAACTGGGGACCCCCCCAACATAATCATATTTGAACCGGGGACCCCCCAAAATAACCATGTTTTTACTTAAGTAAAAGTAGCAGTACCACAATATAGAAATACGTACAAAATAGAGTGGCTAAGTGGCTAACGCATATTTCGTATTAATAATATAAATCTGCAAAGTACAGTGACTAGTAACTATGGCTGTCAAATAGTTGTAGTGGAGTAAAAAGTACAATATTTGCCTCTAAGATGTAGTGGAATAGAATCATAAAGTAATGGAAATAGTCAAATAAAGTGAAAGTTCCTTAAAATTGTACTACTGTATGTAACTGTTTTTTTAAATGAATAAAATGTAATTGTGTCTTATCGGTATGGTAGAGTATGTTAATACAATATAACTTGTACAATTGGGGTGGTTGTATTTTGTCTCCCTGCTCGTCTATTGAGACATTTAGATTGTGTCAAAGGTCATGTCTCATCTAGACACAGGATCCGACACAATGTTTTGCCTGATGGTCAAGATTCTATTTCTCCCCTGAGCAAGCAGGCAGGCTCTATTAGCTCAATGGTAAAAATGTCAGCACTTGTGCAGGAAACCGGGTTCAAAGCACATTCACACACACACACACACACACACACACACACACACACCCCCACACACACACACACACACACACACACACACACACACACACACACACACACACACACTCTGTTCTCTTTGTTTATGATGCCAAGTGCAATATAGGCTATTGGGCAAGTGCAATATTGTACCTAGTGGATGGTTTCCCCGTGGTCCCCCCTTATTTTAATAATTTAATATTTCAAGATGTTTGTCTCTGCCTTTTTTTGCTTTTATTTTAATGTTGTTTTATGCTTTTGCTTTTCTTTTTTGTTGCTTTATTGTTAAATTAGTTGCACTTTCTCTGTAATTGTGTTCATGCCCTGTAAAGCACTTTGAGCTGCATTTCATGTCATGAAAGGTGCTGTGCTAATAAAGTTTATTATTCATTACTATTATATAGGAAAAGGAGATGGAGAAACAGAAGACTCTCTACCAGCAGGCCAGACTTCACGACCGCGGAGCTGCAGAGATGTCGCTGCAGATGATCAGCGCCAGCAAGGGTACGGCGGCTCAATGTCGGCTTTCTCTGCACAGCTCTTAACACGTTCAATCCGGGAACGCATCGCTGTCATTTTAGATTTATTTTGGCTATAAAAAAATAGCAGATATACAAGACACCGAGTGCCGCGCTACGAGCTTGTATATCTGTTTTTTATTTTATTTAATTTTTAAATATATATATTATTAAAGGGAGCATTTGTAACTCAAATCTTTGCTTCTGGGGGTCCCTGTTACAAAATATTTTGAGATGGGGGTCCGCGGCCAAATACATATAATTTTGGTGCTTTGGTCCTTGACATGAAAAGATTTGAGTTAAAAATGTTTGCTTTTAAAAAGTATGTATTTAAAAAATATTTGCATAAACTTTCACGATTTTTTCAAAAATCAAAAAATGACACAGATGCGTTCCCGGTCTTACTGGGTTAAGACCGGGAACGCATCTGTGTCACCACTGTAACCTTTATCTTATACTTTGGCTATTCAAAAATAGCAGATATTCCTTTTGTCGTGTCTTCCAGGTCGACTTGATCCAATGGTGACCTTCACCCTGAAACTGGGCATCTCCATTCTCAACGGCGGGAACATACTGGTCCAGCAGGTACACACACACACACTGTGTTTGGTGGAACACATTCATTCAACATAATTGATGGTTTGCATTGCATTACTAACACACTTGCATTTTGTGCAGAAAATGCTGGATTATCTGAAGGAGAAAAGAGACGTTGGTTTCTTCAAGAGTTTGTCAGGCCTGATGATGTCTTGCAGGTAATGGAGGGGACCGGCGCTGCACCCAGCTAATACACCTACTTTACATATATACAGGGCCGTCAATTAGGTATGGCAAGGTATGGCAAGGTGCCACTAAAAAAAATGATAGTAGCCTAAGACCATTGTGTTTGTATTGTGTTATAGGTATAATGCATAGTTTTCAATGCATTTCGGGGGTTTTGGGGGACCCCTCAAAATAAATTCGGCCACGCGGCTTTGCCGAGCGCCCAGGATAGGAGTCCCTTATTTTAATCTCTGGGAGTTGGCAACCCAAACCTTGCCATACCTTAGTTTTTGCTGAACTGACGCCACTGCATATGTACAGTCAACCTGACTCCGCCAGATGGGGGCGGTATCTGCGTGTTTTGAACCAATCAGCGGTGGCTAGTTGTATGTTTGTTTTGTAATCATAAACAAAATCTACAAAGTAACTAGTAACTACAGTTTTCAAATACATGTAAAGGAGTGAAAGTACAATATTTGGATCCGAGATTTAGTGGAGTAGAAGTAAAAGTATTGGAAAGTCTAAATTGCATACAGCATGCTATTATACAACACAGCATCCAGGTGACATGACGTCCTGTGTGTCCTCTCTCTGTCAGTGTCCTGGATCTAAATGCATTTGAAAGGCAGAACAAAGCAGAGGGTCTGGGCATGGTGACAGAAGAAGGCTCAGGTAAGTGACAGGAGGACAAGACCGGGGACATTGTCCATCCTTGATTCCGTCCCAGTTGAACACGACAACACCATCAATCGTCCCCATTTTGTCCTCTTGACTCTTTAGATATAAAGAGGAACAGAGTTGTCTTTTGTTGTGTGCCGTGATAGATAGTCTGCAATGGGTGAATATTAAGCTTTCTAAAGAACGTGAAGTTAATCTATTCAGTTTTTACATGCCGTATGCTAAGCGTTGCTGTGCTAAAATGGAAACATCGATCGTAAAGCTCTGGCAACTTAACTGCTCTGTTGTGATAGAGTGCACTGTTGTGATCGCTAATGTGAGTGTTTATTGATTACGATTGAAGATCAAATGGAGATGAACACATTCTAATGTCTATTAAGGCTTTTGCCCACAACCAGTGGTGGAAGAAGTACTCAGATGTTGGACTTAGCTAAAAGTAGCAATACCACAGTGTAAAAAATACTTTTATTACAAGTAAAGTGTATTCAAAATCTACAAACGTATTGGCATCAAAATATTCTTTAATTAGCAAGAGCAAAAGTACTCGTTATGCGGAATGCTTATTTCAGAATGATATCTTATTGGACTATAATTATTGATAACCAATTATGCCCTATGTTATACTTTGTCTCTTCAAAAATGGCGGATCTACAAGCTCACTTGTTAGCTTATTAGATCTGCTATTTTTGAAACATATGGAAGATTTTTGATCATTAATAATTCATCCTATTAATTCAAAGTACATTTGTCTCTGAGATGTAGTGCAGTATATATATAGATTATCAAGATAGGCCTATGGGAAATACTCAAGTGAAGTAAAAATTGCTTTGAAATTGTACTTAAATACAGTACTTTTTAAGGAGGGAGTCCCCTCCCCACCCCTCCCCGGTCGGTGTAATTCTAGCTCTGGTATCATCTATGAGAAATGACACCCCAACCAAAAATGAGTAAGCCTTGTTGTGACATGTTGTCTCCTCCCACCGGCTAATGATTGGCCCCCATTGCCGCTGTTGTTCTTGAACGAGGCCCGTGATTGGCTCAAAGACACACGGTGCAGCATTAGCCCCACGACCCATCCGCTCTATAAGTTCTCACAGGGGGATTATTCCCACCTCCATGTCACATGTACTGTACTGTATGTCCCCCCATGCGTCACATCATTGTGTACTACAGCACTGGTTCTCAACCTCAGGTCCCGGGACCACCAGGGGTCCAAATGGACCCTTATGGGTCTGTAACTCGAGTTGCACTGATATTCTTTTGGTTGAAACGAAAAGTTTTTTTTGTTAAAAAGTTAAGGCTCTATATTCGGATAGCGATCACTACTATAGAGTGTTTGTTCAATAACAGCGGTCTCCCCATCTATCCAGCTCTTTAATAAACTGAAAATACATTTTCAGGTGGGTTGCCAATTTCAGCCAATCAGGAGAGAGTACCCATTTTATCAGCTTAACTTTTATAGTGTTCCTCTTCCAATTATGTCTGCTCACTTCTGTGTGTCATCACTTCCAATTTCACTTGTTTATCCTGTGTCATGGATGAGTTCTCTCTCAACCTGAAAATGCATTTTCTGTTTGATAAAGCGCTGGAGAGACAGGGAGACCCCTGTTACTGAACAAACACTGTAGCAATGATTACTATCAGAATATCAATCTATTTAACAAAAATACTAATCACTTACTTAAAGGGCAAGACCACTTTGGTAGAAGTTTGGGTCGTGTAGTTACCTTGCCACGATGTAACAACAAAGGTGGGCAAGAAATCAAAAATAATTTCTCCATTGATTAGAAATTGATCATTTAAAATATGCTCCTCGTTGACTTACATTGTACAGTGAAGAGGCTCTGGAGGAGCTCTTTTAAGCCCGTAAATGAACGCAAACAAAGCTGATTGACAGTAGCCTATAGAACACACCAAACCCAGTAGGCTACTGTTTTTTTTTTTTTTACCCGGACTGGATCCGCGGATCCGGATCTTCAAATAGTAAAATCAGTTGACATTTTTATTAAAAAAAATCACACCCTGTGTGAAGTGGGCGGTGTCTTGCTAGCTAATCACAATACTGAATGGAGTCAACCAATCATGTACAAAAGATAAATACATTTATTTAAACACTCTTTATGATGGACGAAACCATAACTTTAAAAAAACAAATTTATGTTTTTTTTTAAAGTTATGGTTTCTTATATAGGGCTATGCACATGTGTCATGTGACACTGGCCAATCACAGTCCTGAATAGATTGTGATTGGCCAATCACAGCGCAGGATAATTGTACAAATTTCCAAACCTCACTTATAGGGGCGGTTTCACTGCCCAAGATAATTGTACAAATTTCCAAACCTCACTTATAGGGGCGGTTTCACCGCCCAAAAACAAAACAGTACTGCGTTTTATGATCTTCTATACTGTCTGAATCAGCTTTGTCCACGTTCGTTTACGGGTTAAAAGGGCTCCTCCAGAGCGGTTTTGCTGTGCAATATTATAAGTCAATGTGGAGCATACGTTAAATTATCAATTTCTAGTCAATGGAGAAATTATTTTGTATTTCCTGCCCACCTTTGGAGGAGTTGCATCATGGCAAGGTAACTACACAACCCAAACCTCTACCAAAGTGGTCTTGCCCTTTAAATTGGGCGCCCACAGATAACATTTGGTATCAAACGGGGGTCTGTGGCCCTATAATGCATATCAAACTGGTGGTCCTTGGAATGAAAAAGGTTGAGAATCATGTGCTGCAGTAAGCCAGCGTGTGTGTGTGTGTGCGCGCGTGACGTGAGCATTCTCCATCATGCAGGCCAGCCTGTGTGTGTGTGCTACTGTATGTGTCAGTCCTGTCCTGTCCTGTCCAGGCCCTGTCTGTCACTGCAAAACCAAACCAAAAAAAAGGACACACTCGCAGCTATGTCCACATGATGACAGCATGTTTCAGAGAGTATGCTATTTGCTCCGACGGGGTGCACTGCATACAGCAGTGGTCCTCAAACTTGTTCATGTCAACGACCCCCAAATTGACACTTATTAGCCCGCGGACCCCCATTTGAAAAGATATGCCAGGGACCCCCATAAGAGAAGATTTTTACGGCTCTAGCAGTGATATTTAACCATTTTAAATGTCAAGGACTCCCCAGTTTGACAGGAATTAGACTACGGACCCCCATTTAATGGCAGTTCTATTTCTGGGACCCCAATTTATATTGTAAAAGCAATGTTAATCAAACTCAAGAGAGTGTACAAATGGAACCAAATGGGTCCATTTGGTTCCATTTGTACACTCCCTTGAGTTACAGACCCATACGGGTCCATTTGGTTCCTAACTATCATTTTAGCTGGGGACCCCCTGGAACTCCCCCAAGGACCCCACTTTGAGAACCAATGGCATACATTAGGATCCGATGGATCCTTACATGGATCCATACAGTATGCGGATACGTTCCGGCCCATCGTCACTTTCGGGCTGAAACCTTGCGTGTCCAAAAGCGTTCAGTAAAATGGAAAAACAGGGTATAGGGCTCATGGCACGATGACACATTTAAGTTGACGATTAATTGTCTCACTAATAATTGTGATTAACGATTTAAACGTGTTTTTGGCATTGAACATTGGAAAGTATGAATAAAAAAATACATTTCTGTTTGCCGTTTAGGCTTCGTTATAAAAAGATTGCACAGGGAAGTAACTGTTTCAAATAACTGAAATATACAAAGAAATTACTCACATTTATTAATTGTATTCAAAAAAGGAAAAAAAGAGGCCCTGATCTACAAGCTTTGTGACGCGTTGTAACATTTTTCAACATGGAAACGATTATGACAAAATAATCGCGACTATCTCGAATAATTGCGATTAGGCGATTATGTAATAATTGCGACAGGCCTACCAATGGGTCCAATGTAGTTAAGCTGTTGATAATACATAAATATTTATAAAAACCCACAGGCAGACTTTCAGTCTGGTGTCCCTATATCTTAGGTGAACATCTTATAGGATAGGTGAACAAAAATCTAACTCTACAAGCATCACAACGCCTTCGCCTTGCATCGCGATACGTTGTGAGCTTGATAGGCTATTTTGACCATTGTTGTGCAACACTGTATTTACCGTCCGGCGAAACATAAAATAGGCTTTTTGATCGATGAAAAAACTATAAACATGAAATGTGGAGATGCAAGGTCTCTGCCTGACAGTGAACGCCATGCATATTCCAACTCATTCTCACCTCATAAACCCAGGCATAAGTGACGGTGACTGTTGGTGCTGTAGCATTCTCTCCTCCAGTCTAAACAGCTGCTTAATTAGCCAGCTGCTTAACGAGTACCTGATGTAGTACACCTGTTAAACGCATGTCAGTGTGCCACGATGATGTTACTGGAACCTATAGGATTATATATAGTGATATGTATTTACACACAACTGTAGAGCTACCTGTCTCTCTTGTTCCTATTTCTTCTGATTGAAACTCAATGTCTTCTCCTTTGCTTATGTCTGCTTTTGTTTGTTTGTTTGTTTGTTTGTTTGTTTGTTTGTTTTCTTCTGGTCATGTTTTTAACTCATCGGTCGCAGTCAACGTGAGTGAGCGGGGTAAATACATGGTTTAGATTCTACTCATTCTTACGCAATGCCACCATCCTGATTGCAAATTCATCCAGTTCCCTGCTCCCCATCCTAACCCTCACAACCTTTCCTCTCCTCCCTCTCTCCCTCTCTCCCTCCCCCTCCCCCTTGTCTTGAATGCGATATCACCCTCTTTAGTGCTCTGGACTGGAGAGAACACATGCATGCTCCTCTCACGTCCAGAACGCTTGTTGAATCCATATAGTCCAGCTGCCCCAAAATGAACTGACAACCTCTGTTTCTTTCTCGCTCCAATACGTTAAGACGTTAATGCTTGTTGTTTGCGTGGGATCTTGTCTATGTCTCTTAAATGTCGACGGTACTAACCACTCCAGTAAGTCTCTGGAAGAAAGCCGCGCTCTAAGAAATTAAAACCCTCACAAAGCTTTGTTTACTGGACACAGCAAAGCTTTGCCCATGTGAAATGTGTTTTTATTCCTCTTTATCAATAATGCCCTGCTGTCATTTTGGACGCGATGCACTGTGTCGCGTCCTGCCAAGCAGTAGCGGTGCACACGGTTTTATGGCACGTATGGCAACCCAGTTATGAAGAAGTAGCAGTTATGCAAGCCATGGTGCCTGAAGAAGGAGCAGTTAGGGGCCGTCTCCACAGAAAGCGTTTTTTTTGGTTTTCTTAGCTGCCAGCGCCTTTCTGCCATGCATTTCTATGGTTAAAGACCCTTTCTGCCAAGCATTTCTATGGTTAAAGACCCTTTCTGCCATGCATTTCTATGGTTAAAGACCCTTTCTGCCATGCATTTCTATGGTTAAAGACCCTTTCTGCCATGCATTTCTATGGTTAAAGACCCTTTCTGCCAAGCATTTCTATGGTTAAAGACCCTTTCTGCCATGCATTTCTATGGTTAAAGGCCCTTTCTGCCATGTATTTCTATGGTTAAAGACCCTTTCTGTCATGCATTTCTATGGTTAAAGACCCTTTCTGTCATGCATTTCTATGGTTAAAGACGGGCTGGAGCGCTCCTCTTCCCACCGTTTTTTTGCTTGAGCGTTCATCGTGCTTCTCGTAAGAAAATAGTTGAACTTTTGGAAGAGGAGTGCCTCTCCTCCATGTCTTTTCCTATGCAGAGGGTTGGAGAGGCGCCTCGCTCAGCGTACAGTACAGTATGTGTAGTGCTCTCTAGACGTGATATCCAAAGCGCTCCGCTGTCGCTCAAAAAAAGAAAAGAAAAGGAGAAAATAAACCACTTTCTGTGAACACTGCTCCTTATCGTTGCTGTCGGGCAGAATACCTCTTATCTCCATATTTGATTTTTTTTTGTGTTCTTTCCTAAATTAACGCCCTACTTGATCATACTACAGCGTCACACAAAAGTATCAAAAGTAGCAGATCTGCAAGCTCGAAACGCGGCTTGCCGAATCTGCTACTTTTGATATTTTGTCGAATTTGAATCCTGAAAAGTCACAGTTTTGGACATAATGAGGTTTCCTGCCAACAGAGACGTTATGCAAGCTCCTGGTCAGTGTTGCCAGATTCTGTGAGAGAAACAAGCAACCAGGTCTAGGAAAACCAGCCCAAAAGAAGCGACTATGGGCCACATGAGCACTTTAACATATACATCAGCTATTTGAAAATAGCAGATCTACAAGCTCACAACGCGTCGCGATGCGACGCGTTGTGAGCTTGTAGATCGGCTATTTTCAAATAAAATTTAATTATAATAAGCAGATCTGGCAACCCTGCTCCTGGTGCCTGATGATGGAATGTTGGGTTTCTGATGTAACTCTGTGGAAAAAAACAAACGTCGGTACCAGTGGTCAATCTGGTCTTCCCTTGCCTGCAGGTTCCAAGGTGCTGCAGAATGATGAGTTTACTAGAGATCTCTTTAGGTTTCTGCAGCTGCTGTGCGAAGGACACAACAATGGTAGGTGGATCACTTCCAGTGGTGGCAATTGTGTTTTACTCAAGTTAAAGTATCAATACTGCAATGTAGAAACACTCTGTTACAAGTAAAAGTCCGGGTAATCAAAATGTACCTGAGTAAAAAAGCATTGGCATCAACATATACATTATGCAGAATGTCCCGTTTCAAAAGTTATCATTATGTCTACAATTTATGAAAAGAAAATAGCAGATCTACAAGCTCACAATGTTGTGAGCTTGTAGATCGGCTATTTTCAAATACGGTAGCCAAGTATATAGGGATGAAGGGGTTAATGCGTGTTTTGTAATTATAATCAAAACCTACAAAGTAACTAGAACTAAAGTTTTCAAATAATTATAGTGGAGTAAAAATTTACAATATTTGCCTCTGAGATGTACAGTATGGAGTTGAAGTAAAAGTACTGAAAATTAGAAATACTCCAGTAAAGTAAAACATCCCTTAAAATTGTACTTAAGTACATTACTTGAGTACATGTACTTAGTTACTTTCCACCCCTGATCACTTCCATGTTTATATTGTAGTCAGTGACTTCTGACTACAAGGTTCTCAAACCTTTTCAGCTCAAGACCTGAAACAGAAATTTGGTGTCTCGTCTCCAGGGATCCAAACTTACTTTACACATAAAAATACCAGATCTACAAGCTCGACGTGTTGTGAGCTTGTAAGATCGGCTATTCTCACTAGCTATTTCTTAAACTTTTTTATTTTAAATGTTATGGATTTGTTAAATTATTTTATTTATTATTTTGGGGGTGAAATTTCAGATTTTTTTTTGTCTTTTTAAATAATAAAAACAAATTGTAGGAAACGAAAAAACGAAAAAAAGGGATATATATAAGTTTCGTATCATTTGGGAAAACTTTTCAGGCTCCATCAGGCTACTGTAATGCTAAGCTGAATGTCTCTAAGCCAGGGGTTCCCAAAATGTGGTTCGGGACTTCCGGGGAGGTCCCCAGATGATTGTTTTCTCACTCAACATTAAACAAACCGACATACAGTATAAGTGTATACAGGGTATGTGGTATCTGAAAACCACAGACTTAAAGGTTTCTATTGCTTTTGTAGTTGCCAACAACGCCATATTGCAGATAAGTTTGTTGTCCCAGAGATGAGAATGAATGGTTGTAGAATGAATTTGAGTCATCACTCCAGTAAGTGAGGTTCCTTTGCTTCCAGTTTATTACATAGTACAGAGTTCCACAGCCAGTTCCACAGCCTGTCGGCCGGGACTGGCACACCCACTAAGTCACATTTTAGTATGGTATATATAGCACATTCAGAGAAAGAGAAGGTACAGGAATGGGTGTGTCAGACTTCAAAGGTGATCCCCCACCCGCCCCGAGACATTTGCAACTGTTTTAGGGCAGGAAGGGGGAATGGGGGGACACATGCTCTCTGTCTCCTGCAGGTAAGACAAAGAAAATGCTAAGAGCACCCACACGCTCAGACAAGCCGGCACCTCTCTCTGACTCAATCCACTTCTTCTGTCTGTATCCTAGTTGTACTGTAGACTTGTGAAGTTAAATAATGCCATAATGTGGATGTTATGTTATTAAATATACTACAGGTATCTTCACATTTCTAAAGTGACAATTTAAGGACTTTTAACTCTCTCAGTGCCAAGCCCCGAGTTTTCTCTGAATACCCTCCCTGCCAGAACGAGAAATCCCGAGTTTTTACTTTTTACTGTGGTCGCGCTATTCTGTTTATTTTTCATGATCACTTTCGCTTTGTGATCATCATGACTCATTGGGTTCCGGTTTCATGACGCAGATTCCGTTTCCGGTTCTCATTTTTTTCCCGCGGTCATTTTTGGCCAGAATAGGGAAAGTCACGGTTTTTCACACGGTATAAAAAACGAACGGAGAGGTCTACTTCTACTCTCTTTGGTCTGGGTGACTAACAGTCATCGTAGTCGTGTATCACATCGTAATTTAGCCCGATCAGCGATTGTCGAAAAAGTTACATCCGGTTTATCACCGGATGTGACGTAAGCCTGTTTGGGAGGGGGCGAGCGATTCAACGAGATGATCAATGTGTCGATTTGCTGCTCTCTACTGGTAGAACTGTCGTATGGGTTTAAAAACCCAATCAGATAATTTATTTGAATGAAAAATTAAAAAACACGCAAATTGCTGGCACTGGGGGAGTACTTTATGAAAATACTCTTGGCAGTGAAAGAGTTCAGACCTTTTTAATACCTTCCCCAGTTCAAATATGATTGTTTTGGGTGGATTGCCGTCTGAAAAATTCGGGAACCCTTGCTCTAAGCCACAATAAAGTCTGTACAAAGTTAAAGTGTCTGTCTGTCTCCTCTCCTGTGGCCAACTCATTGTTTCCCAATTGGTTCCCGTTATCAGACTTCCAGAACTTCCTGAGGACTCAGACAGGGAACACAACGACTGTCAATATCATCATCAGCACTGTGGACTACCTGCTCAGACTCCAGGTGAGGATGTTGGAACACAAAGGTTGTTGGGTTGGGTGTATATATTCCAATCATTCTTAACCTTTTTTAATGTCAAGGGCCCCCTAGTTTGATATGTATTTTGGCCCCCCATTGGGGTCCCATTTTTCATCTCTGGGACCCCAATTAATTTTGCACATAGATTAAATCATACTGTTTTATTGTTCTCCCTTATTTAAATGCCACTGTATTTTTGTCTGTTCCTAAAACAGAGTGTTCTTTTAAGTCTACGTTGTTTAAGTAAGTTTAAACATCTTTGATTGATTGATTGATTGAATATTTATCCTCTATGGTTAAATAACTGCAAAATAATCCAAGCCGGAAGCACGCACATCTCAACAAAGATTCCGCAGGCGCTGAACAAAAAAAATACGTACAATGGAGAAGAAGGGAAGTCCGCGCACTGTTCTGTAGCTCCCAGTAGAACAAGTTTTATTTTAAATAATACTTTTTCTACTGGGAGCTACAGAACAGTGTTGCGGACTTCCCTTTTTCTCCTAAATCAGGGGTCTTCAACGTTTTCAGGCCAAGGACCCCTTAGCCGAGAGAGAGATGAAGCAGGGACCTCCCCCCACTACATATTGTATAAAATTTTGTTGCAGATTAAAAAAATGCATATATTTCTTAGACAGTTTCATAGACTTTGACAGCACTATCATCAGTGTATGTTGGATTAATGTGTATTTTCAGACATTTAACCACTTCAACCATCAATACTTAGTCTGCTCTTTTTCCCCCTCTACATCAAACCTCTTTGCCAAAAATAGCCGATCTACAAGCTCACAACGCCTCGCAGCGCGAGGCGTTGTGAGCTTGTAGATCTGCTATGTGTGGCTAATGTTCCACTCAGAATAGGGACGCTAGGGTTCAAGTGGTTAATGTAAAAAAAAACATGATCCTATCACACAAAGATTTGGCGGCCCTCCTGTAGTAACTCTGAGGACCCCCTAGGGGTCCCGGACCCCCTGTTGAAGACCCTAAATAACTGCAAACCATCCACACACAAAAAAAAGGAAATGCGTTACAGTACCTGTACTGTACACGCATCCCTCGTTAAGAGCACCTGCAATTTGCAACTGGACCTATACAAGTCTTCTAGCTCGCCAAAAGATATTACCCCCCCACTGTTATTCTGTAAATATACTTAGTATAGTAGTATAGTATTGTCTTTATTATGTCTTGATGAATTGAATACATAGGACCACAATGAAAACAAGCCCTCTGGGATTTTTGTGTTATCATTTTAGCATTCATAGGCCTAACTGTACCTCTGTACTTTTTGCAAACTGTTAAAGACGTATTCAGTCACTTAATCAACCCGATAATCAATCGTTCCCCCAGGAATCCATCAGTGATTTCTACTGGTACTACTCTGGTAAGGATGTCATGGATGAAGCGGGACAGAGGAACTTCTCTAAGGCGCTGGCTGTGGCCAAGCAGATCTTCAACTCTCTAACAGAGTATATACAGGTACTGTAGATCTTCAACTCTCTAACAGAGTATATATATACAGGTACTGTAGATCTTCAACTCTCTAACAGAGTATATACAGGTACTGTAGATCTTCAACTCTCTAACAGAGTATATACAGGTACTGTAGATCTTCAACTCTCTAACAGAGTATATACAGGTACTGTACTGTAGATCTTCAACTCTCTAACAGAGTTCATACAGCTCATACAGTAAAGACTCTAACAGAGTATATACAGGTACTCAGTGGTGGAAAGTAACTAAGTACATTTACTTAAGTACTGTACAATTTAGAGGTATTTCTACTTTACTTGAGTATTTCCAATTTCCAATACTTTTACTTCTACTCCACTTCATCCCAGATCCAAATATTGTACTTTTACGCCACTACAATTATTTGAAAACTTTGGTGACTAGTTACTTTGTAGATTTTGATTATTATTATAAAACATACATTACTTCTGCCCTATATACATTTCGGCCATTTGAAAATAGCCGATCTACAAGCTCACTTTAAGTACATTTTGATGCCAATACTTTTGTACTTTTACTCAAGTACAATTTGAATTCCAGACTTTTACTTGTAACAGAGTATTTCTATATTGCAGTATTGATACTTTAAGTAAAACATTTTAGTACTTTTTTCACCACTGAGGCTCATACAGTAAAGACTCTCTAACAGAGTATATACAGGTACTGTACACTGAGGCTCATCACCATCAAAAAACACCTACACCAGCTCAGTATTTGTGGTTTAGAGGATCTGCCCTGATACTGGGAGTTCGGGGTTCAGTCCCCGCCCCGGCCGAAAGAGCCGGGGTGGGCAAAGAGCACATTTGGTACGCTCTTATTTCACTCTACACAAATCGATTCGGCAAAAAATAGCAGATCTACAAGCTCACCGTGTCGCAACGCTATGGCTATTGGCCATTTTGGCTATTTTTGGCAAACGTTCCCCCCAGAATAGGGATGCTGTGGGTTCAAGAGGTTAAAAAAGTGACATTTTAAGTTTTAAGCATATTTTGATTGATCACAATTATTTTTGCCACAATAATCGTGACATTTTCATATCGTCTCATGCCTAGTCCCTGCGACATACTAGTGCTATATCATGCCATGGAAACAGGAGAGAACCATACTTCCCAAGGCTTACTTACTTACTTACCAAAAACACATGGATGTACATGAGATTTACGTACAGTATAGTACATAATAGTATTGTACATTGCTGTGCATACAGTACAAAGAAGTCAAATTTAACCACTTTCAAACTAGTATCTTTGGGCATGTTATAGGCGAAAATGTAATTTTAATGACTAAACATTACAGCACGTGTATACTTCATACAACTAAGTATATATGGCTTAAAACCACCTGAACCCCAGTATTCCTATTCGGCGAAAATAGCCGATCTAAAAGCTCAAAGTGCTTTGTGTTGCGACATGTTGTGGGCTTGTAGATTGGCTTCGCGCCGTGTTTCGAGCTTGTGGATCTGCTACTCTTGATGCTTTGGTGTGACGCTGTAGTATGAGCAAGTAGGGCGTCGATCAATTTAAACAAAAAAAACACAAAAGCTAGAATGTGGATATAAGAGGTTTCTGCCCTGACAGCAACGATTTACAGCTTAAGTGGTTATAGCTACTAGACAATTCTCTGAGCTGTAAACTGTGGTTCACTTTGCTGCAATGCTGCCTCAGTGCAACACCATTATAAACATGTCACAGTAAAAGGAAAACACTGACTTTACGGCCCCGAGCTCTGCCCTCGTTCTATCGACTTCAGCGCTTCTCAACCTATTTCTGGATCAGGGCCAGTGGTGGAAAGTAACTAAGTACATTTACTTAAAGGGATACTTCACTTTCACATAAAATAAACATTAAAAAAATATATTTAAAAAAAATGAAAGAAGTTATGGCAAAATAAAGGCCCCCTCACACATTAGTAGGACACTCTAATGCGTGAGGGGGCCGTGATTTTTCCATTACTTTTTTCATTTATTTTTAATATATTTTTTAAATGTTTATTTTATGTGAAAGTGAAGTATCCCTTTAAGTACAATTTTGAGGTATTTGTACTTTACTTGAGTATTTCCAATTTCCAATAGTTTTACTTCTACTCCGCTACGTCTCAGATCCAAATATTGTACTTTTACTCCACTACAATTATTTGAAAACTTTGTAGATTTTGATTATTATTATAAAACATACATAAACCACTCCAGCCCTATAAACGTTTCGTTGAAAATAGACGATCTACAAGCTCACAACGCGTATCTTCAAAAGATTTTTATACATTTTGAAAACTTGAAATGGGACATTATGCATAAAGAGTACTTTTATTTCTGGTACTTTAAGTATATTTTGATGCCAATACTTTTGTACTTTTACTCAAGTAAATTCTGAATACCAGACTTTTACTTGAAACAGAGTATTTCTATGTTTCTATGTTATTGATACTTTTACTCAAGTAAAAAATGTGATCACTTCTGCCACCACTGGATACAAGTCTTATCTCATGATGTGTTTCACTGTATGCATTGGTAACAAGTCTCATCTTATTTTTATTACATTTTATGGGAGAGAAAGAACAGGTACAGGCACACACAAAGAAAAATAATAGCACATTGATTGATATTCAAAATCAATACAAATGTATACCTGTTACTGCCACTGGCCAAGGCAAAAAACAACAAAAAAAACAACAGTTACACCAATCCAACACATAAACATGCAAACAAATAAAATAGATTAATGAATAAATAGATAGATATTGACCAACACAAATAATACACATAACTACATGTTTGCTATATCCTCCTATCTTTGCCGGCTGAGTGGCTGCACCCCTTCTTGCCTCGTCTTAAAAACCCTGAAGTCTCATCTTATGATGTGTTCCTCTGTTGTAGGGTCCATGCCTTGTTGGTAACAAGTCTTCTCTCATGATGTGTTTCACTGTTATAGGGTCCATGCCTTGTTGGTAACAAGTCTTCTCTCATGATGTGTTTCTCTGTTGTAGGGTCCATGCATTGGTAACCAGCAGAGTTTGGCTCACAGCCGCCTGTGGGATGCAGTGGTGGGCTTCCTGCATGTGTTTGCAAACATGCAGATGAAGCTGTCTCAGGTAATTATCAGACCGCCTCTGTAAAGCCCTCTTCATTTGGTATATGACATTAACCCATTGAGACCTGGAACGCATCTGTGTCACTTTTTGATTTGAGCTAAAAAGCATTATTCTACACTTTGGCTATTCAAAAATAGCAGATCTACAAGCTCGTAGCGCGGCACCGAGTGCCTCGCTACGAGCTTGTGGATCTGCTGTTTTTGAGAAATCGTGAACATTTGTGCAAATCTTGGAATATATATTGTTTTAAAGCGAACATTTTTAACTCAAATCTTTGCTTCTGGGGGGTCCCTGGAACAACACATTTTGAGATAGGGGTCAGCGGCCACATACATATAATTTTGGGGGTCCTTGACATGAAAAAGTTTGAGCACCACTGATATAGAAACATAGGTTTTTTTCAGAATACTGTTGAGATTTAGGAGACATTTGTAGAATCGGCTTCAGGTCTTAATGGGTAAAACTGTGCCTCACATGAACATTCATAACCACTAGAGGTCTCTCTAAGATCAAGGATGAACCAAGGCCAGTTCAATATATCATGACCAACACCTCTACTCACCATTCCCTCAACTAGAACAGTGGTTCTCAAACTTTTTCATGCCAAGGAGGAGGACCCCCCAAATTAGATATGTATTTAGCCACAGACCCCCACCTGGAAATGATGTTGTGCCAGGGACCCCATACAAGATGTGTGTTGTTAAAAATGTTTTTAAAAATATTCAAATATTTCTAAGTTTTCTCAAGGGCTCAGAAAGCATCGCGATGTTGTGCTTCGGCTAATTGTCAAATAGCTGATGTACAGTATACTGTACTATGTTTAAAGTGGTTAAACAGATTGTTGATGCTATATTAACACATGGCCCCTTGGAACACACCTCCCGAAGGACCCCCGGACCCCACTTTGAGAACCCCTGAACCAGAAGATGCATGACTTTCTCCTATGCTGTGTACATTAACCCATTCAATCCGGGGACCCATCTCTGTCATTTTAAGATGTCTATGGCTATTCAAAAATAGCAGATCTACAAGCTCATGAGCTTGTAGATCTGCTATTTTTTTTTAAATGGTGGACATTTGTGCAAATCATTGAATATATATATATATATTTTTAAGCAACATTTTTTTTACTCAAATCTTTGTCCCTGGAACATCATATTTTGAGATGGGGGTCCGCAGCCAAATACATATCATTTTGGGGGTCCTTGACCTGAAAAAAGTTTGGGAACCACTGATTATAGCAACATCAGTTTTTAGGATTAGAAGACATTTGTAGAATCCCCAGAAGCAAAGATTTGAGTTAAACATTTTCGCTTTAAAAATATTTATATTCAAAGATTTGCACAAAAAAAAAAAAAAAAAAAAAAAACATGATACAAAAAAAAAAAAGAGAGATCTACAAGCTCATAGCGCGGCACTCGGTGCCGTGCTATGAGCTTGTAGATCTGCTATTTTTGAATAGCCCAAAGAAATCTAAAACATAACACAGATTATTTCTCGGTTTCAATGGGTTAACCAATATTGCCTCTATTTCCAATAAGCCTCTGCAGCCTGTCCATCCGCCCTAATGTTATTTCGGTGCCATCTGAAAGGGGCATGGGGGCTGATTGTGGGGCGCTGGAAATGACAGAGAGGACAGGTGGAGGAGGGGGGGGTTAGAATTTTTAGCTTATCAAATCCCACTTTAGATTGATGGCCCGCTGAACGCCCACATGGAGGAGAGAGAGGACTAAATGTGTCAGTGTGTGAGCGAGGCCATCTGCTTGGGGACGGTGAAATAGCATTACGGCCGGTGTTGATGTATGGAGATGACCTACAGGTGTTGGAGATCAGGGCCCCCCGCGGGGGGATCCGTGATGGGGCCCCATGCACCACCACACTCTGAAGTGGCCTTGAAGGTCCCACAAATGATGCCTCTCTCAAGGGTATTAGTCAGCAGTGGTGTAAAGTAACGAAGTACATTTACTCAAGTACTGTACTTGAGTACACTTTTGAGGTTTGTTTTTTTTACTTTACTGGAGTATTTCCAATTTTCAGTACTTTTACTTCTACTCCACTACATCTCAGAGGCAAATATTGTACTTTTACTCCACTACAATTATTTGACATTTTTAGTTCTAGTTACTTTGTAGATTTTGATTATTATTGCAAAACATACATGAACCAGTTCAGCCCTATATACATTTCGGTATATAGGGCCCTATATACCGCGATGCGACACATTGTGAGCATGTAGATCTGCTATTTTCAAATGTTTTTTATACATTTGAAAACTTCATTTCATCTTTATTTATTTCATTATGGTTTACATGATCTCATTCATTTACTTTTCTTTTTAACTTTTTACATATTCCATACATAAAAAGGAGCAGGAACAAGAGAAATCTTATTTGTACCTGCCCCTGTCTACACAAACTTTTACTTTTGGTACTTTAAGTACATTTTGATGCCAATACTTTTGTATTTTTACTCAAGTACATTTTTAATTCCAGACTTTCACTTGTAGCAGAGTATTTCTACATTGCAGTATTGATACTTTAACTTAAGTAAAACATTTGAGTACTTTTTACACCACTGTTAGTCAGCCCTCTGAGATTGTGGCCGTTGCTAGCATGTCTGACGCAGCACAGTGTGGTTCACTAATGGCTCTTTTTTTTACTACGAAGGGTAACCCAGAACCAGTGTTAATTTTGACAGCAAATTTTGATAGTCTCATAGTCTTTTGAATAAAATTCCATTTAGTTTTAGTCATCTGAATCATTTTGAAAGTACGGTTCCCAGAACTCAGGCATAGCACTACCTCCTGAGCAGCTGCAAAGGCCCAAATTAGATTCTCAGAAACAGAGTCATACGCGTATGGAAACAACCAGAACCTGAACCTCACGGTTCGCTTAGTTCTTGCAGTGGAAAAGTGCCATAAACATGAGCTTGTGTTTTCCTCTTCTCCTCACAGGACTCCAGTCAGATTGAGTTATTGAAGGAGCTCCTGGACTTGCAGAAGGACATGATAGTCATGATGCTCTCACTTCTGGAAGGTTTGCTTTCTGCTGAGTCACTGGAGCAGTATTACTGTGGATGTGCCTAGCTTCTTTTTTGTTAATGACCAGCCACATTGCACAGATGTGTTTGCTAGGGGTATCTTACAGTGGTTCTCAAACATTTTCATGTCAGGGACCCCCAAATTGATACATAGTAGTAGCCCGCGGACCCCCATTTGAGAAGATAAGGATTGAAACGATTTGACAGGGACTGCCATAAGAGAAGAATTGCTCTACGGCGCGGCTGTAGAGCAGTGATTCTCAACCTTTTTAAGGACCCCCAGTTTGATATGCATTAGGCCAGGGTCCTCAATTTGATGCCATTTTTATCTCTGGGACCCCAATCTGTACTGTAAAATCATCAGTGTTAATTTAACTTACCCCTTATGGGTTCATTTGGGTTCATTTGGTTCCATTTTACACCCTCAGAGTTACAGGCGCATAAGGGTCCATTTGGTTCCTAATCCTAACTATCCATCATTTGGCTGGGGACACCCTGGAACGCCTGGGGGTCCCCGGGACCTACTTTGAGACCCAGTGGTACATCTATTGATTTGCATACACACAATATTTTCCCTCAGCTTCCGTAACCTCGTTCTTCCTGCCTTCACAGGTAACGTCGTCAACGGCACCATCGGCAAACAGATGGTAGACACCTTGGTGGAGTCCTCCAGCAACGTGGAGATGATCCTCAAGTTCTTCGACATGTTCCTCAAGCTGAAGGACTTGACCACCTCCGACAAGTTCAAGGAGTACGACCCGGACAGCAAGGGGGTCATCTCAAAGAAGGACTTCCAGAAGTCCATGGAGAACCAGAAGCAGTATTCTCAATCCGAGATCGAATTCCTCCTCTCGTGCACCGAGGCCGACGAGAATGACATGTTCAACTACGAGGAGTTTGTGGAGAGATTCCACGAGCCGGCCAAGGACATTGGGTTCAATGTAGCCGTCTTGCTCACAAACCTATCGGAACACATGCCTCACGACAGCCGGCTCTCGACTTTCCTCGACTTGGCCGAAAGCGTCCTGAGCTACTTCGAGCCTTACCTGGGTCGCATCGAGATCATGGGCGGGGCCAAGCGCATCGAACGAGTCTACTTCGAGATCAGCGAGTCGAGTCGCACGCAGTGGGAGAAGCCTCAGGTCAAGGAGTCCAAGCGGCAGTTCATCTTCGACGTGGTCAACGAGGGCGGGGAGAGCGAGAAGATGGAGCTCTTCGTCAACTTCTGCGAGGACACCATCTTCGAGATGCAGCTGGCCTCCCTGATCTCCGAGACGGATCCGGTGGAGCGCCTGGAGGAGGAGGACGAGGAGGACGGCCAGACGGCGGAGGAGGAGCAGCGGGAGGAAGAGGAGGAGGAGACGGTGATGCTGGAGGCCTCGTCGGCGTTCACCATCGCCTGCGTCTCCGTGAGGAAGAGCCTGGGAGACCTCCGGCAGCAGTTCACCGTCAGGAGCGTGCGGAGACACTACAAGAGGTTCCGGAAGATGAGCGCCAGGGAGATGGTGCGAGGCAGTGTTGATTTCCTCGACTAGAACTATGACGAAAAATGCTCGTCGACTACCTTTTTTTCACTGACGAAAACTAAATTAAAACATAAGCTATGATGACTAAAACTAAATATATTAAAAATTACAAATACAAACTAGACTAAAATGTTAGTGAGGGACTAGTGGAGAAGAGATCCAGTAGAACTAAGACATTTTATGTTTTGTTGCGCTCGGATGTTGCGCTCTGAAAATAGCAGATCTACAAGCAGCGCGACGCGTCGCAAGCTTGTAGATCGGCTATTTTCAGCACGCAACCAAGTGTAAAATCAGCCTTTACGACGCCATCAAGGCACCGCCAAAACACATTTTAGTCGACTAAATCAACTGTAGATTTAGTCGACGAAACTAGACAAAAACTAAAACAATTCAGGTTACTAAAATATGACTACAACTAAATGGAATTGTATTCAAAAGACTAATGACTAAAACTAAAACAAAATGTTGTTGTCAAAATCAACACAGGTGCGAGGCTTCTTCTCCTTCTTCTGGTTGATCTTCACCGGGCTCTTCCACTCGCTGTACGGCCTGGTGTGGGGCTTCTTCCACATCCTGTGGACCACCATGTTCGGGGGCGGCCTCGTGGAGGGGGCGAAGAACATGAAGGTCACGGACATCCTGGGCAACATGCCGGACCCCACCCAGTTCGGCATCCACGGGGACGCGCTGGAGGCGGAGAGGCTGGAGGTGAGCGAGGCGTCGTCCCTGGCGGAGATGGGCCAGATGGGGGTCCACGGGGGGGGGGACGCCACGGAGGCGGAGCTGATGGCCGAGCTGCTCAACATCCAGCCCAAGCGGGAGGGCAAGCACGGGATGGAGCCGGGTCTGGGGGACGTGGCGGAGGTGGTGGTGGGAGGCCCTCCATCCATAGCCATGGCTGTCAAGCAGAAGAAGGCACAGGTCAGTGGCAGTGCTGTAAAGTAACAAACTTAAAGGTAGGGTAATTGATTTGCTTTGGTTAAAATAAGTGTTAAATAGCTCTATATTCTGATAGTACTCATTGCTATAGAGTGTTTGTTCAGTAAAATGAGTCTCCTTGTCTCTCCAGCTCTTTATAAAACAGAAAATGCACTGTGATTGGCCACCATTGTACCCCCCCCACCTATTGTACCCCCCCAACCCTGCGCTGTGATTGGCCACCATTGTACCCCCTAACCCTGCACCGTGATTGGCCGCCATTGTACACTATGGTGGCCAATTCAGGACTATTCAGGACTGTGATTGGCTAGTGAACACATGACACATGTGCATAGCCCTATAAATAGGACTATGCATTTTTTTAAGTTAGGGGTGTACAATGGTTGGTCCACAATATTACTTTTCTTTAAGTGAACTTCCATCACTGTGATGACCACTGTGACCACACCGCCCACTTCACACTGGGTGTGATTTTTTACTTTACTGGAGTATTTCCAATTACAATTCCAGTACATTACCATCATTCATTATTTATGAATTAAAGGTAGGGTAAGTGATTTGCTTTGGTTAAAATAAGTGTTAAATAGCTCTATATTCTGATAGTACTCATTGCTATAGAGTGTTTGTTCAGTAAAAGGAGTCTCCTTGTCTCTCCAGCTCTTTATAAAACAGAAAATGCATTTTCAGGATATAGATTAAACAAGTGAAATTGGAAGTGATGTCACTAAGAAATGAGCAGGCAAAATTGGAACTGGAACACTATAAAAATGAAGCTTAAAAATGGGTACTTTCTCCTGATTGGCTGAGATTTTGACACTTACCGGAATTAATAGACACTGTTTATTAAAGAGCTGGAGAGACGGTGAGACTCCTGTTACTGAACAAACACTCTATAGCAATGATTACTATCAGAATATAGTGCTTTAACCTTTTAACAAAATACTTTTTGTTTTAACCCAAAAATATCACTTACCCTACCTTTAATTAATTATTAAATTAAATTAAATTATTAATTATCATTGTGCCATTTGTTGTTAGCTTTATGATCAAATTAGATGTTTTATATTTATTTATCTCAAGTGATTACTTGATATTACAGTATTACTTCTGCCTACAGGAAGCTGCAAAGAAGGGAGCCACCAATGGAGACCACAAATCTGAGTCAGAGAAAGCAGAGTAAGTGATCAGTGAGACAGCATTCAGCTGATTGTCATGGCAAGCTGATACATGTCCTGTATAACCAATGGTGGAAAGTAACTAATGTATATTTACTTAAGTACTGTACTTAAGTACAATGTTGAGGTATTTTACTTTACTGGAGTATTTCCAATTTTGTATACGTTTACTCCACTACATCTCAGAGTCAAATATTGTACTTTTTACTCCAGCTTGTAGATCGGCTATTTTCAAATAGCCTAGGTTTAAAATAGGGCTAAAGTGGTTAATGTATGTTTTATAACGTAATCATTTATATCTGCAAAGTAACTTTGTGACTAAAGTTTTCGAATACTTGTAGTGGAGTAAAAGTACAACATTTGCCTCTTGAGATGTAGTGGAGTAGAAGTAAAAGTATAGACAATCGGACAGACTTGAGTAAATGTACTTAGTTACTTTTACACCACTGTCTTGGTCTCAGTTCAGAGGACGGAGAGAAGAAGGACCAGGATAAGAGCAAAGAGGAGGGAGGAGGGGCTCCCTCCACAGAGCATGCGGTGGAGGAGAAGAAGGCTCCTAAGAAGAGGCCTGGCCTGAAGAAGGAACCGCCAGAGGCCTTCATGGCCAGCTTCTTCGCCGGCCTGGAGATCTACCAGACCAAGATGCTGGTGTGCTGTTACACCTTTTACACTTCACAACCTCAGGAGATACATCTGTGTTGTATATAGACCACTGGTTCTCAACCTGTGGGTCAGGACCCCCATGGGGGGGGTGGGGGGGGGGTCCCCAGATGACAATTAAGTGACAATTTAAGGACTTCTAATACAGTACATTAAAAAAAAGAATATAAATTAAATGAAAAAATACCATTATTGTATCAAAAGTAATCAACAAACTATACTATAAAAACTGGTCAAACGTTGGCTAAATTGTCATGTAATATAAGAAATAGGCAGAACATTTTGTAAATAGTTGATCTAAGCTCACAGCTTGTAGATCGGCTATTTTCACAATATGTATCTGTGGAACCGAGTCAAACTACATTTAATGTCTTAACTCCTACAATTCCAAGTGCTTGTCAGGGTGGGGGTGGGGGGGGGGGGTCCCCAGTTAAAATATGATTATTTTGGGAGATCCCCAGTTCAAATATGATCATTGTGGGGGGTCCCCAGTTCAAATATGTAATATTTTGGGGGGTTACGGCCTGAAAAGGTTGAGAACCACAGGTTCCAGAAATGATATGACTACAATAGTTAATATAAAAAAAGTAAAGTACTTCTTTGTGACTAATATGAAGATTATTAATATATGAGAAATATGAAAACTACTAATATATTTAAAAAAATATATAATTATTATCTTCACAGAATTACCTGGCGAGAAACTTCTACAATCTCCGCTTCCTGGCGTTGTTTGTTGCCTTCGCCATCAACTTCATTCTTCTCTTCTACAAGGTAAATCTATCATTCTTTGGCTCTAATTTGGTACATCAGAATTCTGCATTTCGCTTAGGATATGTGTCATTTTAAGATTTCTTAAGCTATTAAAAAAATAGCAGATCTACAAGCTCATAGCGCGGCACTGAGTGCCACGCTATGAGCTTGTAGATCTGCTATTTTTTTTTAAATCGTGGAAGATTTGTGTTTATATATATATATATATATGTTTTAAACTCCGATTTGTGCTTCTGCATGGGGGTCCGCGGCCAAATACATCATTTTGGGGGTCCTTGACATGGAAAAGTTTGAGCACCACTGGTGTAGACAGTAGTTCTAAAAAAAATAGCAGATACACAAGTACATCTGCTATATTAGATTTCTTTTTTTTTTAATCTTGAAATTGTTTTAACAATTTTGAATTATTTTTAACACAAATCTTCTCTTCTGGGGGTCCCTGGCACAAAACATTTTCAGATGAGGGGGGGGGGAGGGTCCGCGGCCAAATACATATAATTTTGGGGGTCCCTTGGAACGAAAAAGTTTGAGAACCACTAGAACATTCTAGAAGGCATTTTGTCCAATGGGCCTCATAGGTCTTATATTAATGGGGTTTTAAATAAATAATCCATGACTCGAGTAACGTCTCTGTCTGGCACACAGGTGACAGGCGACGAGGCGGACGAGGAGGACCCTAACCCGTGGACCCCCGGTGGGGGGGTGGCGGAGGAGGGGGAGGAGGAGGAGGCTGCCGTGGAGTACTTCGTCCTGCAGGAGAGCACGGGCTACATGGCGCCCACGCTACGCTTCCTCGCCATCCTGCACACCGTCATCTCCTTCCTGTGTGTGGTGGGCTACTACTACCTGAAGGTACGGTGCCACAGTGGTGGGAAGTAACTTAAGTACATTTACTCAAGTACTGATAGTTCACCCCAAAAAAAAAAAATCTATCTTGAAAAAGAGACTTGAATTCACAGATATTTATTTGTTTCTGTCGCATTCCTAAAAAAAGTCATTTTGGGGGTGAACTATCCATTTAAGTGACATTTTGAGGTATTTTTTACTTCAGTGGAGTGTTTCCAATTTTCTGTACTTTTATCTCTACTCCGCTACATCTCAGAGGCAAATATTGTACTTTTTACTCCACTAGAATTATTTGAAAACTTTAGTTAATAGGTAGATTTGGATTATTATTACAAAACATACATAGAGTCTGGAACTACACCTCCTGAAATGCGAGACAGCTGGCATCTGTTCGTCATTTCCGTTCACGAAAATATTATAATATTTTATTATTTTATTTCCATTTCTGCTGAGCAGCAAGCCATATATGCTTAGATGATTTTGATTTATATTGGGATAAATCTGCGCGTCTGTAAAGACGAAACCGAAGTGGGGAGGAGGCTTCACATCCGCTTTAATCGCTTGATCATCAATAGAACTCCCGTTGCTCCAGCCTGTATGACCGGAAGCATTTTGAACATTGTGGGAGGCAACAGTCTGGCCACGCTTAGCCTCCATCTCCAGGCTTTTACTTTTTAGTTTTGCTTAAAAAATAAGAGCCTGGACCAGCGAGTCGGTGTTTTCCGGGCATAGGACGTGTTTCATTTCCCCAACCAACCAGAGTGCAGTGGGCGTCGCTCCAAATGCTGTGTTGACGGGGGCGGGGGCTGACGGACAGCTCGGTGAACCAATGGGATCACACGCATTCTCTCTCCGGGAGATGTTAAACCCGCCCCTCTATGCCAGATATGAGCCACGCTAGGGCAGTCTAGGCCACGCTAGACTACTGTCGGCTAGAAACCTGGCATCTCCATATTTCAACTTGTTACGCTTGCACGCACACACACACACACACACACACACACACACACACACACACACACACGCACACACACACACACACACACACACACACACACACACACACACACACGCACACACACACACACACACACACAAAGACACTTCTAGAGGTTGTTAAATTGCCACAGTCAGCCGATATCAATCTCTGAGTTCCATGCTCCCAAATATTGTGAGCTGAAAGTGAATATGTGTGCTGTGCCCGAGGTGCCCTTGGTGGTGCTCAAGTACTGAGAGATGAATATAATGTGTGCTGTGCCCCAAGGTGCCCCTGGTGGTGTTCAAGCGAGAGAAGGAGATCGCCAGGAAGCTGGAGTTCGACGGCCTCTACATCACGGAGCAGCCGTCGGACGATGACATCAAGGGACAGTGGGACAGACTGGTCATCAATACTCCGTGAGTCTGTCTGGAGCCATTAGCTTATTGGTTCTCAAAGTGGAGTCCCCGAGGACCCCCAGGGGTCCTTTGGGGGGGTTCCAGGGGGTCCCCAGCAAAACCTCTTATACTTTGGCTATTCAAAAATAGCAGATATACAAGCTCATACAGTAGTGCCGCGCTCTGAGCTTGTAGATCTGCTTTTTTTTTTTTATCGTGAAAATTTGTGCAAACCTTTGAATATATATATATTTTTTTTTTAAGCGAACATTTGTGCTTCTGGGGGGCCCTGAAACAACATATTTTGAGATGGGTGTCCGCGACCAAATACATCATACATCATTTTGGGGGTCCTTGACATGAAAAATTTGAGAACCACTGCATTAGCTGACCTGATAAAGCATTGTAAAGTCCCCCAGCTAGAGACCTGTGTTTCCTGTCTATCTTCTACAGTACATCCTCCTATATAAATAAAGCAAGTATATACAGGTATATAAAAAACAAACAGGTGTGCATGGTTGACCTGTGAAATGCCAAACATCAATATACATCATTATCTTACACCAGGAAGGGAAGTGAAAAGGCTTGTGCCCAGTTTTCATTTGCAAGGAATCCCATCGCAATATATCGATATTTTCAGATATTGTGATATATCGTTGGTGAAATTTCTTGCAATATATATCGAATATCGTGATATCGCAATATATCGAATATCGTGATATATATTGTTATCGTGGGCCTAATATCGTGATATATATCGTATCGTGAGGTACCCATATCGTCCCACCCCTAATATATATATATATATATATTTTTTAAATATCATATTCAGCCATTTTGATAACAGTGTATCCGTCACAAACCCGCAAAAAAAGTACCCAAAACCCGCCAAAAAACGCAAATGTTCGCGCGCGCACGGTCTGGGCGCACATGCGCGCCCACCTGCTCCTGCCTAGGCCCAGCCTACGCTAGCGTTCTGGCTACGCCACTGGTCATGTGCATTAATGTTTGACCTTCTTGACCTCGGCCTCAGACCACCAAATTACACCATAATGTCATAATTCCTCATAATGTTGGGGGCAGTAGTGGGTAGAGAGACAGACAGGTTGGCACCTCGGGTCCAGCCTATGTGTCCCTGAGCAAGGCACTAACAACTTACTGATCCCCGTGAGCTGTACTAATAGTGCTCACTGTTCCTAAGAGTTAGGATGGGTAATGGCAGAGGAACATTTTCATTTATGTGCAAATATACAGTGACAAAAGTTTAATAGCGAGCCTTGAGAGTGACACATACATTATTAATACAGTGGTATTCTGTGACTGTGAGTCAGCTAGTTTCTCAAATAGCGTCCTTTGGAGCCTTACAAAGCCAGTCCTCAAGCTTGTGAGATTTTGGCTGGCTTTGTGAAGCTACTGATTTAGATCTCTTACTGAACAATATTATAAAATGATGGATTTTAATTTTGTTTTCGTTTTTATGTACTGTTAATTTTCTTCAACAGTTCCTTCCCCAACAACTACTGGGACAAATTTGTTAAGCGTAAAGTAAGTTGCATATTTATATGATTATTGTTGCCTACAGCTTACTGTTCTGTACAGGGTGAAGCTTTTTCTCTTACTATGCTAGCTGTACCTGTTTGGCTGCTGTGTGTGTGTAGGTGATCAAGAAGTATGGAGACCTGTACGGAGCGGAGAGGATCGCTGAGCTTCTTGGGCTGGATAAGAGCGCCCTGGACTTCAATCCTACTGAGGAGACCGTGACCAAGGACGCTTCACTGGTGTCCTGGTGAGTTGCACTGACTGGAAAATCACATAAAAAAAAAAAAAACGAGAATCTTTTTTTTTTTGTTAGGAAACTTAGAAAAAGGATATTAACTCATCACCCAAAAATTATCCAATGTATGGTAACCACTGGGCTAGAATGCTTTCATAAGAGGGTGTCCACAAATCAGCTACACTCGGGGCCTCCCGTAATAACGCCATGTTGTTTTCCCACAGGTTGAGTTCAGTTGATACAAAGTACCACATCTGGAAAATGGGAGTGGTGTTCACAGACAATGTGAGTGTGTACAACAGTTTCAACTCCTTATAAATGTTACGTTTCATTATCATACTGTCTTCCTCACAAAATAACATCACGGTTCCGGTTAGAAATCTGTGACGTTTTCCCTTTAATGGATAATTTGGTGTTACTTTGGCTTCTGACCACTCGGTACCTTTTTGCTCTTGTTTGTAAACCAGTCTTTTCTGTACCTGGTGTGGTACACCACCATGTCCATCCTGGGCCACTACAACAACTTCTTCTTTGCTGCTCATCTCCTGGACATCGCCATGGGCTTCAAAACCCTGCGCACCATCCTCTCCTCCGTCACGCACAACGGCAAACAGGTGAGAAGCAGGGGTGTACTTCTTCCCACAGCCAGCAGGGGACACCGAAGCGCTATCGTCGAGGTTATACACTGTGCATTTTACAGCAGTGGGTTCTCAAACTAATTTCAAGGACCCCCATGTACAGTACAGGGTGAAGCAAATGGATTTGGTTCCATTTGTACACTCCAGTCCATTTAGACCCCATCAAGGAACGCTTGAGTGTCCCTGGACCCCACTTTGAGAACCACTGTTAGAGGTAGGCTTAGTCCTCTTAATAATCCATGCCCATATTGGAGCAAAATGATGCGCTCCCTATTCAGTGGTGGAAGAAGTACTCAGATATTTTACTTTAAGTAAAAGTACCGTACTCTGTCACAAGAAAAAGGCCTGTGCTCAAAATGTTAGTTGAGTAAAAGTACAAAAGTATTGGCATCAAAATATACCAAATATATATATACCAAGTACCAAAAGTAAAAGTACTAAAACGTTTGAAAATAGCAGATCTACAAGCTCACAACACGTCGCGATGCGACGCGTTGTGAGCTTGTAGATCGGTTATTTTCAAACAGCCTAGGTATAAAATAGGTCTAAAGTGGTTAATGTATGTTTTATAATATAATGATTTATATCTGCAAAGTGACTATAGTAACTAAAGTAGTAATAGTAACCAAATCTGTCTGTTTAGTGACGTATCCTGTAAGCATGTGTTACGTACAGCTTCACCAACATGCTTAACTTTGTCACATATTAAAAACATGAAATGTTATTATAAAATGTTATATAAAATGTCTGTTTGGATTTGTGTATTTTTAACTCAAATCTTTGCTTCATGGGGGTCCCTGGAACTAAACATTTTTGAGATGGAGGGTCCGCGGCCAAATACATATAATTTTGGGGGTCCTTGACATGAAAAAGCTCAAAAATAGCAATGAGCTTGTATATCTGCTATTGTTGAATAGCCAAAGAAATCTAAAAATTAAAACAGATTTGAATAACTTATGATGAGCATTTAGCATCATTTTTATTAGCTTTCTACCAACATTGTATGTTCATTAATCGTGTGTGTGTGTGTGTGTGTGTGTGTGTGTGTGTGTGTGTGTGTGTGTGGGTGTGGGTGTGGGTGCGTGTGACATTAGCTGGTGTTAACGGTGGGCCTGCTGGCGGTGGTGGTCTACCTCTACACCGTGGTGGCTTTCAACTTCTTCAGGAAGTTCTACAACAAGAGCGAGGATGAGGATGAGCCAGACATGAAGTGTGACGACATGATGACGGTGAGTACTGTGTGACACATATCCATCCTGTACTGTAAGGGTTCCCACAGGCTGTTTACTTTACTGGAGTAGTTCCAGTTTTCTATATTACTTCTACTCCACTACATCTGAGAGGCAAATATTGTACTTTTTTATTCCACTACAGTTATTTGAAAACTTTAGTTACTTTTTTAAAATTATTATTACAAAACATACATTATCCACTTCAGCCCGATATATACATTATTTCGGCCATTTGAAAAATAGCAGATCTACAAGCTCACACAAGGACATGGCGTCGCATACTTTTGAGCTTGTAGATCTGCTAGTTTCAAAAGATTGTAATACATTTTATACATTTGAAACCTGTGAAATGGGACATTCTGCATAATGAGTACTTTCTACTTTTGGTACTTTTAAGTACATTTTGATACTAATACCTTTTCTACTTTTACTCAAGTCCATTTTTAATTCCGGAACTTTTACTTGTAACAGGGCATTTCTCTATTGCAGTATTGATACTTTTACTTAAGTAAAAAAATGCGAGTACTTTTTTCCACCACATGTACGTGGGTGAGAGAGCGGGAGGGAGGCAGGAATCTAACCCTCGTCCTGTGTGTCTCCTCTCTCCACAGTGCTACCTGTTCCACATGTACGTGGGTGTGAGAGCGGGCGGCGGCATCGGCGATGAGATCGAGGACCCGGCAGGCGACCCCTACGAGCTCTACCGCATCCTCTTTGACATCACCTTCTTCTTCTTCGTCATCGTCATCCTGCTGGCCATCATCCAGGGTAAAGCTCTGTGTGTGTGTGTGTGTGTGTGTGTGTGTGTGTGTGTGTGTGTGTGTGTGTGTGTGTGCGTGTGCGTGCGTGCGTGCGTGCCTGCGCGCGCAGTGGTGGAAAGTAACTAAGTACATTTATCTAAGTGCAATTTTGAGGTATTTGTACTTTACTTGAGTATTTCCAATTTCCAATACTTTTACTTCTACTGCACTACATCTGAGAGGCAGATATTGTACTTTTACTCCACTACAGTTATTTGAAAACTTGAGTTACTTTTCAGATATAAATTATTATATTATAAAACATTAAAACATTAACCACTTTTAAACCTAGGCTATTTTCACATATTTTTGTACTTTTACTTTTGGTACATTAAAGGTAGGGTAAGTGATATTTTTTGGTTAAAACAAAAAGTATTTTGTTAAAAGGTTAAAATACTATATTCTGATAGTAATCATTGCTATAGAGTGTTTTTTCAGTAACAGATGTCTCCCTGTCTCTCCAGCTCTTTAATAAACAGAAAAATCATTTTTCGGTAGGTGTCAAAATCTCAGCCAATCAGGGGAAAGTACCAATTTTTAAGCTTAATTTGTATAGTGTTCCAGTTCCAATTTTGTCTGCTCATTTCTTAGTGTCATCACTTCCAATTTCACTTGTTTAATCTATATCCTGATTAAGTTCTCTGTCCTGGTTGGATAAAATTGGAAATGAAACTGAAACGCAAATGCATTTTCTGTTTAATAAAGAGGTGGAGAGACAAGTAGACTCCTAATACTGAACAAACACTCTATAGCAATGAGTACTATCAGAATATAGAGCTATTTAACAATTATTTTAACCAACGCAAATCACTTACCCTACCTTTAAGTACATTTTGATGCCAATACTTTTGTACTTTTACTCAAGTAAATTTGGAATTCTGGACTTTTACTTGTAACAGAGTATTTTTATATTGCAGTATTGGTACTTTTAATTAAGTAAAGAATTTTAGTACTTTTCCCACCACTGTGTGTGTGTGTGTGTGTGTGTGTGTGTGTGTGTGTGTGTCCGTCCGTTCATTACTATACTTGTGAGGGCCAAATGTCTCAACAATATGCCTGATTTGCACTTGTACGTTCTGGATTTTTTTTTTGCAGCGCGACTCTTTGCGAGCTTGTAGATCGGTTATTTACGGCTTTAGGGTTCAAAATCAGGATTAGTATAAACGGCAGAACATTGTAAAACATGCCATTCATAAAATCACAGTCCTACTGCATGTACTCACGAGTATAGTAATACAAAGCCTTGTGTGTGTGTGCGGGTGTCTACTCTGCATGTGCGTGTGCATGTATGTCTGTCTGTGTCAGTGAGTGTGATCTTCAGTGTGTGTTGTTTGTGGTTTATTTCTGTCAGAATGCGTTTCATCTTGCGCTGGGGTCTGATGAGTATCAGCGGAAGATCAGCTGCTCTGTGGGAAATGTCTTTCAATGTAGTTCTTTTTCCCCCCCTACCACCAGCCCACATCCCTTTCAAGCAAACCCCCCTGCAAAACACACACACACACACACACACACACACACACACACACACACACACACACACACACACACACACACACACACACACACACACACACACACACACACACACACACACACACACAAACATTATCCCATCAAGACCTGGGGAACGCATCTGTGTCACTTTAAATTTCTTTGGCTATTAAAAAATAGCAGATATACAAGCTCATAGCGCGGCACCGAGTGCCGCGCTATGAGCTTGTAGATCTGCTATTTTTGAAAAATCGTGAAAAAATATTTTCTATATTTTTTTCAAAAAACAGTTAGGATTTAGATTTTTTTTAAAGAATCGCCTCTGGTCTTAATGGGTTATAAACCCATCTATGTGGCAGCCTTATCTGTCCCTACAACATGCAATGACACACACATACACACACACACACACACACACACACACACATACAGTATAAACCCTTCCACTGTACTGTATGTACAGCGGTGCAGGAGCAGCCTTATCTGTCCCACACAGATACACAGGTCCCATCACAGACAAAAACGGAGCGGAGCCTCATGCTTTAGTGCAGTGGTTCTCAACCCTTGGGCCGGGTGGGGCCCACTGGTGGGCCGTGGGGGTATTGCAAGTGACCCCCTGAATAATTGGCAAAACACCAAGACTTTAGCCAATAGAGTACCTGAAGTCACTGACGTCACTCGCTCCTTCCACCTGGGTCACGGACAGTGGTGGAAAAAGTACTCACATACTTTTACTTAAGTAAAAGTATCAAGTAAAAGTCCGGAATTCAAAATGTACTTGAGTAAAAGTACAAAAGTATTGGCATCAAAGTACCAAAAGTGAAAGTACTCATTAGGCAGAATGATTTATAAACATCTTTTGAAAATAGCAGATCTACAAGCTCACAATGCGTCGCACCGTGAGCTTGTAGATTGGCTATTTTCAAATTGTAAATACTCAAGTAAAGTACAAATACCTCAAAATTGTACTTAAGTACAGTACTTGAGTAAATGTACTTAGTTACTTTCCATCACTGGTCACGGAGGTAATTTCTCTATGGAGAATAACATTGGGTCATCTTAGAATCGTCTCATATAAGAATTGTGGTCCAAAAAAACAGTCCCGGCGCTATTGTCGGGAAGGTGGCTCTGTATCGTTTATGATAGTCAGTCAGTCATATTTGATACAGTCTGTTTCTGACGAAACATTTAACTAATTCGGCGGCAGTAACATTAGCGTTTTCCCGCCGTCAGTTGATGCTTCATTATCAATATGAGTCAAACTGCTGGCATCATTTGTTTCTTTTTGGAACACAGTTCTTATTTGACACGATTCTTATAAACACGCCTATGGGAATTCAGAATGGGGGGAAAAAAACGTGACCTAGAGGATGCGTAAGTTACGTCAGACTTTGGTCCTCTATTATATTCTACAAATGCCTTCTAAATGAGTGGTTCTTTTGTTGCCAGGGACCCCCCAGAAGAGAAGATTTATATTGTTCAAAAAAATTGCAGATGTACAAGCTTGCAAATTGCAGATGTACAAGCTGACAGTACAAGCTGTCAGCTTGTACTTTAAAACATACGTTTTCTGAAAAACGTATGTTGTCTAAATACATATAGCTAAAATTGATTGATCATTCAAATACAAATGCAAATATAACAGATATACAAGCTCATAGCGGGGCACAGAGTGCCGCGCTATGAGCTTGTAGATCTGCTATTTTTGAAAAAATAGTTAACATTTTTGAAAAGATTTGAATATATATTTTTAAGCGAACATTTTTAACTCAAATCTTTGCTTCTGGGGGTCCCTAATATGAAATATATATCATTTTGGGGGTCCTTGACATGAAAAAGTCTGAGAACTACTGCCATAGAGGATAATACGTTTCTTCATCTGATAAAGAGTTGTACCTTTCAAGAAGCGGTCTCCTAATCCTAACAATGTCCATACTGGGCCAAAACTCCCTATTCTGGGCTCACTTTCTCGCTTTTCATTAGGGGTGTAACGATTGACTGAATCATTGATTTGTTGATGGACGGAAAAGTAATCAAGAAGTAGTAGTAATCAATAGTCATTTTATTGATGTATCCTGTAAACATTCCGTATTGTGCTATTTACAACTTCACCAAGATGCTAGTCTTTGTTCCATATTACAATGAAAAGTTATTTGGTTGACTGCTGGGCAAGCAAATTTCAACAAGTCGTGAATTAATCACAGATTATTAGAATAATCAGAAAAGGAATTAATTGATTATGAAAAATAATCATTAGTTGCAGCCGTACTTCGTAACAAAAGGAGCTCATGTGTTTAATTGCCAATGACACTATCAATGGGGATTCCAAGCTAATAGGAGCTTCAGCCTACCTCTTTCTGGATAGTTAGCATTTTGAAATGGATTGGCCATTGTTTGTGTAGTAAAGTAAATAAATAAATACATTTAATTCTTGTTTGAAATGAGCAAACCTGCCTACTGTTGATGTCACTGGTAGGCATGTTTCTGAACTGTGCACAGCCCTCCTCTGAGACACAGAGTGAATAGGTACCCTATTATAATGAAATGATTTGTTGTATTATGTGAGTATTTTGACATCATCTGCTAGTTGTGAAGGTTTTTGAAAATGGGAGGTCAGGGTTCATGTGTTTAAGAACGTGTTGACATCATCCAGACGACAGTCAGTTGGAGTTATATCATTGGGTATTCTACGCAGTGACATCATCACGCAAGAACATCACAATGTTATCACAACCATGTTCTTTAAAATGAATCCTCAAATAAACAAAACATCATTTGGCCAACCAGGATTGCCGGGATTCGATTCACCATGGTAGGGAGTTGTGGATCAACAGTGATCAACAGAGATCAGCTAACTCCATTAGAATGCCATTCTCTTACAGAGGAAAACGCAAAGATCCAGCCCAAATCCACAATGTCAGAAATGTTCTGCTGGTCGAGGAATCTGAATGGACCGTCAAAAAGATATTCTAAAAGCAGGTTTGCTGCTGTTGCAGTGGGACACAAGGTGTACTTATTTGGAGGAGACCCAGAGGTTTACAACATGATGGCTCAGATGGATGTGCATGTCTTCAACACAGTGTCTTTGCGCTGGAAGATGTTGCCCCCAGTGAAAACTGGGAGAGGAGAACGTCACCTTGAGGTTCCTTTTGGGCGCGATCACCACACAGCTGTGCTGCTGGAAGACATTGTCTACATCTGGGGAGGGTGTTCTTACAGCAATGAGCTTCATGCATTTGATGTCGACACCCACGGATGGTTCAAGCCCCAGGTTTCTGGGGCTGTTCCAAAAGTGCCGCGCGACCACTCAGCCTGTGCCTTGTGGAAGGTCATGTATGTCTATGGAAGATGGACCCAGGGTGTGTGTACTAAAGCCATGTACAAGTTGGACACCACCACAATGGTCTGGACTCTAATAAACACAAGGTATTCATCATTCATGGACTCTGCCACCATCACCATCATTGGGACAAAGATATATGTATTTGAGGGCCGAATAGACGGAGACAACATCATCAGAGTGTTTGACACAGAGACCAACTGCTGGCTGAGCACTCCTTCTGCACAGCTTCAAGAAGAATGCTGTCATCATAAAGCCTTTGCCTACAATGGAGAGCTATACATATTTGGTGGTTACGGCATCGCGACTTGGGACGGGGGATCTACTGAGGCTCTTTGGAAATTCAGTCCAGAGTCTTTCTCCTGGAAGAAGGTTAAGCCCAAGGGGAAATGCCTGTTTATGACGCGTAAGATGTTCTGTTGCATGGTGGGAGATCGTATCATTATATTTGGAAGAGGATTCAAAACACCCGAGGACCTGTACATATTGGAGTTAAGTCCTAGTCTGAAGACATTATGCAAGCTAGCAGTTATTCAGTACAATCTGGAGCAGTCAGAACTTCTACACGACATCAGGTGGGAACTGAGAGCCATGACAGCCAACTGAGAGCCATGACAGCCAACAGCAATGGAAAAGTCCATTAAAGACGCTCGCACAGATTCATAAACCACAGATCAAATGAACAGTCCATAATGCTCTTTTTTAGTTTTTCACAGTATTTTATATTAATAAGAATGCTTCTTGTTTGGTACCTGCACCAAATTAGCACATTTTGATTGTTTGTGCTCAATAACAAGACCCAGTGGGAGTCACGTGATGCAGCAAAGCTAGGAAGACGTAGGGTCCGGGAGCTCTGACATTTATACTGATTTAACTCATCTCTTGGACCGTTAAATACAAACAGAGTGCTACTTTTTCTATCTGAAGACATTGTTATACTAACGAAATCCACTTCAGCTAGAATAAGACAGAATAACGACGACATGGACCAAAGTTCGACGCCAGAGGTGACGGCTCCACCTGTTAGCACTGGCAACCAGCTTGTTGCTAAGGTTGTTGACCAGCTGATGACACTGGAGAAGATTCACGCATTCTTCAGGAGATTAGACAGGGTAATAAGGCCTGACAAATTGGACTCTAAAACTGACAAAATCAATCGTTCCATTTCTGGACTGAAGGGTTTAATTGCGTGGAGAAAACAACTTTTTACTTGAGAAGGTTGATGAGCTCGAGAATTACAGCCGACACAATAATATCCGAATTACAGGTCTGCCAGAGGGCAGTGAAGGAACCGACCCTGGGCGTTTCTTTACTGAATTGATTCCATCCATTTTTGGTAAGGAACACTATCAACCATTGATATTTGAACGCATACACCGGACCAGAGGTCCGCAACCGGCTCTAAGATCAAACCAGCGCCCGAGATCGATGCTCAATTCGCCTGCTCAAATGCCAAGACGGAGACAAGATTCTACGCCTCGCCACGTTTTTTCCAGATGTGACTGCCAGGCTCCTGAAAGTGAAGGAGTTAAAAAAGAGAAACCTCCGTTATTCTCTCCTACATCCTGCTACGCTCCGGGTCGATATGCCTGATGGACGGAAGAAGTTCTTCAAAACGCAGAAGGAAGTCGCTACTTTTCTCGAGGGTCTCACAGGAGATGGTCTCCCGGGGGGGTCTCCCAGTCTCCCAGGGGAGGGTCTCCCAGGGGAGGGTCTCCCAGAAGAGGGTCTCCAAGAAGAAATCAGCGACTGATCACCACAACCATCTTTACACCATGTTCTAATCCGATAAGAAATGAAGGTACTATTTTATTTCTTTTCTGGTTTGTTTTCATTTCTATTGTAAGTTATAGTCTTACAATTGGACGTCAAAGAAGGAGTCAATATTATTTGATGGTCACAACTAACATCTGAGAATGCGCAACTATTTACTGTAAGTGTTTTATTTTACTTTTATGTATTACAGTTTTGGTTTGGATTTTTTTATTATTATTTTTTCTATAATTTTTATCCCACGATTTTGTAACCCCATTTTTTTTACACCCAATGCCAATCTCTATGTAATCATGGGCACTACACTCCCTCTGCCAACCTAGGGAGGCCAGGGCCGAGCTCATGCCTCCTTCAATGCATGAGAGCCAACTGACCTTCTTATCACCTGACAGGGGATGGTTTGGAATTTTGGAATTATTGTATACGTATGTATTTTCTATCTTTTTGTACTGTTTGTGTTTCAATCATCATTATTTTTTATATATATTGTTATTTTGGGTTAATTCTGTTGTCACAAAACTCATTGATGGTTGCTATTTTTTAGAGTAACTATAGCTATGCTATATATAAATATTAGTTTTTTGTTTTTTTTTGGTTTAATTTTATTGTGACCGTATTCTTAGCTGGCTAAATTGACACTCATGGTGCTTATTTTGTTTTTAGAGAATGAGTGATTTACTGTTAACTTTTATCTATTGCTCTAGACCTGACAGTGTGTGTAGTTAGTCAGGCATGTTATTGTTTGAAGTGCGAGACACTCGGCCCCTTTGGGGTTTTGGTTGGTGCCATAGGTTTGTGGAAGATGGTACCGGGGGGGAGGGGTGTTTTTTTTGGTAGTGTTGTTTTTCCTTTATTAGAGGAGACATACATTTATCTAGATACTTAGTTTCGGGAGATTTTGAACTGGACTGGTTAGTTACAAAAATGTATATTTCATAGGACAAATGACTAACGTGCTTAAGTTTATGTTTTAACGTGAATAGTTTAAATGGGCCTGTAAAAAGAAAAAGTGCTTTCATATTAAAAAATATGAACATTGATATCGCTTTTATACAAGAAACTCACCTTGTAGCAAGTGAATGTGGGAATCTAGAGGTTACGTATGTAACCCCGGTTCTTTTACTTCTGGAGTGAGACACTCACTATGGGATACAGCGCCCCCTGGCAATGCACAGAGCTACACACAATACGCTCCCGGGACCAATCTTGGACGAGAGGGTATGTCACGCGCACCGGATATCCCTCCTACAGCCGGTAGGGCATAAAGGCTCTCGCGTGACGTGGTTACTTCCTCAAACACAGTTCCTCTGCTCGCAGTTGCGAACAAAGGGGTGTTTGGTGAGTGTCTCACTCCAGAAGTAAAAGAACCGGGGTTACATACGTAACCTCTAGTTCTTTGTCCTTCTTTCGTGAGACACTCACTATGGGATTTATTAACCTCGCATCACCAGTCTTTCCACCTCGCAGGAAAGCCTGGTATTCGTTATTAATGGTGTAATCCGGTCTAGGCCACACCTACTGAAAAAAATTAAATAAGCAATTCTATATCCGGAAGTTGCGGGTTCCGGTTTGGAGGAGCCATTTTGTTTTGGTTCCCGCTGTTAAGGTAGACAGACGCTAAATAGTCACCGGAAAGTACACTCACATTTATATTTATTTTGTATTTAAAAAATAAGCTAAACTACGCCGCATCAAGGATTTTATTAGGTAGGCCTTATTACAATGCCCTTGATCGCGGCCAGAGTTATTTTGGGGTGAGGTCTTTCCGGATTTGCGGTTCCGGCCGCCTGATGACGCGCCTGGTGACGTAGGGTTACTTTTACGGTTACTTTTACTTCCATTCTATGTAATCCTTTTGGACCTTTGGACATAACCACATAAGCCCTATATATACTTAACATACCATAAATATCAAAAACGCATCGCATCGATGTGTTGAGAGCTTGCTCTGCTATGTTTGCTATTTAGATGCTTTACTTATATTGACAATCCCCAAATAGGGACACCAGGTTGAAAGTGGTTAACTCTAAAGTTGGGAACTTTTGGACCAATCACTTCCATTTCTATGTGAGCTGTTGGACCAATCACTTCCATTTCTATGTGAGCTGTTGGACCAATCACTTCCATTTCTATGTGAGCTGTTGGACCAATCACTTCCATTTCTATGTGAGCTGTTGGACCAATCACTTCCATTTCTATGTGAGCTGTTGGACCAATCACTTCCATTTCTATGTGAGCTGTTGGACCAATCACTTCCATTTCTATGTGAACTGTTGGACCAATCACTTCCATTTCTATGTGAACTGTTGGACCAATCACTTCCATTTCTATGTGAGCTGTTGAACCAATCACTTCCATTTCTATGTGAGCTGTTGGACCAATCACTTCCATTTCTATGTAAGCTGTTGGACCAATCACTTCCATTTCTATGTGAACTGTTGGACCAATCACTTCCATTTCTATGTGAGCTGTTGGACCAATCACTTCCATTTCTATGTGAGCTGTTGGACCAATCACTTCCATTTCTATGTGAACTGTTGGACCAATCACTTCCATTTCTATGTGAACTGTTGAACCAATCACTTCCATTTCTATGTGAACTGTTGGACCAATCACTTCCATTTCTATGTGAACTGTTGGACCAATCACTTCCATTTCTATGTGAACTGTTGAACCAATCACTTCCATTTCTATGTGAGCTGTTGGACCAATCACTTCCATTTCTATGTGAGCTGTTGGACCAATCACTTCCATTTCTATGTGATCACAGGTTTGATCATCGATGCTTTCGGAGAACTGAGAGACCAACAGGAACAAGTCAAAGAGGACATGGAGGTGAGGACTTTTTATACGTTTAGTTTTTTACCAAGATTTATATAAGACCTGAGGCCGATTCTACAAATGTCTTCTAAATCCTAACAGTTTTCTGAAAAGCGTATGTTGCCATATCAGTGGTGCTCAAACTCTTTCATGTCAAGGACCCCCAAAATGATATGTATTTGGCCGCCGATCCCCATCTCAAAATATTTTGTTTCTATAGGTACTCTCAGAAGCAAAGATTTGAGTTGAAAATGTTCGCTTTAAAAAAGAAATATACTGTATATATTCAAAGATTTGCACAAATGTTCAAGATTTTTCAAAAAATTGTAGATCTACAAGCTCGAAGTGACGTGTGACGTGCTATGACAGGGGTGGGCCACTTTGATGATGGAGAGGGCCACTATATTTCCACACTCACTCCAGAGGGCCACATATACTGTCGGGCTGACACCTCTTATCTCCGTATTTTAACTTTTTTCATAAATTAATTCCGTACTTCGTCACTCTATGTCACTCAAAAGTCGCAAAAATAGCCGATCTACAAGCTCAAAATGCGTCGCAGCGCGGCGCGTTTTGAGGTTGTAGATCTGCTATTTTTGCTATTTTTGAATTTTTGAATCCTGAAAAGTAACATTTTTATTTCATTTCAAATGCACTTAGTTATACTTATGTTAACTTTATGAACTTAAATACAAATGCATTGGACAGAAAAAAGACAATATTATTTTAATACTAGTCATTAAGCTACTAATATAGACTGAAGTAATTAAAGCGGGTCATGTTTGCAATTGTAACAGCTGAAATCAATAACATATCAGTACCCAAAAAATGACTTATTTTCTATCAATTGCACACCCCATGAAGCCTTGAATTCATGGATTTATTTTTGTTTTTGTGGCATTCCTAAGCCAATAATTTGATTATAATAAATTTGTCCCCATTGATTCCGGTAGGAGACACAAATGCATTTGTGTCTCCTACCGGAATCAATGGGGCTAAATTTATTATAATCAAATAATAAAGGAAGGAATGCGACAAAAACAAAAATATATCCATGAATTCAAGGCTCCATGGGGTGAGTAATCCATAGAAAAAAAGGTATTTTGGGGGTGAACTACTCCTTTAACCTCATTCCGCATTAAGTGAAGGTGGGGGCCGCATGTGGCCCCCGGGCCGCCAGTTGCCCATGTATGTGCTATGAACTTGTATATCTGCTATTTTTGAATATAATAGCCAAAGTATAAAATAATGCTTTTTAGCTCTCCCGGTTTTAATGGGTTAAGAATATGGCCAAAGATACGATTTAGTGGCTTCTTTTTGAGCCACTAAAACGACATGTTGTTTATGTTCATATTTCACTCTTATTTTCTTCAGACCAAATGTTTCATCTGTGGCATCGGCAATGACTACTTTGACACGACGCCTCACGGCTTCGAGACTCACACCTTGCAAGAGCACAACTTGGCTAACTACCTGTGAGTATCTAAGGTTCAAGATTTGTATTGTTCAGTGGTGTAAAGTACATTTAAGTACATTTACTCAAGTAGCTGTACTTGTACAGTACGATTTTGAGGTACTTTTACTTACTGGAGTCTTTCCAATTGTCTATACTTTTACCTCTACTCCACTACATCTCAGAGGCAAATATTGTACTTTTACTCCACTACAATTATTTGAAAACTACTTACTAGTTACTTTTCAGATATATGATATGATTACATTATAAAAAACATACATTAACCACTTTAGCCCTATTTTGTACCTAGGCTATTTGAAAATAGCCGATCTACAAGCTCACAACGTGTCACGATGCGACACGTTGTGAGCTTGTAGATCGGCTATTTTCAAACATTTAGAACTTTAACTTTTGGTACTTTAAGTACATTTTGATACCAATACTTTTGTACTTTTACTCAAGTCCATTTTTAATTCCGGACTTTTACTTGTAACGTACTTCTACATTGCAGTACTGATACTTTTACTTAAGTAAAACATTTGAGTACTTTTTCCACCACTGGTGGTGACAAAGTCAAATCTAGTAATATTGATGAACTATTGGATGTGTCCAAAGAAATAGGATACAGATTTTTTCAACACTTAAATGTACAGTTTTAGGAAGAAAAAAAGGGAATACAGTATAAGGCCCCATGATCATTATCTAGGAGGAAATAGGCCTGTGGCTAAAATGCTCAACTTGCCAGTTTGTAACCTGAATCCTATCATTCTATTGTGAGGACTCTGAGGAGGGAGAGTGAAAGTCTGACATAAAACTTGTGTCCCAAGAGCTCACCTTCAAGGGCACTGGAAAAAAATAAAACACGTTATCCCCCGGAGATCAGACGTCTTTAACAATAGACTGATAGAACATGCAAAGTGAGCCGACTTTAACTTCAGTCTTCAACACTTTATTGGGTGCCGTCATATCTCTGGTACAAGCACTACCGTAGCATCAATCATTGTGGTGAATTCTTTGCAGCATCTTTATTGCGTTTCCTCCGTAATTTAACCATCTGATTGATGGCTTCAACATTACAACGGTATCAGTGCCAAAGTTACTAATGGCTCCAGTTATCCAGAAAAAAAGGTAGCTTTACAATCTCTCCCTCTTTCTGTCTTGTACAGACTCTCTCTCTCTCCTTCTCTCTCCCTCTCTCCCTCTCCCGTCGCCCCTCATCCTCCATTTCTTTCTACTCCAGCAGGCAATAGAAAGTCTCAGTCCATTTGCTCTGTAATTCAGCTGGCCAGTGAACGGGGGACTGGCCTCATTAGCTCTCCGCATTACTATTTAATGTGATGAGCTTCATTGGAAAATAGGCTCGCAGTGGCGTGCTCTCATGCAGTATTCATGGAGATTTGGCATGCTGCGATGCCCACAGTGATACTGTGGTTGTGTCCTCCTGGTGGTGCTGATAGGTCTGAGAAACAACAGGTTTCATTAATGTCTTAATGAAAAAGTATGGTGTTGCTCTTTTAAAGACGTGTGTGTTGGAAACAGCAGGGCCTCGCGACCGCACAGAGTGGTTGGGCTTTCTACATTTTAACCAGTGGTGTAAAACGTACTCAATGTATTTACTTCAGTAAAAGTATCAATACTCCGTTACAAGTAAAAAGTCAGATAATCCAAATCTACTTGAGTACATGTACAAAAGTATTGGTATCAAAACATACTTTAAGTACAATAAGTAAAAGTACTCGTTATGCAAAATGTGCCATTTCACAAGTTTTCAAAATGTATTAAAAATATTTTGAAAATAGCAGATCTACAAGCTCACAATGCGTCGCATTGCGACACATTGTGAGCTTGTAGATCGGCAAATAGCCTAAGTTTAAATAGGGATGAAGTGGTTAGTGTGTTTTGCAATAATAATCAAAACCTACAAAGTGTACTTAGTTACTTTACACCACTGATTTTAACCACTTCTTAAACCCTCTAGTCCAGACCTAGTAAACTGGACATGAGTTGGCTCTGTACTTGGACTTTCCAGAATATGGATGCTGGGGTTCAAGTGGTTCAGGTGCATCTGTGTACCTAAGGAAGACTGTTTTAGTTTTTTTAAAGGGTAACTTTGTCCATTTTAACCTGATTCCTGACATTCTATTGTGAGACACTTGACACAATACGTTTTGTGTGTCGAGAGCTCGCTCGTTCAGCACTGGAAAATTGCTGCCAGCGCAAAAAAACAAACGTAAATCTATGCTAAATCCATCCTCCTCACAGTAGAACGATCGAACCTTTGGGCTCGCAACTCCTAAAAGATATTGGCCAAGTCTCACGACTCACAGATCAAGAGCAAACATACACTGCAGACAGCACTGAACAAACATGCATGCACGCACATACCGATCTGCTACAGTACCCTTAATAATAAATAAAAGCTATTAGTTACGTGTTACGTGTTATAAGTACATTTTCTTAATTACATTTTTAATTAAATTAAATATGCCGTGTGTTCCCTCTGTCTCATTGGTCTGTCTTTACTCAACATGCAGTGTGTGCCCTCTGTCTCATTGGTCTGTCTTTACTCAACATGCTGTACGTTCCCTCTGTCTCATTTGGTCTGTCTTTACTCAACATGCTGTACGTTCCCTCTGTCTCATTTGGTCTGTCTTTACTCAACATGCTGTACGTTCCCTCTGTCTCATTCGTCTGTCTTTACTCATCATGCTGTATGTTCCCTCTGTCTCATTGGTCCTTCTTTCTCATCATGCAGTATGTTCCCTCTGTCTCATTGGTCTGTCTTTACTCAACATGCTGTACGTTCCCTCTGTCTCATTGGTCTGTCTTTACTCAACATGCTGTACGTTCCCTCTGTCTCATTGGTCTGTCTTTACTCAACATGCAGTAGGCCTACGTTCCCTCTGTCTCATTGGTCTGTCTTTACTCAACATGCAGTACGTTCCCTCTGTCTCATTGGTCCGTCTTTACTCAACATGCTGTACGTTCCCTCTGTCTCATTGGTCTGTCTTTACTCAACATGCTGTACGTTCCCTCTGTCTCATTGGTCTGTCTTTCTCATCATGCAGTGTGTGCCCTCTGTCTCATTGGTCTGTCTTTCTCATCATGCAGTGTGTGCCCTCTGTCTCATTGGTCTGTCTTTCTCATCATGCTGTACGTTCCCTCTGTCTCATTGGTCTGTCTTTCTCATCATGCAGTGTGTGCCCTCTGTCTCATTGGTCTGTCTTTCTCAACAGGTTTTTCTTGATGTACCTCATCAACAAGGACGAGACGGAGCACACTGGCCAGGTATGTTGATTAACAGCATTCAAACAACCTGTGGGTCACTGAATGCCGTATATGACACTTTGTGTGTGTGTGTGTGTGTGTGTGTGTGTGTGTGTGTGTGTGTGTGTGTGTGTGTGTGTGTGTGTGTGTGTGTGTGTGTGTGTGTGTGTGTGTGTGTGTGTGTGTGTGTGTGTGTGTGTGCGTGCGTGCGTGCGTGCGTGCGTGCGTCAGGCACGTGCGTGCGTGCGTCAGGCACATGCGTGCGTGCGTGCGTCAGGCACGTGCACAGTGCACACACAGGCATCGAAGGGGGCTAGAGCCCCTTCCCTTTTACCCGTCTGTAAAAAAGTGCCCTCTCCGGACCATGAATGCAGCTTTTACTTTGGTAAAAGAAACGCAAATGCGCCCTCGCCATGCCGTACCCAAAGGCAGCATTCAAGAGAACTGTCTTTTTCGACCATGAATGCAGCTTTTACTTTGGTAAAAGAAACGCAAATGCGCCCTCGCCATGCCGTACCCAAAGGCAGCATTCAAGAGAACTGTCTTTTTCGAACCCTCTTGCACGTGTCGCAGCGCGACGCGTTGTGAGCTTGTAGATCGGCTATTTTCTTAGAACTAAATACATCAAAGCATGCCCTTGAATCGAAGATTTTGCCCCTCTAACATTTTCTGCACGTCCCTGGTCCCTGTAGGAATCCTATGTGTGGAAGATGTACCAGGAACGGATGTGGGACTTCTTCCCAGCTGGGGACTGCTTCCGCAAGCAGTATGAGGATCAGCTCGGATAGAGCGGACACTCCCTTTTATCCACTCTGGAAGGTGGCAGCAGGGATTTGTAGTCCCACCACCATTCAGCTTGCTGGACGACAACACCACACATCCCACAGTGAAAGCCTCCTCTATGCTGTGGAAGGCCCAGGGAACGAGAAGACAAGACAAGACAAGACAAGACGAGACGAGACAAAACAAAACAAAACAAAACAAAACAAAACAAAACAACACAACAGAGAGAACCATCTCCCACCTCAGCTCTGGTACAGTGCCAAACTATGACAAAATGACTTCTCTCTTGCCCAGGCATTTTGGTTTTCAGTTTTGAGACTTTATCCTCGTTCTTTTTTTCTTCTTCTTTTTTTGACAACGTGTTGCCTTTTACTCCACATAACCCTAAACCATTGCACAATTTTTTTGTCTTTTTGAGAAACACTGGGTTGTGTGGGGGTATGGGACAATGTGTGAGTCATATTATGCACAAGAACCTAAACGTCGGTTATTTCAAGAATGTTCAACTCGAGACTTAATGCCAAAAGAACAGTGGAATAGATTTATATAGAGTAATAAAAGATTTTGGGGGGAAATAAAAAATAGAAAAAGATTTTTCATGTTGTGAACTTGCATATTGAAATGAAGTAGTGACACAAAGTGGAGAAAAAAAAGGTTTATTATATCAGATAAAAATGCCTAAAATGATTGAAGTGCCTTACAGTACTGTATCTACATTACAACAAAGCTATGCAAAATGTTTGTTTTTGGTTTTTTTCATGGTATGTAAGTACAGAAGCTTTCCTGGAACAGCAACAAGTGGCTGCTCAGATGTGGTTTGTGGCTGATGTTTTTCATTTGAACAGCATTGTTTTATTTATTTATTTATTTATATTTATTACATTTATTTATTTATTGCTGACTAAAGCATCCTGAAGCCCGATTCATACATCGGATCAACCGGGCATCGCGTGCTGAAAATAGCAGACCTACAAGCTCACAACGCATCGCAGATGCAATGTGTTGTGAGCTTGTAGGTATGCTAAACGTTCACCGTCAGATTATAAATTTGGCATAACTGCAAAATGTCATGATACAAACAGCATAAATTACACACTTATCAAAAGAAAATATCACTCGTCAGAATTCACTGAAACACCTTGAAACAAAAACTGAATTGCTATTGTATGGCCATTTGTATGTAGTAGCTTTGCTGAACTGTGCATTTCTTTTGATGGAAAAATAAACAAATCAATGCAATAAGTTCTCAATGCAAGTTCTTTGCTTTTTGTCTCTGCCCAGGCTGTGTGTTTGTGTGTGTGACTGACAAGGCCTGACATCACTGTCTTAGGGATGTCAGGCCCTGTCACTGGGATGTCAGGCCCTGTCAGGGCTGTGACAGGGCCAACCATAACCTCCCAACTTTACTGTTGGGAGGTTATGGCAAAAGAAATAACACCTATTTGAACTTTTATGAAACCAAGGCAACAATGACAATTAGGTGAGGTCACTTCCTGAACTGCGCTCCTCCCACCTCACTGTTTGAGGTCTGTGCTGCTACCCTGTGTGCTGTGCTTTTCTCTAACTAAAGTACAGTACAACTCAGGTCTGTTTTACTAAGAATAGAGGGTTTAAATGGTGTTAAAATGTTAAATTTTCATCACAATGTAGAAATACTGTGCATCTAAATGCTCTTTGGCTCAAGAGATTTGTCAGGAGTTATAATCTGAAGGTTTAGGGTTCAACGCTCCTAAAGAACATTTTCACTGTCCATTTAAATTGTGAAAGGTGCCAGGTGGGTTATGTATTACATTCTCAGTAATATCTTCTATGCCAGTGTGGCTCAAGAGATACATTTGGGGTTTCTCAGCCAAAGGTTTAGGGTTCAAAGCTTCTAAACAACATTTTCGAGTCAAGTAATACGTTTGCAAATGAACCTTCCATGTCAGCTTGGCTCAAGCAATAACTCTCGGCCTATAAACCGAAGGATCAGAACAATATTTTCACTGTCCATCGAAATTCTAAAAAAGTGGGTTTAGAATTATATTGCAGTTGCATCGTGTGTGCAAGTGTGGCTCAACAGATAAATCCTCGGCTTAAAGGAGAGATCCGGACATTTTAAGTGTTATCTTTGATGTGTCGCTAATCACTCACCATCATTGAAATGGACGTTGACTTATTCCAGAGAGTCCCGTCTCCTGCAGTCTGTCGACCCCCTCCGTTGGCATAATGGGAGCCCGTGTAAGAGTGAAATTCGTCTATTATAACCGATGCAAAGTTAGTTTTTTCTCTACTACTGCTCATTGTGGAGTCTCATGATACTCAAACATGCACTTAAAGTCCCCGACGAGCTAACGCTAATGTAGAACTAGCTAACGCTGGTTGCTTGTTTCTCTCCCTGGCAACACCGAGTTGCCAGGTTCTGGGAGAACATTTTCGTTGTCCATCTAAATTCTAAAAGGTTGTTTAAGTATTAATTTCTCAGTGGTGGCTTCCATGCTAAATGCATACTTTATGAACTGAAGGTTTAAGATTCAAAACTGTCAAAGAACATTTTCACTGTCCATCTAAAGTCTAAAAGGTCAGTTAAGTATTACGTTCTCAGTTATATTTTACATGTCAGCGCGGCTTAAGAGATGAAAGTGGGGTTTATGTACCGAAGGTTTAGAATTCGAAGTACTTAAAGAACATTTTCAATGTCCATTTAAATTCTAAAAGGTGGGTTAAGTATTACATTTCCACATATGAGCTCCATATCGATGTGGCTCAAGAGATAAAACCAGGTTTGAAAATCCAAAGGTCCAGGGTTCAACCCCCGTAAGGAACATTTTCACTGTCCATCTAAATTCTAAAAGGCGGATTAAGTATTACGTTCCCGGTTGTATTCTCCATGCCAGTGTGGCTCAAAAGTTAAATCCAGGTTTAAAGGTTCAAACGTTCAAAGGTTCAAGGGTTCAATTCTCAAACAAAACAAAAACAGCAGTAAATCAAACCAAAAGTGAAATACAACAAAACTTAATTGCCTCACTGACAAAATCAAACTGTGTATGGGGAAAAAAATCAAAACAAATCCACACTAATATAAACAAAAACTAATTGTTAAATATTCAATTACTTTGCTTAATATGTAAATGTATTAGGCTCCTCCCCTGGAGGTGGACTCCCTCCAAACTCCTCCCTCTTCCACCGGAGCTAAAAGAGAGCAAAAGGAGGGAGGTGGGCTGCCTCCACGCTCATTGCCTTTAAAAGACCGAAAATGAAGGTTTACCAGGACCAAGATTCAAACCCACAACCTTCATGTCGTGAGGCCTCTACTTTACTCATGTGCCACCAGGCCTTTCACAATAATAAGATTCTGGAGGTTATATTTAAAGTTGAAGGGAGAGGTGGCAGGTCAAAAGATTAAAATCCACAGCACACACCTCTATCCCTGACAAAATGACTGAATCTACTAGATACGATCACGGTTCATTATGACAACTGCCATTAGAACACCCAGATTCACACTTTCATAGAAAGCATAATTTCTTAGTTTCAGATGATCAAAACTATGGCAGTTCTTTTTTTTTGTTAAATCAATTGCATTTGCTGTTTTCACTTTGGACTTTTAAATAAAGAAAATATGGCTCCGATGTTTTCAACTAGTTTCTCAAACTGTGGTATTATGACCACCGCTCCTCTTTGGTTAGCTGAATTAAGTTTGAAAAAATACCACTACACTCATAGCATGCAGCATTAGCAAATCAATCAAATAAATGATCAATTATAGGCTAAGCCCCATACTTGAATACTGCATTCTGTTTCGTTTTGAGCTATGTTAGTGATTTAGCGATAACAAATTACGTAAAATGAATCCAACCACTTCCATTTCATATATTTATTGCAACAAACACCAATCAAGAATTAAATACAAAAACAAATAGCTGTGCTATGAAAAATGTAGGCTAACAAGAACAAAGTATTACAGCATAAATACAATTAAATTGACGGCATAATCCACATATAATCACTGAATCATTACTGAGGTGTTTACCTAAATGGTTTACTTACTAACAGCCACAACAGAAGAAAAACAATCAGAGGGGATTTCTGAGCCTGCATGTTCTCAATCAACCTAATTACATCCTGTTTGATGGAGTTAACATGTGACCACCACACAAAATAAAAGTCTAAACCCCAACCATCAGATTGTGAAGCCCCTCTCCATTGTTCTGCCTTTTTGAGTCATTTATTTGGGTTGAAAAAAAGAGCACAATAACATTCACACTGATTTACATTTCAACAGTAAAGTCACATCAGACAACGAGCGCCAGCTGTCACACACTGTTACCAAGTGGGATTGTAGATCGGCTTAAAGTCAGTGAAAAACCCTTACAAATGTCATGAATGGGGCAGGAGGCAGGCTTGCAGGTAAAATAAAGGTGTTTATTTTGATCCAGGCCTGGATAACATAACTAAAGACAAAGCAACTCAGACAAAACAGGTTATCACAGCGGTAAGGTGTCAGCCTCTCCCCATGACAGCTCTCATATTACTGACCACAAAGAGATGTTCCCTTTATATAGTCTACAGACTCCACCCCTGGCTATCGAATCAACCAACCCCAGTGCAGTAGCAATCCACCCAAGATGTTCCCCATATTAATCAGCTCCTCATGCACCACACCCCACTACACAGTGAGGCTTCAAGGCAGCTTCCCCATAACAGCATCTGATAGACAACAGATAAACAAAAGCATATTAGGATTCCAGTCACAGTAGAATGTGCACCTTGTGTGGGACTGAGAATCTACATCTAGTTACAAGCATACAGTACAATACAGCATAACATAGCCTACTATGGATGTGTACTGCTGAACATTAGACAATTAGTCTGTCAGAGGCTCACTGTGATAGGACACTGTCTACATGATCCAAAGATTGAGGGTTCAAATCCTCCTGCTTCTTTACTCTGAAGCATGTTTTGAAAACTAACGTACATAAACCACACTTGAACTTTTATGAAACCAAGGTAACAATGACAATTAGGTGAGGTCGGTCACTTCCTGAACTGAACTCCTCCCGCCTCACTGTTTGAGGTCTGTGCTGCTGCCCTGTGTGCTGTGTTTTCTCTAACTAAAGTACAGGACAACTCAGGTCTGTTTTACTAAGAATAGACCGTTTAAGTGGTGAAGATAAAATATCAAATCTAAATGCTCTGTGGCTCAAGAGATTTGTCAGGAGTTATAATCTGAAGGTTTAGGGTTCAACGCTCCTAAAGAACATTTTCACTGTCCATTGAAATTCTAAAAGGTGGGTTAAGTATTACATTCTCAGTAATGTCTTCTATGCCAGCGTGGCTCAAAAGATGCATTTGGGGTTTCTCAGCCAAAGGTTTAGGGTTCAAAGCTTCTAAACAACATTTTCAATGTCCATCAAATTCTAATAGTTGGGTCAAGTAATACGTTTGCAAAGGTATCTATCGTGCCAGCGTGGTGCAAGAGATACATACAGTGTTTATGAACTGAAGGTATTTCATAGCAGTATGGTTCAAGAGAAAAATCTGGTGTTAATAAGGGTTCAAAGCTCTAAAAGAACATTTTCACTAAGTTAGTCTAAAACGTTGGTCAGTTATTACGTTCTGAGTTGCAGCTGCTTGACTTAAGCAATAAATGCAGGGTTTATGAACCGAAGGTTTGCGGTTCAAAAGAATGTCCATTTAAATTCTAAAAGGTAGGATTAAGTATTACATTCTCAGTCTATATTCCATGCCAGTATGGTTCAAGAGATAAATGTGGGGTTAGTATGCCAAAGGTTTGGAGTTCAAAGCCCCAACTGAACTTTTTCACTGTCCATCTAAATTCTAAAAGGTTGTTTAAGTATTAATTTCTCTGTAGTGTCCTCCATGCCAGCGTGGTGTACGAGCTAAATGCATGGTTTATTAACTGAAGGCTTAGGGTTCAAAACTCCCAAAGAACATTTTCACTGTCCATCTAAAGTCTAAAAGGTTGGTTTGGTATTACATGTCCAAGTGCAAGCCCCATGCCAATGTGGCTCAAGAGATAAAACGAGGCTTAGTAAAGACAAGGCCTAGTTAGTTAACAGTTCAAACCCCATGAGAAACATTTTCACTGTCCATCTAAAGTCTAAAAGGTTGGTTAAGTATTATGTTATCAGTTACATCTTACGTAAGAGCCAGCGTGGCTTAAAGGGGAACTTCGCCGATTTTGCTGCCCATAGCGTCAAATGACGTTTTCCGCGGGTTCTCACCTATGTCCGCACTACATGGTGTCTCAGTGAGACCAACCCCACACACCCCCCATATTCCAAGCCTGTGCTAGTCGGTACCATATACAGACCTCCTAACCAGACTGATTTCTATGAAAGACTTGAGGAGTGTTTAGCTAAGGTGGAGTGTGCGGAGACGATTCTTCTTGGTGACTTTAACACAGACATGCTCTGTAAGGAAGCGTCAGTGTATAAGTCATTCAGGGGGTTTTGTCATCGGCACTCACTCCACCAGCTAATCACCCAGCCCACAAGGCTGTGTGTTTCCACTCAAACTACCATAGATCTCATTCTAGCAACGGACAAGGACAAAATCCTCAATAGTGGTGTTTCTACCTGTGGCATATCTGATCATAACATGATCTTCTGCACCAGAAAGAAACGTAAACCTAAGAACGGTTGCCACAAATCAGTCACGATCAGAGACCTCAAAAACTATAAGAGTGAGGACTTAGATCGCAGGCTAGAGGAACTGGACTGGTCCGACGTACTAAACAGCACACAGGTAGACGAATCTTGGCTTGGTTTCAAAACCAAATTCATTCAAATTTTGGACAGTGTGGCCCCCATGAAAACCGTCATGGTCAAATCCCGCCCGGTACCATGGATGAATTCGGACATCCTTACTGCCATGAAGGTCAGAAACAAAAAGTGTTCTGAGCTTCATAAAGGTAGGATCAAACTCGCCAGGTGTTTTAACAAAGGTCTCGAATCCCACGTAGCTAAACTTGTAAAAGAAAGAAACAAGCTAAGAAACAAGGTTAATCGCATGCTCGAACTAGCAGAAAAAAGCTTCCTCGATGACAAAATTGAGGAAAATAAAAGCAAACCACGAGAGCTTTGGAAGCTATTCAACAACCTACTAGGCTGCAGCAAGAAATTGAAAACCAGGTTTACAAACATAAGCCTCAAGGTGAATGACACTCTCATCACATCCAAACATGAAGTGAGTAAAATCCTCAACATATTCTTCACGACCATAACCTCAGATTTGGTTGAAAAACTTCCCCCTCACTCTGGGTGCTATGGTGAGGAACATGTTGACTCATTTTACAAAAAACAGGGTGTACGGAAAGATGATTTTAAACTCTCCCCTGTGAAAACAGAAGAGGTGTTTAAAAAATTGAGTGCTCTTCATCAACACAAAGCCACAGGCCTCGACAATATCCCCGCCAAATTTCTAAAAGACTCGGCCGCCTCCATTGCTCCAATCATTACCCACATAATAAACCTCTCCATCATACAGGGACGGGTCCCTAACGATTTCAAAAAAGCAAGGGTGACCCCTCTGTACAAAAAAGGAAACAAATTAGACCCTGGCAACTACCGCCCTATTTCTATTCTTAGCTCCATCTCGAAAGTCATGGAAAAAATAGTCTATGAACAGGTCGATAAGTATCTTGCCGAAAAAAATCTAATTTACAAATTCCAATCTGGTTTCAGAACAAACCACTCCACTGACACATGCCTTCTCTATTTGAACGACTCTATCAAACAAGATGTCGACAAGGGCAAATATTGCGGCATGGTCATGCTGGACCTCCAAAAGGCCTTTGACACCGTCAATCACCCAATTATGATCAATAAGCTCAAAGCAATAGGTTTTGATGATACGTCAGTGAACTGGATGAGATCCTACCTGGAAGGGAGGGAGCAAGTGGTGGAAGTAAACGGCACCCAGTCCCCCCCCCTCCCTGTGACTTGTGGTGTCCCACAAGGAAGTATACTAGGACCTTTACTGTTCCTGATATATGTGAATGACATGTCATCGGCCTGCGACTGCAAGCTGTTCCTGTTCGCAGATGACTCGGCCCTGCTAGTCTCGGACAGGGACAGGCTGCAGGTTGAGAAAACTCTCAGCTCCGAACTCAACAAGATCTGCATCTGGCTCTCTGACAACAAACTTTCATTACACCTGGGTAAAACTGAATCCATCCTCTTTGGGTCCAGTCCTAACCTTAGCAAGGCAGAGAGTTTCACTATCAAAGTGGGTGATAATGTCATCAAAAGAAAGGATGAAATTACCTACCTGGGCTCCATCTTGGAGGCAAACCTCTCCGGTAACAAAAACGCCGAAAAAGTGATAAAAAATGTCAACCGAACAACACGCTATTTGTGGAGGATTGATCGCCTAGTCAGTAAGAATACTCTGAAGATTCTTGCAGGGGCCCTCATTCAAGGTCATTATGATTATGCATGCACTTCATGGTATCACAACACCTCCAAGGCCTTAAAAACAAGGCTCCAAACATCCCAAAACAAACTTGTAAGGCTACTTCTTGGCCTCAATCACAGAACCCATCTAACCCCTGCTCATTTTGCTAGGATTGGATGGCTTAGGGTTGAGGACAGAGTACAGCAACTTGCTATGGGCCTGGTCTTCAAGATACACCACAACATTGGGATCCCCCTGTATTTGTCAAAATACTTCAAAAATGTTAATGAAGTCCATGATCATAACACCAGAGGCAGCTCCACTGATCATGTTCAACCCAGATTTGGCTCAACTAAGGGTATGAACTCATTCTCATGCTATTCATCAAAAATGTGGAATGCCCTACCAAAAGGAGTAAAGGAGTGTAAAACCCTACTCACTTTCAAAACTGCCCTAAAGATACACCTTCAGGAGGCTGCAATTCGAAAATGGCCCCTGTCTAAGTCTTAACCTACCCCTCCCTACCCCCCCCCCCCCCTCTTTCATTTTCCTCTTTTGTATATATATATATATTTTTTCTCTCTCGTCATACCAGTAACCTGAAAGCTGATTGTATGACATTCTGTATAGTAGTGTGTATATCTGCCTGCCTCTTATATTTCATCATGATTTGTGTGCATGGGGTCCTCATCTTAAACAAGCGTAATGCTTAATGAGGGTTTCCAGTTTAGTAGACCTTGTATTGTGAATTTGTACTTCCATGTACTGTTATGTACTGTCATGTACTATTCTCATGTCTTTCTAAATAAACTACATCAATCAATCAAACCCCAAGGGGTGTCTCCCAAAGAGTGGGATCAGCCTTCTTTCTCCCTGCTCGCGTCGGTAAACACTCCGTGGGAGGAATACTAACACAACAGATATTTATTTGAACCATAAAACACAGAAGAGCAGCTCCTCCGCAGAGGAATTCAACAGGCTGTATGCTGAAATCATGCTGGACACAGCTTGGATTAATTACTTTATAGAGTAAGTAATGATTGCTGTAAACGTTATGCCAATTTGACATAATAATCCAAGTGTAATTGTACTTGATTGCTTTAATGTTAGAGATTAATAAAGTTAGGGTAGTAGTATACAATGTGTAGTTGACTTCTGATAGACCCATGCACGCAGAGCAGTGTTGTTTACATTGTCGTTCCATAGCTAGCCAAATGCAAAGCTAAACCACTTGTGTGACAAGCCAAATTTATGCTTTGTCTCTTGTCAGATTTCAAATATAAAGTGCTTATGCCATGGCCACGGATGTTACAATTTGAATCGGCTGGGTGCAAGTACTCGTATCTTCCATATTGTTTAAATCTGATCGGTGGTCATTTTCTCATAAACCTCCCAACCGATCGCATAAGGGTCGCATAATAAATGGCCACTGATCGGATTAAAATGCTTTTTTATTAAACAATACGGAAGATACTGGTACTTAGACCCACCCAATTCAAATTGTAACATCCGTGGTCATGGGATAAGCACTTTTTATTTGAAATCCGAACGTTTATGTAGATGTACGGATTGTACATGTAGAAAGTGCAAACACCAGGTTGAAGTTCCCCCATGACAGTCATGTTTCAGGGCTACGTCGCCGGGTCCCGAAAATAGCAGATCTACAAGCTCACAACGCGTCAGACTCGACACTTTGTGAGCTTGTAGGTCTGCTATTTGCGGCTTGCATGCAATATTAGTATAGATTAGGCTTCACGTGGGATGATATCTATTTAATCTACAAGTGTAATCTAATGTGTTCTTTTCAACAGGACAGAATGTTGTTTCGCCTGCCTGCGGAAATGGAGTAACGTTCGGCTGATGAAGACCCCTGGGACTCGCCTTTTGAGATACAACCATATTCTTTTTCTAAATAAAACGATTACATTTACACCCTGCTTGCTCTACTCATTGATCACGGTACATTCTACATTGTATAAGCATTCATAATGACAAAATGTGAACCCCAATTCTATAAGGGTTCTTTTGAACTGTTTCATGATAGGAGATGGTCTTTCATTTGGCAGAATGGTACATAATTGCATTACAGATATAATAGTGAAAAACTCTTGTACATTCTGTTAGTATTTACTTCTACATGTAATCATAATTTTTCTGGGGACCCCAGCACATTGGATTCAACTTTACTGGTCTTAGATACAATAGGCTATAGTAAAACCTAATATTATCTATACACCAATTGAAAGCATGAAACGGTCTCATTTGAAAAAAGAGAAAAAAAACGATTAGGCTGTGTGTATGACAAGAGTATTTGAACATTAGCATGTCATTCTAAAGTAATGCCCATGTTTTCTATAAGTTTAGTCCAAAGAATATAACTGGAAATGACAGTGAAACATTATGCTCTCAGAAATAAGGAGTCACACATGACATGAGTATGAAACGTTTTGTTTTATTATTATATTGTTGACTACTATGCTGCATCTCCATGGATGTCCCGACTCCCAAGTAGAAGATGGACGTCACGTCACCAGCACCGGACTGTCTAAATGGTGGGATGGAATGTAGAAAAAAAATTGATGCACGTGCGCGCGCGCACACAGACACACACGTTTAGTGTTACTATGCTAATTTATACATGATATATTTAGTTTACTATAAGATACAATCAAATCAATACAGAACACAATACAACAGCAGCCAAGACTAATAGTTTCACCTTGGCTTGCTGGTGCAACAAAGACACGGTGATGATGGGACATCCTGGTATAGATATAGCAAACTTGCAATGGGTATTTCACGTGATCCAAGAAAGAACATGGCTTCGATGTCGTGTTTTGTGATCCAAAGGTAGGCAAAAAAGTCAGAAAAGTTGGAACGTAACATTCAGTGTTGCCAGATCTTGTGAGAGAAATAAGCAACCAGGTATATGAAAACAAGCCCAAAAGAAAATACCTGTGCCAAGAGCACTTGAAACCTAGACATGGGTTATTTGAAAATTGCCGATCTACAAGCTCACAACGCGTAACGATGTGACGCAGTGTGAGCTTGTAGATCTGCTATTTTCCAAAAAATCTTGAGGGGAAAAAAGTGCAAAATGTGGAATATTTTTTAAACATTTTAACAACACATTTTTGGTAGGGTCTCCCTGGCAAATATGTTGGCGCGCAGTGCACAGATGAGGGTCCGTGGAAAAGTACATGAACATGTTTGAGAACCACTGGTTTAAACAACAATCAAAACATTTGGAAACGAGCCCAAATATCAACTACATTTTAGAAACCAGCCGCTTATAATAAGCAGACATGGCAACACTGGCCAATGCAATGTGCTGTATGTGTTTGTTGATGTTGTTGTAGTGAGAACTGGGAGGGGAAAGTTACAACGTAGACCACGCCCCCACGCAGCCTCCTCCCCACAAGGAAGTGCAGTGCCCCAAAGCATTGTGGTCATTGTAGTAATGCAGCCAAACCCCAGTCATCCAGTCAAAGTCAAGACTTCTATATTTTTCTGGCCATAGGGTGCAAATTTGAAATTTTGCTACTGTTATCTACTATATTATAATAGATCATTAATATATATATGATTAACATTGAGTGACTGCAAGTTCTTCCAGGGGTGTAATGCTCCTTTAAGTGGGGTTTATGTACCGAAGGTTTGGAATTCAAAGCACTTAAAGAACATTTTCAATGTCCATCTAAATTCTAAAAGGTGGGTTATTTCCACATTTCCAAATATGAGCATCATGTCAATATGGGTCAAGAGAAAAAGCCAGGCTTTGTAAAACCAAAGATCTAGGGTTCGAACCCCCCAAGGAACATTTTCACTGTCCATCTAAATTCTAAAAGGTGGGTTAATTATTACGTTCCAGATCTTATCTTCCATGCCAGCGTGGCTCAAAAGTTAAATCCAGGTTTAAAGGTTTTAAGGTTCAAACTTTCAAAGGTTCAAATCTCAAACAAAACAAAAACAACAATAAATCAAACCAAAAGTGAAATACAACAAAACTCAATAGCCACACTGACAAAATCAAACTGGTTATGGGAAAAAACAGATATTAAAAAAGATAAAAAAAAGAATAAAATAAAAAAATACCGCAATGAAAACAGTTACTTTGCTTAATATATAAATCTATTAGGCTCCTCCCTTTGGAGGTGGGTTTCCTCCACGCTAATCGCCTTAAAAAGGCAGAAAATGTAGATTTACCATGACCAGGATTCAAACCCGCAACCTTCAGATCGTGAAGCCTCTACTTTATTCATGCGCCACTAGGCCTTTCATGTCTTTAAGTTTTACCTGGCTCTTGTACCTTTATATCGTTCAGTGAAGAGTGTGCAAGAGGACAGTTCTAGTATTAACCATGGTGCTATAGTGAAGAATGTTCTTGGTTTGAAACCATCAAGGACATTTCTTTAAGTTTTACCCGGCTCTTGTACCTTTATAGAATCGCTCAGTGAAGAGTGTGCAAGAGGACAGTTCTAGTATGAACCATGGTGGTACAGTGGCTAAATTACAGGGCTTGTAATCCGAAGATCCTTGGATCAAATCCAGCAAGGACATTTCTTTGAGTTTTACCCGGCTCTTGTACCTTTATAGAATCGTTCAGATAAGAATGTGCAAGAGGACTGTTCTAGTATGAACCATGGTGGTACAGTGGTTAAGATTCAGGGCTTGCAACCCGAAGAACCTTGGATCAAATCCAGCAAGGACATTTCTTAAAGTTTTACCTGGCTCTTGTACCTTTATAGAATTGCTCAGTGAAGAGTGTGCAAGAGGACAATTCTAGTACGAACCATGGTGCTACAGTGGTTAAGATACAGGGCTTGCAAGCAGGATGTCCTTGGTTTGAAACCAGCAAGGTCATTTTTGCAAGTTTTACCTGGCTCTTGTTTATTTACATAATCTTTCAGTGACGAGTGCACAATAGAACAGACTAAAATGTATCATCATGGTAGTGAAGTGGTTAAGATACAGGACTTGCAAACAGAATGTTCTTGGTTTGAAACCATCAAGGAAATTTTTTCAAGTCCTACTTGGCTGTTGTACCTTTATCGAATCTTTCAGTGAAGAGTGTGGAAGAGAACAGGGAAGATTCAGCAATGAATTATGGTGGTACAATGGTTAAGACACAGGGCTTGCAACCCGAAGATCCTAGGTTCAAATCCAACAAAAACATTTCTTTAAGTTTTACCCGGCTCTTGTACCTTTATAGAATAGTTCATTGAATACTGTGCAAGAGGACAGTTTGAGTATGGACCATGGTGGTACAGCGGTTAAGATACAGGGCTAACAACCCGAGGATCCTTGGATCAAATCCAGCAAGGACATTTCTTTAAGTTTTACCCGGCTCTTGTACCTTTATAGAATCGTTCATTGAAGAGTGTGCAAGAGGACAGCTTGAGTACAAACCATGGTGGTACAGCGGTTAAGATACAGGGCTAACAACCCGAGGATCCTTGGATCAAATCCAGCAAGGACATTTCTTTAAGTTTTACCCGGCTCTTGTACCTTTATAGAGTCGTTCAGTGAAGAGTGTGCAAGAGGACAGTCTGAATATGAACCATGGTGGTACAGTTGTTAAGATACAGGACTTGCAACACAAAGGCTCTTGGTTCAAATCCAGCAAGGACATTTCTTTAAGTTTTACCATAAAGGTACAAGAGCCAGATAAAACTTAAGAAATGTCCTTGCAGGATTTGAACTAAGAGCCTTCGGATTGTAAGTCCCTTATCTTAACCAGTGTACCACCATGGGTCATACTAGAACAGTCCTTTTGCACACTCTTATCTGAACGATTCTTTAAAGGTACAAGAGCCAAGAATTGTTCAGTGAACAGTGTGCAAGAGGACAGTTCTAGTATGAACCATGGTAGTACAGTGGTTAAGATACAGGGCTTGCAACCCAAAGATCCTTGGTTCAAATCCAACAAGGACATTTCTTTAAGTTTTACCTGGCTCTTGTACCTTTATAGAATCGTTCAGTGAAGACTGTGCAAGAGGAAAGAATGAGTATGAACCACGGTGGTACAGTGGTTAAGATACAGGACTTGCAACCCGAAGGGTATTGGTTCAAACCCAGCAAGAAACTCTTTCTGACTTTTTACCTGGCTTTTGCACCTTTCTCAAATCCCTCAGTGAAGATCGCACAAGAGAGCAGATAAAGTATGAACCACTGTGGCACAGTGGTTAAGATAACCACCTCAGAGGGCAAAGACTGTGAGTTCAAATCTCACCGATGGTGAAAGATGGTAGAAAAGAAACTCCGAAAGATGGTCAAAGAGAAACCCCGAAAGATGGTCAAAGAGAAACCCGAAAGATGGTGAAAGAAAACGCCTCGAAACGAACGAGATTCCCACAGCAACGCCTCGATACGAACGAGATTCCCACAGCAACGCCTCGATACGAACGAGATTCCCACAGCAACGCCTCGATACGAACGAGATTCCCACAGCAACGCCTCGATACGAACGAGATTCCCACAGCAACGCCTCGATACGAACGGGATTCCCACAGCAACGCCTCGATACGAACGAGATTCCCACAGCAACGGAGCAAGATGGCGGAGATGAAAGGAGGCAGAGAATTGAGTAAGAAAAAGCGGAAATAACATTTTTTATTTTATTTTTTAAATTAATTTTAAGCCCCTCCCTGCACAACCTGAGGAAGGCGGGCTAAATCTATCCTCATCCTCTTCTGAACAAAAAAAACTACAATAGCCATAAGCCAGATTCAAACCCCAAACCTTCTCTGCCTGAGTCCTGTGCTTTACCTTCACGCCACCAGGTCTTCTTTATCTATTTAATGTTTTCGGTCATATTTGAAGTTGAAGGAAGAGATGCCAGGTCAAAGGATACAAATATTCAAATGTTTAAATATTTGCATATTAATATTAGATTTAACTGGAAAAAGTGCTCCACGGAGCACAATTAAGGCTAACAAGGACACAGTATCATGGTATGTATAGCTTTCTTTTTTTAAACAACAGTACTGTATGGCATTTTGTTTAAACTAATGTATTGCATGACTTCATGTATAGTAGTGTACTTAGTGTAAAGTAGAATGACTTTTTTTCATAGTAACAGGCCATGTGATGTAGTTGGTAGGATTTTACTGAAGAAAATGTGAAATTGAAAACAAAACAATTAGACAAATAATCATACATTGATGATGAAGTCACACTAGGGCATTCACGACAACTGGATTTGAATAATGGTCAACTACTAACACAAAGTAGTCGACTAGTTGTGGAGCTGTATCAGATATATCATACATCTTTTTTTTCATCCCTTAACACTTAACAATTGTCATCAAAAACATCTCAGATACAACCAGTAAAGGGTTAAATAAGCACAACTTAAGGAGTTATGTCTGCTGTTTGAGCGCCCCACACTGAAGGCACAACAGAATTTGACAACTATGATTTGGTTGACAACAATTACCCATGGATGTATAAAGAGAACAATTGTTTCAGGGCCCACAGCTGCATATCTGCTGTAGATATACTGCCCTGATTTATAATTTCTTTTAAAATAATAATAATAAATAATAAAAAAAAAGGGGGGGGGTCTGCGGACAAATACATATCGTTTTGGGGATCCTGGACATGAAAAAAGTTTGAGAACCACTGATATTATAAAAACTGTTAGGATTTAGAAGACATTTGTAGAATCCCCCAGAAGCAAATATTTGAGTTAAAAATGTTTGCTTTAAAAAATATTTACATTTATTTTCAAAGATTTGCACACATTTTCACGATTTTTTTAAAATTAGCAGTTCTACAAGTTGCGAGGGTTGCGAGCTTGTAGATCTGCTATTTTCACAATAGCGCAGCACCGAGTGCCACGCTAATGAGCTTGTATATCTGCTATTTTTGAATAGCCAAAGATAATGGTGAAAGTGGTTACACAGATGCCTTCCCGGTCTTAATGGGTTAAAACACCTCTGGAATTTGTGTTGCTTCATCTCGTTGTTCGATTGCAAAATGTACCTGTAAATTACTACACTTATGAATACACTTTTAACCTGTAAATGCAATCAGCGGGACACTGCAGGGATTTGAACCCCGTCCTAGTGAACCAGGAGAGCCATACCAGTGTCTTTTACCTCTTGACTCATTTACAGGTTCAAGAAAATCACACATTAACATTCACACTCATTTATATTTCAACTTTTACCTAAAGACACACAAGCTCAAAACATGAGACTTGTTGTTTGCTTGTAGATCGTCTATTTTCACTATTTAAAAAACCCCTATGACTCAACATTTCTCAGAACTTTGAACATTCATATAAGAAATACCTTCATATGTCTGTTCACTTTTTCAATGGAAACCAGGTGAGAAGGTCATGATCTATCACTGGTAAATATAATAACATTTTGCTGTTCCAAATTGAAGAAATCTCACTTTAAAAACCCCTATATGTCTAAACTCAAAGACATTTCTAAGAACTTTGAACTTTCATCTAACACCTTCATATGTCTGTTCACTTTTTCGATGGAAACCAGGTGAGAAGGTCATAGTCTATCACTGGTAAACATAATAAAAGTTTACTGTTGCTAATTGAATTAATGTCACTTTTAAATCACCTATACCAGTGATTCTCAACCATTTTAATTTCAAGGACCCCCAGTTTGACATGCATTAGGCTACAGACCCCCATTTAATGGCATTTATACCTCTGGGAACCCAATTCATATAGTAAAATCAAAGTTAATTTAACTCTGAGAGTGTACAAATGGAACCTAACGGGTCCATTTGGTTCCATTTGTACACTCTCAGAGTTACAGACCCATAAGGGTCCATTTGGTTCCTGTCCATCATTTAGCTGGGAACCCCCTGGAACCCTCTCAAGTACCCCTGGGGGTCCCCAGACCCCACTTTGAGAACCAATGACCTATACGACTCAACAGTCACACAGACTGTCTCTCAGAACTTTGAACTTTCATCTAACAAATACCTTCATATGTCTGTTCACTTTTTCAATGGAAACCATGAGAAGCTGGTCATAGTCTATCACTGGTGGTAGACATTATGATAAAAGTTTACTGTTCCTAACAATATGACTCACCAGAAACACAGACTGTACTGTAGGGCTGTCACGATTACACATTTAAGTTGACATTTAATTGTCACTCACATAATTGCGATTAACGATTTAATTGTGTTTCTGTCGTAAAAAAGATTATGGAACATAATGAATAAAAATTACATTTCTGTTTGGATTTTAGCCTTCGTAAACAAAAGTCATTATGATATGACAAATAACATAAACATAAACTTAAAAATAAACATTAATAGTGGAAATAGCCGATCATAAGCTCAAATTTTTAGCTTGTAGATCTGCTATTTCCACTATTTTTGACATCTAAAAAAATATATGTCATTTTGTAACATGGAATTGATTATGACAATTATGCAAAAAGTAATTGCGATTATATAAAATAATTGCGATTAGACGATTATGAAATAATTGTGCCAGGCCTACTGTACTGTCCTCCTTGAGGTGTAACAACCACAATTAGACAGCAAGCCAAACTCCATTCACAGGAGTCAGGATGTAAGCTTCAACTCCAAAATATTTATTGAAGACTCAAGGTGCATGTAGCTGTGAAAAACGTGCTTGCTTATAAAAATGAGTAGAGGTAAGTAAATGTAAATATAAATGTAGGACACATTTATGGTTATGGTAAGCATATGTAGGCAACTGTATTAATGATGTAAATATTCATTTCACAGGCATTATGAACTGTACCAAATCCCATACAACAATAATCTCTCAAGAGAAAAATAACACTGATAAAACAGCTACAGTGCTAATCAAGGCACTAATGCAAATGAGGGTTCAACAACAACTTAAGTAACCCATATGGCTGTGTAAAATCTAAGCATAAGAATACATCCCAAATCACCTTCACACAACACAATGAACTAATACAGGTCTAAGGAGTTAATAATCAATAGAGTCACACTTACAGACAATGCTTGCCTGGCACACCAACAGAAATGGCAGCAAGGGTTTTAAATGCTCTGGTTTTGGCTGAATAGACTGGGATCTAGCACTCTGTAGTAATGATTGTTTGTGGTGGATTGCAGTGGATCCTGCTTCCTGGGATGTTGTGTCATGGACTGTACCATTACACAGGGACACTAGGGGGTGCCAAACACTACAACAATATAAAGAGCTGTACCATTACACAGCATTAGTGTAGAGGTGACAAATAACACACCAAGGGATTGATGGGCAGAACACAGACAGATCTCAGAACTTTGAACTTACATCTAACAAATACGTTTATATGTCTGTTCACTTTTTCAAAAATATGAAGGTATTTCTTATATGAATGTTCAAAGTTCTGAGAAAGGTCTTTGAGTTGAGTCATATAGGGGTTTTTAACGTGAGATTTCTTCAATTAGGAACAGCAAAATGTTATTATATTTACCAGTGATGGATCATGACCTTCTCACCTGGTTTCCATTGAAAAAGTGAACAGACATATAAACATATTTGTTGGTGTAAGTTCAAAGTTCTGAGAAATGTCTGTGTTCTGCCCATAGGTCCCTTGGTGTGTTATTTGTCACATCTACACTAATGCTGTGTAATGGTACAGCTCTTTATATTGTTGTAGTGTTTGGCACCCATAGTGTCCCTGTGTAATGGTACAGTCCATGACACAACATCCCAGGAAGCAGGATCCAGTCACTGCAATCCACCACAAACAAACATTACTACAGATAGTCCAGGGGCCAAAACTGATATTCTATTCAGCCAAAACCAGAGCATTTAAAGTCCTTGCTGCCATTTCTGTTGGTGTGCCAGGCAAGCATTGTCTGTAAGTGTGACTCTATTGATTATTAACTCCTTAGACCTGTATTAGTTCATTTTGTTGTGTGAAGGTGATTTGGGATGTATTCTTATGCTTAGATTTTACACAGCCATATGGGTTACTTAAGTTGTTGTTGAACCCTCATTTTCATTAGTGCCTTGATTAGCACTGTAGCTGTTTAATCAGTGTTATTTTTCTCTTGAGAGATTATTGTAGTATGGGATTTGGTACAGTTCATAATGCCTGTGAAATGAACATTTACCTCATTACTACAGTTGCCTACATATGCTTACCATAACCATAAATGTGTCCTACATTTATATTTACATTTACTTACCTTTACTCATTTTTATAAGCAAGCACGTTTTTCACAGCTACATGCACCTTGAGTCTTCAATAAATATTTTGGAGTTATGAAGCTTACATCCTGACTCTCATGTCCTGTGAATGGAGTTTGGCTTGCTGTCTAATTGTGGTTGTTACACCTCAAGGACGACAGTACAGCAGGCCTGTCGCAATTATTACATAATCGTCTAATCGCAATTACTTTTTGCATAATTGTCATAATCAATTCCATGTTCAAAAATGTCATATTTTTAAAAAATGTCAAAAATAGTGGAAATAGCAGATCTACAAGCTCAAAAATTTTGCCTATGATCGGCTATTTCCACTATTAATGTTTATTTTTAAGTTTATGTTTATGTTATTTGTCATATCATAATGACTTTTGTTTACGAAGGCTAAAAGCCAAACAGAAATGTAATTTTTATTCATAATGTTCCATTTTTTTTTTACGACAGAAACACAATTAAATCGTTAATCGCAATTATGTGAGTGACAATTAAATGTCAACTTAAATGTGTAATCGTGACAGCCCTACAGTACGGTGTGTGTTTCTGGTGAGTCGTTAGGAACAGTAAACCTTTATCATACAGTATGTCTACCACCAGTGATAGACTATGACCGGCTTCTCATTGAAAAAGTGAACAGACATATGAAGGTATTTGTTTGATGAAAGTTCAAAGTTCTGAGAAATGTCTGTGTGACTGTTGAGTCGTATACAGTAGGTCATTGGTTCTCAAAGTGGGGTCTGGGGACCCCCAGGGGTACTTGAGAGGGGTCCAGGGGGTCCCCAGCTAAATGATGGACAGGAACCAAATGGACCCTTATGGGTCTGTAACTCTGAGAGTGTACAAATGGAACCAAATGGACCCTAACGGGTCCATTTGGTTCCATTTGTACACTCTCAGAGTTAAATTAACATTGATTTTACAATATGAATTGGGGTCCCAGAGGTATAAATGCCATTAAATGGGGGTCTGTAGCCTAATGCATGTCAAACTGGGGGTCCTTGAAATTAAAATGGTTGAGAATCACTGGTATAGGTGATTTAAAAGTGACATTAATTCAATATAGAATATGACCTTCTCACCTGGTTTCCATTGAAAAAGACATTATGAAGGTATTTGTTGGATGAGTTCTTAGAAATGTCTTTGAGTTTAGACATATAGGGTTTTTTAAAGTGAGATTTCTCCCATTTGGAACAGTAAAATGTTATGTTTACCAGTGATAGATAGGGCTGTCACGATTACAAATTTAAGTTGACGATTAATTGTCACACAAATAATTGCGATTAACGATTTAATCGTGTGTTAGGCCATTGAGCATTGGAAATTATGAAGCCTTTTAGGCTTCGTAATCAGAAATTGCACAGGGCAGATATGACAAATAACTGAAATATACAAAGAATTGATTGACATATTTAATAATTGTATACATGTAAAAATGTGTGAACATTTTTCAACATTTGAGCTTGTGTGTTTTTTAGTAAAAGTTGAAATATAAATTAGTGTGAATGTTAATATGTGATTTTCTTGTACCTGTAAATGAGTCAAGAGGTAAAAGACACTGGTATGGCTCTCCTGGTTCACTAGGACGGGGTTCAATTCCCTGCAGTGTCCTGCTGATTGCATTTACAGGTTAAAAGTGTATTCATAGGTGTAGTAATTTACAGGTACATTTTGCAATCGAACAACGAGATGAAGCAACATAAATTCCAGTTTTTAAAAACTTATGTTGCTATAATATCAGTGGTTCCAGGGACCCCCAGAAGCAAAGATTTGAGTTAAAAATGTATATATTCAAAGATTTGCACTCAGAATGACAAGATCAAAATGTATTTTCTTTTCTTTTTGCCTTAAGTTACAACAAACGTTTCGGCTATCCAGCCTAAGTCGCTGTGTGACACGCTTTTGTTGTACCTTAAGGCATTATGGAGAAATAAAGGAAAATAAACTTTGATCCTGTCATTGCGAGTGTGGCCTAGGTATTTCACCAACTAGTCGACTAGTATAACCACTAGTCGACACTGTGGCAGTAGTCGAACTAGTCAAGGTTTTTATTTATTTTAATTTTAATTATTATTTTAAAATAAATTATAATTCAGGGCAGTATATCTACAGCAGATATGCAGCTGTGGGCCCTGAAACAATTGTTCTCTTTATACATCCATGGGTAATTGTTGTCAACCAAATCATAGTTGTCAAATTCTGTTGTGCCTTCAGTGTGGGGCGCTCAACCAGCAGACATAACTCCTTAAATTGTTCTTATTTAACCCTTTACTGGTTGTATCTGAGATGTTTTTGATGACAATTGTTAAGTGTTAATGGATGAAGAAAATAAAAAAATTATATATCTGATATATCTCCACAACTGGTCGACTACTATGTGTTAGTAGTTGACCATTCATAAAATCCAGTAGTCGTGAATGCCCACTCTTCGAATGTTAATGTGCACTTCATCATCAATGTATGATTATTTGTCTAATTGTTTTGTTTTCAATTTCACCTTTTCTTCAGTAAAACCCTGCCAAGTACATCACATGGCCTGTTCCTATGAAAAAAGGTAATTCTACACTGTGTCCTATATACATGAAGTCATGCAATACATTAGTTTAAACAAAATGCCATACGGTACTGTTGTTTAAAAAAAAGAAAGCTATACATACCATAATATTGTGTTCTTATTAGCCTAAATTGTGCTCCGTGGAGCACTTTTTCTTGTTAAATGTAATATTAATATGCAAATATTTAAACATTTGAATATTTGTATCTTTTGACCTGCCATCTCTTCCTCAACTTCAAATATGACCTTAAACATGACTTTAAAGTGAAAGGCCTGGTGGAGTGAAGGTAAAGGACAGGATTCATGTGCAGAAGGTTTGGGGTTTGAAACCTGCCTGTGGCTGTTGTCGGTTTTTTTTGTTCATAAGAGGAGGCGGATAGATTTAGCCCGCCTCCCTCAGGTTGTAGGGAGGGGCTTAAAATGAATTTAAAAAATAAAATAAAAAATGTTATTTCTCCTTTTTCTTACTAAATTTTCTGCCTCCTTTCATCTCGAGCCGTTGCTGTGGGAATCTTGTTCGTATCGAGGCGTTGCTGTGAGAATCTTGTTCGTATCGAGGTGTTGCTGTGGGAATATCGTTCGTATCGAGGTGTTGCTGTGGGAATCTCTTTCGTATCGAGGTGTTGCTGTGGGAATCTCGTTCGTATCGAGGCGTTGCTTCACCATCTTTTGATTTTTCTTTCACCATCTTTCGGGTTTCTCTTTTACCATCTTTTGGGGTTTCTCTGTTACCATCTTTCGGGGTTTCTCTGTTACCATCTTTCGGGGTTTCTCTGTTACCATCTTTCGGGGTTTCTCTGTTACCATCTTTCTCTTCCACCATCGGTGAGATTTGAACTCACAGTCTTTGCCCTCTGAGGTGGTTATCTTAACCACTGCGCCACAGTGGTTCATACTTTACCTGTTCTCTTGTGCGATCTTCACTAAAGGATTTGAGAAAGAGCCAGGTAAAAGTTAGAAAGAGTTTCTTGCTGGATTTGAACCAAGAGCCTTTGGATTACAAGTCCTGTATCTTAACAACTGTACCACCATGGTTCATACTAGAGCTGTCCTCTTGCACAGTCTTCACTGAACGATTCTATAAAGGTACAAGAGCCAGGTAAAACTTAAAGACAGGTCCTTACTGGATTTGAACCAAGAGCCTTTAGATTGCAAGTCCTGTATCTTAACCACTGTACCACCATGGTTCTTACTAGAAGTGTCCTCTTGCACACTTTTCACTGAACGAGTCTATAAAGGTACAAGAGCCGGGTAAAACTTAAAGAAATGTCCTTGCTGGATTTGAACCAAGGATCTTTGGGTTGCAAGCCCTGTATCTTAACCACTGTACCACCATGGTTCATACTAGAACTGTCCTCTTGCACAATATTCACTGAACAATTCTTGACTCTTGTACCTTTATAGAATTGTTCAGTTAACAGTGTGCAAGAGGACAGTTCTAGTATGAACCATGGTGGTACAGTGGTTAAGATACAGGGCTTGCAACCCAAAGATCCTTGGTTCAAATCCAGCAAGGACATTTCTTTAAGTTTTACCCGGCTCTTGTACCTTTATAGACTCGTTCAGTGAAAAGTGTGCAAGAGGACACTTCTAGTAAGAACCATGGTGGTACAGTGGTTAAGATACAGGACTTGCAATCTAAAGGCTCTTGGTTCAAATCCAGCTAGGACATTTCCTAAGTTTTACCTGGCTCTTGTACCTTTATGGTAAAACCTAAAGAAATGTCCTTGCTGGATTTGAACCAAGAGCCTTCGGGTTGCAAGTCCTGTATCTCAACCACTGTACCACCATGGTTCATACTCAAACTGTCCTCTTGCACACCCTTCACTGAACGATTCTATAAAGGTACAAGAGCTGGGTAAAACTTAAAGAAATGTCCTTGCTGGATTTGAACCAAGGATCTTCAGGTTGCAAGCCCTGTATCTTAAGCACTGTACCACCATGGTTCAGACTAGAACTGTCCTCTTGCGCGATCTTCACTGAAAGATTAGAGAAAGGTGCAAGAGCCAGGTAAAAGTTAGAAAGAGTTTCTTGCTGGATTTGAACCAAGGATCTTTGGGTTGCAAGCCCTGTATCTTAACCATTGTACCACCATAGTTCATGCTGAATCTCCCCTGTTCTCTTACACACTCTTCACTGAAAGATTCGATAAAGGTACAAAAGCCAAGAAAACTTGAAAAAAATTCCTTGATGGTTTCAAACCAAGAACATTCTGTTTGCAAGCCCTGTATCTTAACCACTTCACTACCATGATGATACATTGTAGTTTGTTCTCTTGTGCACTCGTCACTGAAAGATTATGTAAATAAACAAGAGCCAGGTAAAACTTGCAAAAATGACCTTGCTAGTTTCAAACCAAGGACATCCTGTTTGCAAGCCCTGTATCTTAACCACTGCACCACCATGGTTCATACTTAAGCTGTCCTCTTGCACACTCTTCACTAAACGATTCTATAAAGGTACAAGAGCCAGGTAAAACTTAAAGACATGTCCTTGCTGGATTTGAACCAAGAGCCTTTTGATTACAAGTCCTGTATCTTAACCACTGTACCACCATGGTTCATACTCAATCTGTCCTCTTGCACACTCTTCATTGAAAGATTCGATAAAGGTACAAAAGCCAAGTAAAACTTGAAAAAAATGTCCTTGATGGTTTCAAACCAAGAACATTCTGTTTGCAAGACCTGTATCTTAACCACCTCACCGCCATGATGATACATTTTAGTCAGTTCTCTTGTGCACTCGTCACTGAAAGATTATGTAAATAAACAAGAGCCAGGTAAGATTTTAAGACATGTCCTTGCTGGATTTTAACCAAGAGCCTTTGGATTACAAGTCCTGTATCTTAACCACTGTAACACCATGGTTCATAGTGAAACTGTCCTCTTGCACAATCTTCACTGAACGATTCTATAAAGGTACAAGAGCCGGGTAAAACTTAAAGAAATGTCCTTGCTGGATTCGAACCAAAGAGCTTCAGGTTGCAAGCCCTGTATCTTAAGCACTGTACCACCATGGTTCAGACTAGAACTGTCCTCTTGCGCGATCTTCACTGAAAGATTAGAGAAAGGTGCAAGAGCCAGGTAAAAGTTAGAAAGAGTTTCTTGCTGGATTTGAACCAAGGGCCTTTGGGTTGCAAACCCTGTATCTTAACCACTGTACCACCATGGTTCATACTCAATTGTCCTCTTGCACACTCTTCACTGAACGATTCTATAAAGGTACAAAAGACCGGGGTTCCAAACTCCTGAAAGAATATTTTTACTGTCCATTTAAATTCTAAAAGGTAGGATTAAGTATTACATTCTCAGTCTGTTTTCCATGCCAGTGTGGTTCAAGAGATAAGTGAGGGGTTAGTAATCCAAAGGTTTAGGGTTCAAAGCCCCAACTGAATTTTTCTAAATTCTAGGTTGTTTAAGAATTAATTTCTCGGTAGTGTCATCCATCCCAGCGTGGTGTACGAGCTAAATGCATGATTTATTAACTGAAGGCTTAGGGTTCAAAACTCCCAAAGAACATTTTCACTGTTCATCGAAAGTCTAAAAGGTTGGTTAAGTATCCCGTTCTCAGTTACATCTTACATGTCAGCGTGGCTTAAGAGATGAATATGGGGTTTATGTATCGAAGGTTTAGAATTCAAAGCACTTAAAGAACATTTTCAATGTCCATCTAAATTCTAAAAGGTGGGTTAAGTATTACATTTCCAAATATGAACATCATGTCAACGTGGCTCAAGAGATAAAGCCAAGCTTTGTAAAACCAAAGGTCTAGGGTTCAAACCCCCCAAGGAACATTTTCACTGTCCATCTAAATTCTAAAAGGGGGATTAAGTATTACGTTCCCGATTACATATTTCATGCCAGCGTGGCTCAAAAGTTAAATCCAGGTTTAAAGGTTCAAACGTTCGAAGGTTCAAAGGTTCAAATCTCAAACAAAAACAGCAATAAATCAAACCAAAAGTGAAATACAACAAAACTCTATAGCCACACTGACAAAACTGGTTATGGGAGGGGAAAAAAACAATAAAAAAAAAAGTCAATGAAATCAAGCTAATATAAACTATAAATAAGTTGTTAAATAAACAATTACTTTGCTTAATATGTAAACATATTGGGCTCCCTCTTTCACCGGAGCGAAAGGAGGGAGGTGGGCTTCCTCCACGCTCATCGCCTTAAAAAGGCCGAAAATGAAGATTTACCAGGGCCAAGATTCAAACCCACAACCTCAAGGTTGCAAGACGTCTACTTTACTCATGTGCCACTAGGCCTTTTACACTAATAAAAATGTTGGTTATATTTAAAGTTGAAGGAAGAGGTGGCAGGTCAAAAGTCTGAAATCCACAGCACACACCTCTACCCCTGACAAAATGACTGAATCTACTAGATACGATCACTGTTCATTATGACAACTGCAATGTAGGTTATTGTTTAAAACCATCTATTACACCCAGATTTACACTTTCATAGAAAGCATAATTTCTTAATTTCAGATCAAAACTATAGCAGAGGTTTTTGCTGTTTTCACTTTGGACTTTTAAATAAAGAAAATATGGCAATGATGTTTTCAACTAGTTTCTCAAACAGTGCTGTATTATGACCACAGATCCTCTTTGATTAGCTGAATTAAGTTTGAGAAAATACCACTAAACTCATTTAGCATGCAGCATTAGCATATCAATCAAATCAATGATCAATTATAGGCTGAGCCCCATACAGTACTTGAATACTGCATAGCTTTCGTTTTGAGCTATTTTTGTGACTCAGGGATAACAAATTACGTCAATTGAATCCAACCACTTCCATTTCATGCTTTTATTGCAACAATCACCAATCAAGAATTAAATACAATAACAAATAGCTGTGCTGTGAAAAATGTAGGCTAACAAGAACAAATTATTGCAGCATAAAGACAATTGACGGCATAATCCAAATATAATCACTGAATCATTACCAAGGTGTTTACCAAAATGTTTACTTACTGGCAGCCACAACAGAAGAAACAAACAATCAGAGAGGATTTCTGAGCCTGCATGTTCTCAATCAACCCAATTACATCCTGCTTGATGGAGTTAACATGTGAACACCACACAAAATAAAAGTCTAAACCCTAAACATCAGATTGTGAAGCCCCTCTCCATTGTTCTGCCTTTTTGAGTTATTTATTTGGGCTGAAAAAAGAGCACAATAACATTCACACTGATTTACATTTCAACAGTAAAGTCACATCAGACAACGAGCGCGAGCTGTGTTACCAAGTAGGATTGTAAGTCAGTGAAAAACCCTTACAAATGTCATGAATGGGCCAGGAGGCAGGCTTGCAGGTACAATAAAGGTGTTTATTTTGATCCAGGCCTGGATAACATAAGAGAAAACATAACTAAAGACAAAGCAACTGAAAACTCAAACAGAACAGGTTATCAGAGAGTTAAGGTGTCAGCCTCCCCATGACAGCTCTCATGTTACTGAGCTCAACGAGATGTTCCCTTTATATAGTCTACAGACTCCACCCCTGGCTATCAAATCAACCAATCCCAGTGCAGTAGCAATCCACCCAAGATGTTCCCCATATCAATCAGCTCCTCATGCGCCACTAACCTGACTCTGCCAGATGGGGGCGGTATTGAGTAACAAGTTTCTCAAGACAGCACAGATGTGTGACGTAAGCTTCTTGGATCTGGAAGCGTCAGGTTAATGCACTACACCCCACTACACAGTTAAGCCCCTTACACACCGGGGGCGAATTTTTCATGCGAATAATACGTTTTTTTTTTAAACCTTATAAAGTCAATGCAAGCTTACATGGAGCGAAAAGGCGAAGCGAAAAAGCGTCTTTTAATTATTCGGAACGAGTCTGAATTTCGCGTATATTCGCATATTCGCCTGTGTGTAAAGGCCTTTAGGCTTCAAGGTAGCTTCCCCATGACAGCATCTGATAGACAACAGATAAACAAAAGCAAATTAGAATTCCAGTCACAGTAGAATGTGCACCTTCTGTGGGACAGAGAATCTACATCTAGTTACAAGCATACAATACAGCATAACATACTATGGATGTGTACTGCTGAACATTAGACAATTAGTCTGTCAGAGGCTGCTCTATCTGTCACACACTGTAAGAAAGGTTCTCCTTGACTTGGCATCTCCTTGACTCCTTTAGTCCAGGCATGAGCCAGAGCCCCAAAATTGAGCCATGATTATCAAATGGGTGGGCAAATCCAGGTTAGATTTTTTGACTAGCTGTACATCTATAGTTTACAGTTTGGCATGATAACCATTGCAGACTAGCAGCTTAGTGGTAGTTATCATGCGTTGAATATGTGGACCCCTATATTGTCACATGCAAATTGTATGAACAACTTTTGAACCTTATTTTGTGTAGAGACCTATGAACCCACTTTCTTGCATAATTCAAGTACGGGGAATTGATTGAAATGGTTATTTTACTTCTTCAAAACTTCCATATATGCTTAAATGGCCTTTTAATGCAAGATTTAGCACACAAAAATAATAAATTTAAAATAAGGCTAGTAAATATCCCCATTTTCAAAGGGTGTGCTGAGAACCAACATGTTCTCCTAATGGCTATAGAAAACTGCTCACCATTCTAAGCTTTAATTTGAGTGGTAACATGTGGTTGTAACTCTAGATATAGTCAGAAACACTATTATGTTAATGTCATAACATGAGCCAGGGCCCTAAAATTGAGCCATGGTTATCTTAATGTGTGGGCAAAGCTAGGTGTGATTTTTTTTAAAACTTGCTGTATCTACTTCACAGTTTGGCATGATAACCATTGCAGACTAGTAGCTTAGTTATCATCATGCATTGAATATGTGGACCCCTATATTATCACACGCAAATTGTAACAACAAATATATGATCAACCTTTGAGCCATTATTGTGTAGAGACCTATGAGCACACTTTTCTGCACAATTCAAGTATGGGGAATTGATTGGAAAGGTTATTTTACATATAGAATTCTTCCATATATGCTTAAATGGCTTTTTAATGCAAGATTTTGCACACAAATCGAATAATTAGAAAATAAGCCCAAATTACTATAAGCCCAAGTATTTCTTCGTTGCAGTATTGATACTTTTACTTAAAGTAAAACATTTGAGTACCTTTTTCCACCACCGTTGGTCAGAGAGGAAGGACAGGCCCTCGGCGCTGTGCCTGCTGGGAAAACGTAACCCCGTCATACCCATGGTGTCAGCTGCCAGCTTGAATCACATCACTGCAGCTCGGGGCGCCACGCAGCGCTGAAGCCTGCTGCTGCCCAGTGCAGCTCTCCTTCCTCAACTTAACCACTTAAACCAGTGGTTCTCAACCAGTGGTCCGGGGACCACCAGTGGTCCTTGAGGGGGTTCCAGGGGGTCCCCAGCAAAAGGTGTTAATACATTGTCACCCCTTTATCCATATTGTATATGTTGGCTATTCAAAAATAGCAGATATACAAGCTCACAGCGGCACACGCTGCAAGCTTGTATATCTGCTATTTTTTAACATTTACGAAAAATCTTGAAAGTGTTTGTAGATTTTTTTAACACAAATCTTCTCTTCTGGAGGTCCCTGGCACAAAACATTTTCAGATGGGGGTCCGCGGCCAAATGTATATCAACTTAGGGGTCCTTGGCATGAAAATGGTTGAAAACCACTGACTTAAACGACCGGCTTCGAGTGCTATCAATGCACTGAATGGGACATTATCATGTTTTATCAGACCATTGAATGGGCAAAGTAGGCGACATACTGACCTACCCGCGATTTATCAGACCACTCATTGGGCATAATCAGGATATACTGACCTAGCTACTCGGAGGCAGAGCAGTCCACCACGACATGATTTACGATTCTGTGCCCATCGGTACATAACTCGGACGGCGCACTCGTGGCTCCAGTTCGCTTGAGACTGCACGCCTCCGACATGGTCCGAAACGAAACTTAAAGGGGTAGTTCACCCCCAAAATAACTTTTTTTCTATGGATTACTCATCCCATGGAGCCTTGAATTCATGGATATTTTTTTGTTTTTGTCGCATTCCTTCCTTTATTATTTGATTATAATAAATTTAGCCCCATTGATTCCGGTAGGAGACACAAATGCATTTGTGTCTCCTACCGGAATCAATGGGGACAAATTTATTATAATCAAATTATTGGCTTAGGAATGTGACAAAAACAAAAAAATATCTATGAATTCAAGGCTCCAGGTGGTGAGGAATACATAGAAAAAAAGTTATTTTGGGGGTGAACTACCCCTTTAACTTTATATAAGTCATCTCCGTCTGTATAGGTCAGTATGTCCTGATAACACCCAATGAGTGGTCTGATAAATCGCGGGTAGGTCAGTATGTCGCCTGCTTCGCCCATTCAATGGTCTGATAAAACGTGATAATGTCCCATTCAGTGGTCTGATACAACGCGATAATGTCCCATTCAATGGTCTGATAAAACGTGATAATGTCCCATTCAATGGTCACGTGATAATGTCCCATTCAATGGTCTGATAAAACGTGATAATGTCCCATTCAATGGTCTGATAAAACGTGATAATGTCCCATTCAATGGTCTGATAAAACGTGATAATGTCCCATTCAATGGTCAAACGTGATAATGTCCCATTCAGTGGTCTGATACAACGCGATAATGTCCCATTCAGTGGTTTGCGTGATAATGTCCCATTCAATGGTCTGATACAACGTGATAATGTCCCATTCAGTGCATTGATAGCATCCGAATTAGGTGCTTAAACCCTATAAGATTGACTGACCGGAGTCCCTCAGGGCTCTATACTAGTGTCTTCTGTTATTGTGGGGAAAGCTGTAGCTGAAAGTAGCCGCTGTGAGATTGTCGATCTGCTATTTTCTGCGAAAGCTTTCCCCACAATACGGATGTTGGCGTTTAAGTGGTTAACCCTCTAAACCAGTGTAGAGATAGAGCCCAGTAAGGGTCTATTCGGTTCCATTTGTACTCTCTCTGAATTACAGACCTGGCTGTAAGAGTCCATTTGGTTCCATTGTACTCTCTCTCTCTCTCTCTGAAATACAGACCTGTAAGAGTTCATTTAGTTCCATTGTACTCTCTCTGAATTACAGACCTGTAAGAGTCCATTTGGTTCCATTTGTACTCAGTATTGCAGACCTGTAAGAGTCCATTTGGTTGCTAACTATCAATCATCATCACACCCCACACTGAGAGGCACTGCCCTAAATGGCTCTGGGCTGCACCGTTCCAACCAGCTGGATGTGGTGAATGGTTTCATTAGGCTGTATGTGGTGAATGGTTTCATCAGGTTAAAAGCAAATCATTGCATTTTTCTCCACACAGTCATACACTCCAAGATTAAAGATTCAATCACAGACATTTGAATAGGTACAGTGTCAAAAGATGTAAATTAAAACAATTTGTTTTCATGCATTGTTTAAAGTTCTATCTAACAAGCTAACTTTCTCCTGTATTATTTAGCACATTATGGCATCATACATGAACACCAACAATAATTCTAACGGATCTGAAATTATGAAAGCTGCAGGGATCTGTTCTCAATGTTATACAGATACAATTCAACAATTAAACCCTTGGAGACAAATGATACCCATTAAAGTTTAGCTTTCCTTTACCCAGTAGTGGAAAAAAAGTACTTTTTCACTTAAAAGTACAGGATCAATACCACAATGTAAAAGTACTGCAGTAGTGCTACAAGTGAACATCCTTTATGCCAATTTTTACTTGAGTAAAAGTACAAAAGAATACTTAAAGTACCACATACATTTTAAATGAAGCACCACATGTTGAGTATGTTGAGTTGAGTACTTACTTTACACCACTGTCAACGCATGCTGAGGGAAGAGAAAGAGACACGATCAATTTCCCTATTTCTTAGATTTGCTTAATTAACAACTAAATATTCCAATGTCATTATGACTTAATTAGATGACTGTATTCTCACCAATGTCTTGGGGATTATAATGATCATACAAACAGTATCAACCTGCCTCTGTGTCATCGACGATAAGATACTACAGATTGTGTGAATATTGTGTGATAGTATTATGGGCTTTACGTGAGGTACAGTGATGAAGATCATGTTCACTTCTGTTTCGTCTCAATTCACTCAGTGAATAATTAATTAACTAAATTAATTTTCTTTCAAGACCCAGTACCAAGAATCAGCAATCTCAAATGAAGGAAAATGTAGTGTAGTTGAAGACTAATTATTGACTATGAAATGTGCACAAAGCTTTAGGGGTGGGGGATATGTATGCATAATAAGTGGGGGAAATTATTTCAGAGAGATTCTGTCTCATTGCATATAATTGCAATTGCAGTTTCAGTTAGGTATCACATCCGAACTACAATGATAATCAGATCAAACTAATGAGTCTCAAAGTGGCTCCGTGTGACCCAGGAGACATCACCGGTTGGGGCTCTATTTACAGATTAGAATAAAACTATTGGGGAGTGCCTTGCAAGTTATTAGATAATAAAACAATGCTGACAACCCCACACTATCGCATGCAAACCAACTCTCCATTAAAACACATTAAGAATGGGAACGCATCCGTGTCATTTTAGATTTCATTTCTGCTCTGGGTAGTGGCAGCAATTTTGACTTAACAGCCTGTTCAACCAAGTAACAGGACATGTTTGTGTGTGTGTGTGTGTGTGTGTGTGTGTCTGTGTGTCTGTGTGTCTGTGTGTGTGAGAATTTGAGTGTGTAAGCACTCTCCATGCAAAAAGAATGCTCTCTGTTCTCTATCCAGACTGCAGTGCTGGCATTCACTACTTAGGCAGACGGGTTCCTCCTCCCCGAAGGACCATCTGCATCAAGAGACTGGGTGTGTGTGTGTGTGCGTGTGCGTGTGCGTGTGCGTACATGTGCGCGTGTGTGCGTTCGTGCGCGTGTGTGTGCGTGAGTGCATGTTTGAGTGAGAGAGCGAGAGGGGGGGGGGGGGGTGGGTTAGGGGTAAGGGTCAAGAGAGAGAAAGAGAATGAAAGTGAGAGAGAGAGAGAGTGAAAAGTTCAGGAGAAAGTGACAGACATTAAGGTGCCAGACGCTGCAGAGCTCACACAGCATTAATCTCTTTCAAGTCCACATTCTCGAGCCTCAGTATACTGTACCTTTCCCCTCAGACTGTCCACTACGTGTGACTTCTTGTACGGTCCGTGGCTTTTCCGAGACCCCCGACTGAGCCGCACTGCAGGCTCATCAAAGCTTATGTAAGATGTTAGAGGCATTGGGACAAATCCTCATATCCACTAGTACAGGGTGACTGACTGACCTACCCCGAGAGGATCTGGGCCCTCAGGCTGCAATTTCATCCACGGCCCCTATGAGTGACACCCTGAATGGCAGTAATGATATCGGACAGTGGTGGAAGAAGTACTTAAAATGTTTTACTGAAGTAAAAGTATCAATGTAGAAGTACCCTGTTACAACCGGAATTAAAAATGTACTTGATTAAAAGTACAAAAGTATTGGTATCAAAATGTACTTAAAGTACCAAAAGTAAAAGTACTAAAATGTTTGAAAATAGCCGATCTACAAGCTCACAATGCGTCGCATCGCGACGCGTTGTGAGCTTGTAGATCGGCTATTTTCAAATAGCCTAGGTATAAAATAGGGCTAAAGTGATTCATGTATTTTTTTAAAATATAATAATTTATATCATGCAAAGTAACTAAAGTTTTTAAATAATTGTGGAGGGGGTAAAAGTACGATATTTGCCTCTGTGATGTAGAGGAGTAGAAGTAAAAGTACTGAAAACTGGAAATACTCCAGTAAAGTAAAAGTTGTACTTAAGTATAGTACTTGAGTAAATGCACTTAGTCAGGCTTCTCCCTTCCTCTGAAACGCGAGGTTTCATTTAAAAAAGCAGTTAGTAAACTGACCTACAGTAGGCTGAAATCCCTAAGTAAAATTTATGTCTGTAAATAGACGGCCTTCAGAGTCATTCACGCTGATCTGAAGCACTTTGTTGAGTGTCAGTGTGTTAGAATTAGATTGTCTCACATTCTGCCAGAGGCCGCCCCGCCTTGTTCAGAGTTATCCCCTGAAAACTGCAGTCATTATGTTGGTTGTGTGTGTGTGCACTTCAGACTGCAGGTGATGCAGTCTTAGCCCGCATGTAATCCATCTACGTGTTCAGCTGAGATGACGTTGTCTTAAACTATACCGTTACATACATTAACCCCCCCTCCTCCTAACCGCGCCTCTCTCCGGGATATACTCCAGGATATGCGTTACGCCGTTACCTCTTCTGTATATTCCGAGCGGTGTTGTGTCACCCAACGGGATTCTCCAACAACTTTACATCTCAAATAAGGACCTTGTCCTGGGGATCGGTTACAATATCCAAGGTCGGCCAGGGGCCCCAGGAAGAGCCCCCGTGCACGATTGCGGCATAACGTAACACAATGCTGCAGCCGCAGAGCAGACAGACAGACGGACGGTCGGGACGGTCGGGACGGACGTGGAGACGTGCTGCAGTGAGATGATGATGATCCATGCTGAGCTGGTCTGAACCGAGCCGAGCTGAACAGGCCGCTCCGTACTCCAGGGGTGTTCTATTGCGCTGATACGGCAGGGGACGAGTCAAGTACAAACGCTGTGTCTGTCTGACAGCAAGCCAAAACATATCCGAGGGAGATGTGGGGGGGGGGAACGTGCATGTAAGGCTTTATATTGTGTGAGCATGTGTGAGCATAGTATGTGCACCAGTGGTGTAAAGTAACTAAGTACATTTACTCAAGTACTGTACTTAAGTACGATTTTGAGGTATTTTTTACTTTACTGGAGTATTTAAAATTTTCAGTACTTTTACTTCTACTATTATTACAAAACATACTTTAACCACTTCAGCCCTATATACATTTCGGCCATTTGAAAATAGCCGATCTACAAGCTCACAATGCTCGCATCGCGACGCATTGTGAGCTTGTAAGATATGCTATTTTCAAAAGATTTTTATACATTTTATACATTTGAAAACGTGTGAAATGGGACATTCTGCACAATGAGTACTTTCTACTTTTGGTACTTTACATTTTGATAAAAATGGTAAAGAGTCTCCTTAGTGTCTCCTACCGGTCCGCTGGTCATCAAATTATTGGCTTAGGAATGCAACCCCCCCCCCCCATGAAGATAAAGGACACCAATAGAATACAAAAGAATAATGCAACGTAACATAAGGGCTTCTAGCAGCAAAAAAAGCCCAAGTGATTCTGTGCCATGATAACGACGGAAGGATATAAATAAAAACCGAATATCTCTTTAAGTGTATTACAGAACAAAATTGAATTTACATGTTTGCACAGCAGGTATAAACACATAATATTTCTTCCCTCGTTTATTTTCGCACAGCAGGCAATACAGCAGTCGTGGTGGGTGGTACAAGAACAGCGGCACAACAGGTGTGCACGTGTCTGTATGAGAGTGTCTGTCTGTCTGTCTGTCTGTCTGTGTGTGTGTGGGGGGGGGGGATGTTGGCGGGGGGATATTGCATCCAGGAGCAATAACAGCATTCTCATTTGTAGGGGTCATAAGGGGATGAGCACAAACATGCGATTCGACCAATTAGCCTTGATTACCAAAGCCATCAGCCTGGTGTAATGTACTGCGAGCGCTCGCCTTCAGAGCCAGGATGTATCCTCTCTCTACACCGTAAATGAACTCAATTACAGCTGGCTCACACCTGTGAGTCACACACTGAATGAGAGGCATTTAGGGTCAGACCATGATGGGCCCCGGTGAGTGAGTGTCTGTCTGTCTGTCTGTCTGCACGGAGGAGAGAAAACAATAATAAACTGCTGGGTGAAATTATGCCATAGCACTCCAAGCAGCCACAAACACAGATGTTTGTATAATTTAATGTGAAGGCTCTCCGGTCGTGTATGAATGATGCACGCTGTCATTCAACAGGGAAACGTAACATGGGGTGTTTGATGACACTGAAGTCCAGCTGGGAAGCACGATTCATACTTCGCTGCGCGCCGACAATATAGCCGACCTACATGCTCACAACACACAGTGGTGGAAAAAGTACTAAATTTTTTTACTTAAGTAAAAGTATCAATACTGCAATGTAGAAGTACTCGGTTACAAGTAAAAGTCAAAAATTAACTTGAGTAAAAGTACAAAAAGTATTGGTAACCAAATGTAAGTATTGGTAACCAAAATTTACTTAAAGTAAGCCTACCAAAAGTAAAAGTACTAAAATGTTTGAAAAAAGCCAATCTACAAGCTCACAATGCGTCGCGATGCGACACATTGTGAGCTTGTATATCGGCTATTTTCAAATAGCCTACAGTAGGTTTAAAATAGGGCTAAAGTGGTTAATGTATGTTTTATAATGTAATAATTTACATCTGCAAAGTAACTAGTAACTGAAGTTTTTAAAAACATTGTACTTAAGTACAGTACTTGAGTAAATGTGCTTAGTTACTTTACACAACTGACGACACATTGCAGGCGCGATAAGTTATGTGAGCTTGTAGGTCTGCTATTTTCGGCTTGTTACGGCGCCGTGCGTCGGCGCTTAAAACTGGGTCGTAAGTCAACGCAGGACAGTGAGGTAAATTCTACATCGATTCTTTCCTGCATGGGGTTTTGGATTTCTCTCTGCACGGCTCATTTACTCGTCTTTGGACCCCGGCCAGCATCAGCCTTATATGTCATCTTAAGGGGATGTGGGCCTGCAGTGTATATCGGAGATGTGCAAAACGTGTGCATGTGCCTCATTAAACTCTGTTATATGGGCTGTACATGGCAGCAGGGGGCATTAAACTGTGTTCTATGGGCTGTACATGGCAGCAGGGGGCAAACACACACTGCTGGTCTCTGCTCTGGTCTGGTCTCCCATGAAGCTCTCATGATGCTGACACAGAGGTCACCCAAAGAGCAGCAGACGTTACGGTCGACTCGTTGTGCCGTCCGCAGTTTAAGCACATTCAAGCCATGGACGTCTATTTTGGCCGAACACACTCTCTCACTCCCCAAACGGCCTGTATATAGTGACTTTCTTGGGGACAAAATGTGACCAAACGTCATACTGTACGCTTCAGTCATCTGATCTGATATAATAGGGTTTCAAGGACGACTTCACCCATTTTCAATCTTCATATAAATGGTTCTCATAAATGCTAGTAATATGGTAAAAATCACACCCTGTGTGAAGTGGGCGGTGTCTTGCTAGCTAATCACAATACTGAATGGAGTCAACCAATCATGTACAAAAAATAAATACATTTATTGAAACACTCTTTATGATGGAAGAAACCATAACTTAAAAAAAACAAGTCTATGTTTTTTTTAAGTTATGGTTTCTTATATAGGGCTATGCACATGTGTCATGTGACACTGGCCAATCACAGTCCTGAATAGACTGTGATTGGCCAATCACGGTGCAGGGTTAGGCGGGGTACATTTTTGGCCAATCACAGCGTAGGATTTGTTGTGCAAATATCCAAACCTCACTTATAGGGGCGGTTTCACCGACCAAAAATCACACCCAGTTTTGGAAGTGCATAATCCTATTTATAGGTTATTAATGTCATCATGTGTCTCGCTAGCCAATCACAGTGCTGAATAGAGTCAGCCAATAGAGTCAGCCAATCACAGTACAGGAAAGTGGGCCAAGTGGGCCAATCACAGTGCAGGAAACTAATACTAATGAGGTGTCCCAACCCCACTTATAGGGGCGGCTACACCGCCCAAATTTTTTTTTCTACTTGGTCTGTATCAGAGGGCTGTGAACCCGCCTACCAGTGACGTCATCGTTAGGCGTGTTTTTTGGGCGGTGAAACCGCCTCTATAAGTGAGGTTTGGATATTTGTACAATTATCCTGCGCTGTGATTGGCCAAAAAGTACCCCGCCTAACCCTGCACCGTGATTGGCCAATCACAGTCTATTCAGGACTGTGATTGGCCACTGTCACATTACACATGTGCATAGCCCTATATAAGAAACCATAACTTTAAAAAAAACATAGAATTTTGTTTTTTTTAAGTTATGGTTTCGTCCATCATAAAGAGTGTTTCAATAAATGTATTTATTTTTTGTACATGATTGGTTGACTCCATTCAGTATTGTGATTAGCTAGCAAGACACCGCCCACTTCACACAGGGTGTGATTTTTTTTTTCAAACAAGTTTATTAAAAAATATATAAATATTTAATTTTTTATTAATGCGATAACAATGGCTTCCATTATAGCAAAAATTACTTTTCGAGAATAGAAAGCCTGCCGTTAGCTTGGATTCCCCATCGATGAAGTCACAGGTAAGGCGGGTTTCTGAACCGTCCACAGCCTTCCTCTGAGACACAGAGCGAGTAGAAAAGAATGGTACCATATTATAATGAGCATTAGTGAGGACCAATTATATGAAGATAAGTATTGTGTCTCACAAGACGATACAGATAGAGATCAGAGCATCTGTTCAAACTCATCTGAGTGCTTAAACCATTAAGACCAGGAAAGCATCATCTGTGTCATTTTAAGATTTATTTGGCTATTCAAAAATGGCAGATATACAAGCTCATAGCGCGGCACCGAGTGCCGCGCTATGAGCTTGTAGATCTGCTATTTTCTTTAAAATCGTTTTGTGCAAATCTTTGAATATTTCAATATTTTCATTTTAGCTAAAATCTCTGCTTCTGGGGGTCCCTGGAACAACATATTTTGCGATGGGGGTCCACGGCCATGTCCTTGACATGAAAAAGTTTGAGAACCACTGATATTATAGCAACATAAGATTTTTTTTTAAACTGTTAGGATTTAGAAGACATTTGTAGAATCCCCAGAAGCAAAGATTTGAGTTAAAAAAAAAGTTGAATAGCCAAAGTATAAGATAATGGTTAAAGTGGTTAAAATCTAAAATGACAGATGTGTTCCCGGTCTTAATGGGTTAACGGATGATCACATCTCATTTTGTTTTACTCTGTTTTATGGGCAAATTTTTGAGATTCTAATGTGAAAAGGGACTCGGGTCGTTCCACCACCTGCATAACGGGTGATAACTGAGAGATGCAGAGCAGCTACACCATATGGCACTGTGCCTGCATGTCTCCAGGCTGCCTTAAGGTTGATGGATGGTCCTATAATCACGTAATTCCCCTTAATACACCACTAAGGAAGTGAAAGGACTAAATCCTCCAGCATAGTTTCAATAACATATAAAGGCAATTTACTGTTGCATCCTACTCTAGCTTATTGAATTCTGTGCACAGGCGCTTGATGCACTTAGCTAGGGCTTTAGACAGTGGTGGGTTATTGAACATATAAACAATTGTGCCTGTGGTTTTCAGTGGAAAACCACATGTTCCACCACACCAGTATGTATTGTAGTTAGTTACCTCACCTGAGATGTGTTGCTATGTTGCTCTAAAATTCTCTAAAACATACAGTATGGGTACATTTACTCAAGTACAATTTTGAGGTACTTTTACTTTACTGGAGTATTTCCAATTGGAGATATTTGACTAATTACATCTAATTACTAAATACTTCTGCCCCAACTTGAAACTAGATGACGATCACGTCACAGCTTGCCTGGGTATCCAGGTGTTTGTTAAGTCACAGCTGACCCCAAATCTCAGCAGTTAATTATTGGGTGAATACACATGGAGCGCTACACATTAAAATGACTCCCTTCTCTGAAAAGCATGCAAGTGTTTTAATGCTGTGTACTGTATATGGACTACATAAAATGTATGGAATATCACAGCTGTTCTAGTGCTACGATCGAAGTTGCGTCGTCAGACTTCAAATATGCAACCTTTCTTTCTTTCTTTGCACTGATTTAGCATGAGCTCTTTTTAGGAATTGGGTATCATTATTATACCTCAAGACAACGACATATTATGTTCATTCAAAGAACAATTTTTTATCTTTTTTTTTTAAATCAATCTTTAAAACAAGGCGTTGTCCTACTTCAAGGGCCTTGGATTTCTTTATCAACATTAGTGACAAGCATTATTTTACTAACTACAGGCGTGTGTGTGTGTGTGTGTGTGTGTGTGTGTGTGTGTGTGTGTGTGTGTGTGTGTGTGTGTGTGTGTGTGTGTGTGTGAGTGACACAGAAAATATAAATATCCAAAAACGAATCCAAAGTATCCATCCTCCCAGCGCTCAGGACCCATGCACCCCAATTAGCCCACGGCACCAGAGGAAACAGAACCTCATCAATAAACCATGCTGAGTTATTTCAGATGCTAATTAAAGATTGATACTCTAGAGCAGTGCTTTCCAAACTTTTTCTACCCAAGGTATACCAATAAAGCAAGTTGAAAATAGCCAATCCACAAGCTCATTATTTTACCTGACATACCCAAAATAGGGATCCCAGATTCAAAGTGCTTATTCAAATATATATATATATTTAAGCGGTACCAGACGCTTCTAAGAGTGACCGTGTCTGTCTGTCTATCTGTCCATCCGTCCGTCCCGGGCAAACACACTGATTTGTCTTTTGGGTCTTGGGCTAAAACGTTTGGGAACCACTGCTCTAGACTCCACCCAAGTCCAGTGCACGTCGTGAACATTAGCCTCGAGTCAACCTCCAGAAATATCATTGAATGTGTCAGTTTTAATATTTACAACAACGTCATGCTTCTGACAGCTGATATCAGGAGGTCTCAGCTGCAAGGGAAACCATCTGGGTATATTATTTACCATCAATCAATACAACTTCTCTCTCTCTCTCTGAGTGTAAAAATGTAACCAAATGGGGGTCCATTTGGTTACATTAGAGTCTCGCTCTCTCGCTCTCTCTCTCTCTCCCTCTCTCGCTCAAAAAATGTAACCAAATGGGGGTCCATTTGATTACATTAGTACCCCCCCCCCTCTCTCGCCTTCAACTTCATTTTATTGTCACATCAGAAGTTTACAGGTGGATGATGACATTCTGTAGTGCAAGCTTCCCATGTCACCACAAAGACATCGTATCAAATAGCAGCAGATATCAAATATGCATAATGCACTATGCACTATGGAAATGGGAGTGTACCGACATCTACACAGTCATATTGGGTGGAAACCTCATACGTCCAAAAGCTTTTCAGGATTCAAATTCACAAATAGCAAAAGCAGCAGATCTACAAGCCAAAGACGTGCGACGTGCGTTGCTTCGCGCCGTGTTTCGAGCTTGCTTATCGGCTACTTTTGAGTGACGCTGTGGTATGATCAAGTACGGCATTAATTTACAAAAACAAAACACCAAAAGTTAGAATAATGGAGAAAGGAGGTTTCTGCCCGCGCCAGCAACGATACAGTACGGTGCCAGTGTAATGGGAGCATGTACGGTACGACTGACACGGCGACAGGGCTCATGGTGTCTGTTCAGCATTCGGATGACCTGGCTGTGGAAACTGTCCCTTTTTAGTCTGTTTTTTCATTCTGCATTTGATACCGATACTGCTGTATCGCCTGCCTGGTGGTATAGCACTGAGAACAGACTGTGGCTGGGGTGGCGAGTGTCTCTGATGATCCCTCTCTCTTTCTCTGTGTCTCTCTATCTCTATCTCTCTCGTGTCGTTGCTGTCGGGCAGAAACCTCTCATCAGCACGTTTTTACTTTTTGTGTTTTTTCGTAAATTAACGCCCCTTCTTGTTCATACTACAGAGTCACACACAAGCATCAAAAGTAGCAGATCCACAAGCTCGAAACGTGGCGCGAAGCGACGCGTTTCGAGCTTGTAGATCTGCTACCTTTGCAATTCTTTTATTTGAATCCTGAAAAGTGACAGTTTTGGACCTTTGAGGTTTCGACCCCGACAGAGACGATGTTATGCTTCGGGTCGTTGAGGATTCGAAGGATGCCGAGTAGGGCTGTGACTCTTCTGCTATCTCACAATTCGATTTGATTCCGATTATTGGGGTCACGATTCCGATTTTTTCCGAATTTTTCAAAACAAACGATTCTCGATTCAAAAAACGTTTTTCCTGTTTCAAAATTATTATTTTTTTGATTCAAAACAATTCTCGATTAAAAATCATTTTTTTCCGATTCAAAATAAATTTTCCCCCGATTCAGCCCAGAACTTGCCACTTCCCAAAAATGTCACTATACAAAAATACTAAAATTAAAAAATAAAAAATAAATGTTTTTTTTTTTTTATCGATTCTGAATCGTCCAACATGAGAATCGCGATTCGTATTCGAATCGATTTTTCCCCCACACCCCTAATGCAGAGACAGGCACTGAAGAAACATTTCCAGGACCCACTTGAAAACGAAACGCTAACATCTTCAAGGGCCTATATCCCTCATAAAGAATTTACGGGAACAACATGCCTTACACAACACCCTGGTTCCACATTCACAGGTTGCTCACCGCCTCCAAAAGCCAGCGCTCACCATAATACCAGCGGAATAATCATACATGTGTAAACAACCGACAATTTGCATGCACATCTGTGAAAACAAAGCCATATGGCAAGGCTGGTTTGAGACAATACAGAGCGTACAATTTGTGAAAATGGAGGAAACAAGGGGACTCATGGGAGTTGACACAAAATAAATGTCAGAGAGGCTTTCTAGAGGAGCCCGGTCATTTCCTGGTGTATAGCACAAAGCTGTATCGTTGCTGTCTGGCAGAAAGCTCGTAACTCCATATTTCGACTTTTTATGTTTGTTTGTTTTTTGCAAATGAATGCCCTACTTCGTCATACTACAGTGTCTATTTTGTAGATCGGCTATTTTCGCTATTTTTTTTAATATCGTCTGTGGCTTTTATAAACGTATTAGGAGCTGACTAAATAACTACATTGGATCTATAGGAACAGCTTATTTTTGGAAAAGTAAAAGTGACGATAATATCGTCACTTTTACAATTATTACAAATATTTTACAATTTACCTGCATCAACCTGATGGGGGTGTTTATATCTGGGTGTGTTGGCCCAACGCCCCTCATGTGTTTTATCATGCGCGTTCCCGCCTTCCAGAGATAACATGTTATCTCTGGAAGGCGAGAACGCCACAACTTGTGAGCTTGTAGATCTGCTATTTTCAAAAATATTGGAATATTTTTGAAACACAAATCTTGTATGGGGGTCCCTGACACAAAATATTTGCTAATGCTGGTAAATGGTAAAATAAACACTCCTGTCAGGGTGATGCTGGTAAATGGTAAAATAAACACTCCTGTCAGGGTGATGCTGGTAAATGGTCAAATAAACACTCCTGTCAGGGTGATGCTGGTAAATGGTCAAATAAACACTCCTGTTAGGGTGATGCTGGTAAATGGTCAAATAAACACCCCTGTTAGGGTGATGCTGGTAAATGGTCAAATAAACACTCCTGTCAGGGTGATGCTGGTAAATGGTAAAATAAACACCCCTGTCAGGGTGATGCTGGTAAATGGTCAAATAAACACTCCTGTCAGGGTGATGCTGGTAAATGGTAAAATAAACACCCCTGTCAGGGTGATGCTGGTAAATGGTAAAATAAACACTCCTGTTAGGGTGATGCTGGTAAATGGTAAAATAAACACCCCTGTCAGGGTGATGCTGGTAAATGGTAAAATAAACACTCCTGTCAGGGTGATGCTGGTAAATGGTAAAATAAACACCCCTGTCAGGGTGATGCTGGTTAATCATCAGTCCACAGAGGACTCCTGACAAACATCCCGGCCAATTACCATTTGACACCCTGCATGCTATGAACAACCGACACTATTTTAATCTGGCACCATCGGTCAAAACGAGCAAGGGTACAAATGAGGCTGACAAATGAGGAAGGCTCCCCCCCCCCCCCATGCATGCTATATACTGCCGGGGGCGGCAGTGGCTCAGGGGCAGAGTGGCCAGTAGAGCGGCCGGATGGAAGCCGGGAGGTTTCCAGTTCGATCCCGGGCTCCTCCAGAAGAGTTACTGTCGAAGTGTCCTTGAGCAAGACGCTGAACCCCTAATTGCTCCTGATGAGCAGGTTGGTGCCTTACATGGTTTCCTCCGCCATCGGTGTGTGAATGTGTGTGTGAATGGGTGAATGTAATGCACAATCTATGTAAAGCGCTTTGGGTAAAAGCGCTATATAAATGCACCATTTACCATTTATATAGGTTAGTTAGATCAGAGGTTCTCAAACCTTTTCATGACAAAGACCCCCAATGTACAGTAGTTGGCCGTGGACCGCCATTTGCAATGATGTTGTGCCAGGGAATGGGACCACCATAAGAGAGGATTTGTAAACATTTTGTCAAGATTTGGAAACATTTTTCAAACAATATCTGTAGGCTACTTTTGAATAGCCTACACATAAAATATGGCTAAACTGTTCGTCATTAGATAAATTAAAGTCAACTTCAATATCTGTTGTCAGAGCAGTAGGCCTACTATGTTCACGGATGCAAAGAATCACATTTTGAGCCAAAGTAGTGCGACTGGCTTTAATTCAAGCTGGACACCCTCTGGGGGGGGTCCCTGGACCCCCACTTTGAGAACCAACCGATATAAAAAAGGGTGTAAAGTCACGTTCGACGGTGCCACCTTCAAGGAAGCGGCGTCTGTGGCATCATGATGGATGTGACATGCTGTCAACTTGTCACATCCACCGGTGCGGGTGGAGTGCAGTTTTAACAGCGCCGGTCCATCTGTGCCCTCTGCGGCCCTGGCACAAGGACATGTCTCACCATGGCACCTGGCGCCAGGCCCCCCGTTCTCACAGCTTCTCACCGGTGTGGCCAGATTTAGCAAAGAGAATTAAACAAGCTACCGGATCTATGAACACAAGCCTAAAAGAAGCGACTAGGTCACATGATCACACAGACAGGGGGTCCCGTGGGGGTCCTCCTAACCCTATATACTAATTTTAAAATAGCAGATCTACAAGCTCACAACTTGTGAGCTTGTAGATTGGAATATTTTTTAAACACAAATCTTGTATGGGGGGTCCCTGACACAAAGTATTTTCTGCAGCCAAATACACATTATTTTGGGGGTCCTTGACATGAAAATGTTTGAGAACCACTGGTTTAAACAACATTTAAGAAGCCAGCCCCAAGTAAGCATCTACACTTTAGAAACAAGCCCAAAAAAAAAATCAACCCGCAACTACCAATATTTACAAGCAACCTTACAGAAAAACAAGCCCAAAGTCGCTTACAATAAGCGGACATGGCAACACTACACCCCCCCACCCCCCAGACAAGTCCACACGTTCGACAGTTCTCAGGACGTCAGCTGGATTAGTTTATCTCACACACACACACACACACATGCAGGGAGGACTCTAACATCACTGTGCCGGTAATGACATTACTATCTGACAGTGTGCTGCGTTTCATGTGTGCAAACCATTGGTTCTCAAACACCTCTGTGAAGGACCCCCAAAATCGATATGCATTTGGCTGCGGACCCCCCCCCCCCCCCACACACACACACACACACACCTGAAAAGATTTTGTCCAAGGGACCCCCATTAAGGTGTTGTTAAATGTTTTCAAAAGCATTCAACATTTTCCAAAAGCCAAAGTTTAAAATGGTTCAACTGATTTTGATGCCATGTTAACAAATTTCACTGGGGACCCCCTGGAACCCCCTCAAGGACCCCGGGGGGGGTTCCGGGACCCCACTTTGAGAACCGCTATTTAATCTCACTCACACAGAGAGGACATATTTCGCCAGCAATGACATTACGATCTGATAGTGCGGCCGCATTTCATTTGTGTAAACATTCAACTGTGTCACGATTTTATAATTAACAGACAACCTTTAAAACGGAGCGGGATTTGGGAGGGAGGATGAAATGCGATGTGATGACACCGTGTGTGACTCATGCATGTACATATATTTGGTGCGTGCCATTGTCATTGGAGGACAGTGAATATTCTGTTTGTTTGTTTTTTTTACTTACCAATTACAGTTCATTTAATCATTTAGCATAAAATATAATGTGTATGGACAAGAGAGCAAGGTGAGAGAAGTTATAAAACACAGAGAGAGAGAGAGAGAGAGAGAGAGACAGTGGGGGAGAGAGAGAAAGCGAGAGAGAGAGAAAGCGGGAGAGAGAGAAAGAGAGAGAGAGAAAGAGAGAGAAAGTGGGAGAGAGAGAGAAAGAGAGAGAAAGAGAGAGAAAGAGAGGGAGAGAGACAGACATTGGGGGAGAGAGAGAAAGAGAGAAAGCGGGAGAGAGAGAGAAAGAGAAAGAAAGAGAGGGAGAGAGACAGACATTGGGGGAGAGAGAGAAAGAGAGAAAGCGGGAGAGAGAGAGATCGAGAGAGAAAGCGAGAGAAAGTGGGGGAGAGAGAGCGAGAGAGAAAGCAAGAGAGAGAGAGAGAGACAGACAGACACACAGTGGGGGGGAGAGAGAGAGAGAGAGAGAGAGAGAGAGAGAGAGAAAGCGGGCGAGAGAGGGGGGGATTAAAACTGTTTTCCCATTAGAACTTAATTTATAACTTGTAAAGTTGAGTTATCCTCAATTCAGCCAAACATCGGAGGGGTTAATTAAAAGGTCACTGACTGCACTCAGTGACTGCACTCACTACAAGAAATAAAATAATAATAATAATGTTGAAGAGACGACAGAGACATTATAGTTCATCAAACTTTTTAGAAAGGTCAGTCGGAGTAACCGAAGGCCTCGCTAGGTAATGGCATCGTTTGAATGTGCATTTATGAAAGGGTGAAATGAACTAATGTGAATCTGCTGATGTATTCCGGTGCTTTCTGTGAGCCGTCACACAGGCTCTAATTAAAAATGTCGTCAACATCTGACCGTGACCGCGTGCGGGAGCTTCTTATTTCCACCTTACAGGGTCTGAAGATTACCTGCAAACACACTCGGGCAATAAGAGCCACAGCAGATTACAGCGCTATATGGCACAGACCGCTGCCTCAGACTGTGTTCAGCGTACTGAATATTTAAGCTCGGTCGATAAAAAAAAACAGTATCCTGAATTCACAACACTTTGCTCCTTTGAAGTGTTCCTCTAATGGGGCTGACAGAACCATCTCCCATTAGGTTAACTGTGGCCCGCCCGACCCCGGGTAGATGTGTTTACAACTGTTAACCCATTAAGAACGGGACTGTGTCATTTTATGAGCTTGTAGATCTGCTATTTTTGAAAAATCGTGAACATTTGTGCAAATCTTTGAATATATATTTTTAAAGCGAACATTTATAACTCAAATCTTTGCTTCAGGTGGTCCCTGGAACAACATATTTTGAGATGGGGGTCCGTGGCCAAATACATATCATTTTGGGGGTCCTTGACATGAAAATGTCTGAGAAACACTGATATAGCAACATAAGTTTCGCAGAAAAATTTGTTGAGACATTTGACAGTTACAAATGTTTGCTTTAAAATATATATATTCAAAGATTTGCACAGATTTTCAAGATTTTTCAAAAATAGCAGATCTACAAGCTCGTAGCGCGGCACTCGGTGCCGCGCTATGAGCTTGTATATCTGCTATTTTTGAATAGCCCAAAGTATTAAATAATTGTTATAGCAAAACATTGAAATAAAAAAATGACACAGATGCGTTCCCGGTCTAAAAGGGTTAAAGTCCCTCGGGAACCATTAGGGAGGGCGATGAGGGTTGGGTTGGGCCCCCAGAAGCTCAGCGAGGGGCTAAGCTGCTGTAATTTGTGGCTTCAGAGCGGCGAGGAGAGGCGGTCCCGTGGTGTGGTCATGTCAGGTTCCTCCACACAGCTCCACGATAATGAGTCAGGTTGGCTCATTAAAAGACCTTCCACACAAAAGAAGTCTGACATCAAAAGATTCCACGCCTCTGCAGCACGACGGCTCCACACACATTCTTCTGACCACAATACCGGTGTCACCATGCTAAAAGTCACACAAAGGCCCCCCCTCCTCTCAGCCAGACTCTAGCTGACAGGGAATGTCATGCTAACAGGGGTTTCGGTTGGTCTCTCACCCTCGCCTCCCGCATCGAAAATGAGTCTTCACCTCTGGGAATCATTAATCCATTTAGCCCGGGAAGGCATCCGGGTCATTTTAGGATTTCTTTGGGCTATTAAAAATAGCAGATATACAAGCTTTTGCTTTTGCTGATCTACATAGTCCGGCACAGAGTTTTTTTAGATTTTGTGCAAATATTTTTTTGCAAATATATCTGAATATATGTATTTTTGTTTCTGGGGGATTCTACAAAGTCTTCTAAATCCTAATTATTATTTTTTTAAACGTATGTTGCTATAATGTCAGTGGTTCTCAAACTATTTCATGTCACGGACCCCCAAAATGATATGTATTTAGCCATGGACCCCCATCACAAAATATGTTGTTCCAGAGACTCCCCAGAAGCAAAGATTTGAGTTACAAATGTTCGCTTTAAAAATGTATATATTCAAAGATTTGCAAAAAAAAACTAAAAAAATTAAAAGTCTACAAGCTCGTAGCACGGCACTCAGTGCTTGTAGATCTGCCATTTTTTAAAGAAATCTAAAAATGACACAGATGCGTTCCCGGTTTGAATGGATTAATCATGCTCTGATGTTTCTCAAAACAAGGAGAGAGGATAAACAAGGATACAAGAAAGAAAAGCTCAAAGTGAGACTCAGGTCTGTGGGGTTGACATAATGAGGTTCACCATGCACTCAGTGCATTGCAGATGAATGTCCTTCGGGGATGGATGGGCGACGTGGGTGACATTCCTACACTTGCTGGGTACATTATTATGGTACATTAAGTTGCTCTGCATGCACGACATCAGGAGCCACTTTACATCATGGCCATTTGAAGACATGAAATGCCTTGATGTTTGCGTGCGGCGATGGTCTTTGCAATTACCAGAAAACTTTTACCTCCGACTACTTGTCTCCATGCAGTGTTGATTTCGTCGACTAAAACTATGACGAAAAATGTCTGTCGTCTACCTTTTTTTCACTTACGAAAACCAAATATAAACAAAATACAAACTAAGCTATGATGACTAAAACTACGACTAATATAGGCTAGTGACAATTTCGTCAACAAATAAAAACTGGACAAAAAGCTTGTAGATCTGCTATTTTCGGCATGCAGCCAAGTGAAAATCTGCCATTTCGATGGCATCACGGCCACCAAAAATACATTTTAGTCGACTAAATCAACTGTAGATTTAGTCGACTAAAATCTTAGGATATTTAGTCTAAACTAGACTAAAGGCAAAAGATTTCAGTTGACTAAAATAAACAGAATTGTATTAAAAATATTCAAAATTTGCTGTCAAAATCAACACTACTTGTCTCATTCAGTATCATCATCCTATTGCTGAATTTCTTCACTGTCTACTTCTAACTTTGACCAGTTGGTGGTAAAGACAGTGAAGCTGGGTGACCTGATAGCCAAGGCATGTGTACCACATAAGTTCTAGCTCTCTGGCTGAGTTGAGTGAGTTATCGTTTGATTCCCGGACCAGCCGGATCATTTGCTTCATGTCACTACTCTCTCTCCAACCTTTCATGTCTCTCTACACCACCGTTTCCCAAATAATGGGTCGGAACCCATGTTTGGGGCACGGCCAAAATGTTTTGGGTCACGAGTATTTTTGAATTTTTTTTCAATTTACAACAATTTTTTTCAATTGTTATAAAGATGTATGAAAAACATCTAACATGTTCAGAAATTAAATAAAAAGTTAAAAAGAATTTCCAGAGAATTTCAGAAATATTAAAAAAATCACACCCAGTGTGAAGTGGGCGGTGTGGTCACAGTGGTCATCACAGTGGGTGATTCACTTAAAAAAACCCATAAATGTGTTTTTTTTAAGTCCTTTAAAAAAAAACATAAATTTGTTTTTTTTAAGTGCACAGTCCTATTTATAGGACTGCACATGTGTCATGTGTTTCACCAGCCAATCACAGTCCTGAATAGAGTCAACCAGTGTACAATGGTGGCCAATCACGGTGCAGGGTTAGGGGGGTACAATGGTGGCCAATCACAGCGCAGGGTTGGGGGGGTGCAATGGGTGGGGGTCCAAACCTCACATATAGGGGCGGTTGCACCGCCCAAAAATTATAATAATGAAAATAGCCGATATACAAGATCAGCTATTTTCACTAGTTTGGGACCTCGGGGAAACATCTAATTTCTCTTTTGGGTCTCGAGATAAAAAGTTTGTTGAACCACATGGTCTACACTGACCTATTCGAAATAAAGCAGAAATGCCCCAAAAAAAAAATGTCTTTAATAAAATGAAAGTAAAGCTGCTCCCTCAGGCATTGACTCATCAAGTCTCTGAAGACGTCTGCCCCCTTTCCAGTCATGAACTGCATGGAGCCACTTGGCACAATGGGAGTGCCACAGACGACAGACGATGATTAGTTCTGACAGCTCTGCTCCACCGGGCCTGGACAGCAAATGTCAGGAGCCGAGCGGCAAAGGAAGGAGTTTTTGGGGGGCTCTGCGTGAACATATACCTGTACACCACCAGTAGTTCTCAAACTTTTTCGTGCCAAGGACCCCCCCCCCCCAAAATGATATATATTTGGCTGCGGACCCCCATCTGTGCCAGGGACCCCCAGAAGAGAAGATTTGTGTGAAGAAAAAAAAAAACACAAATCTTTTCTAAAATGTTCAAAAATAGCAGATCTACAAGCTCACAGCGCGTCACTTCGTGCCTCGCTGTGAGCTTGTAGATCAGCTATTTTTTTATAGCCAACGCTAAAGTCTAAAATTGCCGGTTTTACCCGGTTTTAATGGGTTAACCCATTAAGACTTGAGGCCGATTCTACAAATGCCTTCTAAATCAGTGGTTCTCAAACTCTTTTGTGCCAAGGACCCCCAAATTGATATGTATTTGGCCACGGACCCCCCATCTGAAAATGTTTTGTGCCAGGGAACCTATTTTTGAAAAATCTTGAATATCTTTGCAAATCTTTGAATAGGCCTATATATATATATATATATATATATATATATATATATATATATATATATATATATATATATATATATATATATATATATATATATATATATATATACTGTATATATATATTATATTAGTCGTATATATATATATATATATATATATATATATATATATATATATATATATATATATATATATATATATATATATGTATATATGTATATATATATATATATATATATATATATATATATATATATACGACTAATATAATATATATATACAGTATATATATATATATATATATATATATATATATATATATATATATATATATATACAGTGTATATATATATTGTTTTTAAAGCTAACATTTTTAAGTAAAATCTTTGCTTCTGGGGGTCCCTGGAATAAAATATTTTCAGATGGGGGTCCGCGGCCAAATACATGTAGTTTTGGGTGGTCCTTGACATGAAAAAGTTTGAGCACCACTGATATCTTAGCAACATAAGGTTTTCAGAAAACTGTTGGCATTTAGAAGACATTTCTAGAATTGGCCTCAGGTCTTAAGAAAACCACTCAGTATCGGCGTTGAGAGACAGGAGAGGATAAGTGTTAATAAATGAAAAGAGCACTCGGGGACAGAGGTGGATTTAAGATTTTCAAACTGCTGTTGTGCCCCCACCCACATCACACACAGATAAAAAACATAATGTCATGTTCATGTGTCATGCATTTCTCCTGTGAGCTTGTGAGTACTTGTGTTGTAAACGCTCCTGTCTGAGTTTAGGACAGTACTATTATGGTAAGAAGGCAGTTTGTATGTCATGCACAGTTACAGATCAGTGTTAATTTTGCAACCACACATAAACTTGACTTGTCTTTTAGTTCTGATCTCTTCTACTAGTCCCTCCCTAACATTTTTGTCTAGTTTTTATTTGTTGACAAAATTGAAAATTAGTCTTAGTTTTAGTCATCATAGCTTTGTTTTTATTTAGTTTTCGTCAGTGAAAAAAGGTAGTCGACGAACATTTTTCGTCATAGTTTTAGTCAACATAATTAACACAGATACTGTACACAAATTAAACAAAACTCACCAGCATGTTGTTTTGCGCTTTGCTTTGCCAGGTGAAGCGCCTGTGCCGTAGTCTCGCTGGAAGCAGTCTGTTGAGACATATTTAATGGCATTCCATGTCACCAGAAAGAGTGCAAAAACAGTACCATAACAATAATGAATAATTAATCAAATAAAAAAATCAAATGCCTGGTGGCTTCATTTGAACCAGTTGAAACATAATTAAATCCGCTTCTGCTCAGGAATTGTGGTGTGTGTGTGTGTGTTTGTGAGAGAGAGAGAGAGAGAGAGAGAGAGAGAGAGAGAGAGAGAGAGAGAGAGAGAGAGAGAGAGAGAGAGAGAGAGAGAGAGAGAGAGAGGTTCATTCTCCAGGCCTATGGTGTTCCTGAGAAGATGGTGCAGATGATAGAGCTAGGCAAGCTATAGCTGGACTCGAGCCAAGGTTCCGACTCACTATGGTGAGACTAAAGAGTTTGAGGTTCTCAAGGGCGTCCAACAGGGTGATACACTGGCCCCCTTCCTGTTTATTGTACCGATCGACCACACTCTGAGACTCGCCATCAGTAGCAGGGATGACATACTGGGGTTCACGTTGGTCCCAAGGCAGACTAAGCAAGCACATCCCATCACAATTGCTGACCGTGACTATGCAGATGACATTGCCCTGATCTCAGACAGAGCAGAGTGCAGGGAGATTGGCCTCAAGCTCGATGCCAAGAAGACAAAGTACTGGCATTTAACATGGAGGACAAAACCATTGCTACCGTCAGAGGTAGTCGAGGACTTAAATTATCTCACTGCCTGGACTGCCTCGATGGAACAGCTAGGATCTGAAGGTCCAGAGGCCACTTCCCTGGAATGCCTTACCTTGTACAGGATGAGGAGAAGAGTGGAATTCTGACATACTTGGGAGATGACCTCAAGAGGCTGCAGAGTTAGTACTGCTGAATTGTGACGGGACTCCCTCTTTTTTGGGTGTTTCGACCAGGTGGGCGTGGTTGTACAGGACGCAGCAGTGCAAGGACGTAACCGATCGAAACACCAAAGACAGAGGGAGTCCCGTATTGTGAAACATGGACCGTCGCAGTACAGCCGGAAAAGGCCCTGGCATCTACACAAGAATGCTATGAACGGCACTTGATGTCACATGGGTGGACCACATCAGAAACATGGACCTCTATGGCAGTGGCTCTCAAACTTTTTCATGTCAAGGACCCCCAAATTGAGACTTTTTAGCCCGCGGACTCCCATTTGAAAAGATATGCCAGGGACCCCCATAAGAGAAGATTTTTTACGGCTTTAGCAGTGATTCTCAACCATTTAAATTTCAATGACCCCCAGTTTGACATGCATTAGGGCCACGGACCCCCATTTAATGGCATTTCTATCTCTTGGACCCCAATTTATATTGTAAAATACTAGAGGTCCGGGCGCCCGTGGCTCTAGCGAGGGCTCGCTTATTTTGGGGTACCATCGTGGGATAAAACTTTCTCCGCCCCCAATTTTTTTTTAAATACATGGGGGACCCCCTGGGGGTCCGCGGACCCCCTGGGAGTCTTGGGACCCGCGCAAAACATCGCGGACTCCTTCGGCTGTTTTTTTTTCTTCATAAAGGTGGTTTCTGGCGCAGATCTGGCAACACTGACCTGTCTGCTTGTCTGCACCCAACGTGGCAACCCAGACTGCCGAGTGGCTGCGTTGAGACACTGGCGTGTTTTAATGTTTTGTGTGGGATGTGCATGACATATTAGCGTGAGTGTGGTGTGATAAAGAGACATGAGCAAAGTGAAAGCAACGGCGGGGGTTGAAGCAAAGTGGTCGCGTCGCGTGTATTGTTGTTGTGGGGAGATTTCAATAGCGACTGCGTGGTGTTGCTTTCGGTTTCGCTCGGCGGTGGTCGGTGGCGGTGCTCACGCTAAAGGGAACAAAATGGTGTACCCGTAATGTTGTCCGGCTCGCGGTGTTTCGGTTGCGCTCGGCGGTGGTCGGTGCTGACGCTAAGGAACAACATGGTCGACCCGTAATGTTGTGAGTTTGTGCTGGCCGCAATTAATTATGCTCCGAGGGGGCAGATGTGTGGTGAGCAATGAAAAGTAACCTACGCCACCCGTAAATTAATTGCGCGCGTTGTGGCTTGTGTTGTTAGTGACATGTGATATGTTGTTGTTGTGTTTAGTGCGAAACAATGACATGGGAAAATGATGGCTTTCATCTCTCCAATATAGGATATGTTAATTTAACTCTGAGAGTGTACAAATGGAACCAAATGGACCCGTTAATGGGTCCATTTGGTTCCATTTGTACACTCTCAGAGTTACAGACCCATAAGGGTCCATTTGGGCCAAATCTATCATTTAGCTGAGGACCCCCTGGAACTCCCTCAAGGACCCCTAGGGGTCCCCAGACCCCACTTTGAGGACCAATGCTCTATGGAGGCATCCCGTGTGTCACAGGCAAGGTCAAAGAGAAAAGGATGAGGCTGGCAAGGATGTGTCAGGCATCCGGAATTGATGGCGAGCAAACTGACACTGTGGGAGGCTGGGAGCTAACCCAAGGCACATCTATAAGGAAGGGAAAGAGGCGCACCACCTATGTAGACACACGGCGGCGTGACTGCAGAGCTATAACAACACCGCAGAGCTCAAGAACCTGATGCTAGACAGGAGGGAGTGGAGGGCAGCGAATCCAGGATGCTCCATTGCAGTGGTTCTCAAACTTTTTCATGTCAAGGACCCCCAAAATTTTATGTATTTGGCCGCGGACCCCCATCTGAAAATATTTCGTTCCAGGGACCCCCAGAAGCAAAGAATTGAGTTACAAATGTTAAAAATATATATATATTCAAAAGGTTTGCAAAAATGTTCACGATTTTTCAAAAATAGCAGATACATGTACAAGCTCATAGCGCAGCACTCGGTGCCGCGCTATGAGCTTGTATATCTGCTATTTTTGAATAGCCAAAGTATAAAATGTTAAAGTGGTTAAAATTACTGTGATGCTATATTGCTATATTTGCTGGGGACCCCCTGCCCTGGAACCCCCCAAGGACCCCTGGGGGTCCCCGGACCCCACTTTGAGAACCAATGCTCCATTGCATCTACGAGGCGTTGTGAACACGAACTGGGTTTTCTCAGAGTGAATCGGGCTTAACTGAGGCCGCATACAGCCGGACGCTGTATACTGCTACCCTCTGTGTGAGAACACTTGATGAGTACTCAAAACAAGAGCGGTAATTTATTCATTTATTCATATGCACAAAGCACGCATCAAGTGCATCGTGGAATGTACAGCATATGCAACGGCACTCTGTGCACTTTCAGCATGTGCAACATTCATCTATGCTGTTGTACCAGCTTTCTACAGTCTACATTATATATTGCATCGTTTCTAGCTTTTTTTTTTCCTCTTACGTTTATATTTTCAATAAATAACTGTAAATAATTGATAATGTTCTGAACTCTGGTTCTGATGAATGCCTGCGTGCTTATATGGAAACATACCGATGGGCTGGATACAATGTTGCCGGTGTGTGCCAATAGCCGTTCTACAAGAGAAAGAAAACAAAAATGACAAGGACAGTGGCTCAATTTCACCAATTATATTTTGGCCACACACAAAGAATGTTTTGGCCTAGTTGACCTCACCTTCATCATAGCATAAACATGCTCTGATGAAGGCCAACTTGGCCAACTAGGCCAACTTGTCTGACCAAAATAAATTGGAGGAATTGAGGCACTGACCTTGGTGAATGCTACCATAAGTCCTTGGAGGTTGTTTTTTTTTTTGGGGGGGGGGGGGGGTTAGCACCACAGCACAGGAGGGTTTCGTTCTGGGGAGGCACATCCAAAAGGGGAAGGCACTCCTCTTTTTGGGAATAAAAAGGGTTAGGGTAAGTGTGTGTGTGTGTGTGTGTGTGTGTGTGTGTGTGTGTGTGTGTGTGTGTGTGTGTGTGTGTGTGTGTGTGTGTGTGTGTGTGTGTGTGTGTGTGTGTGTGTGTGTGTGTGTGTGTGTGTGGTATTGTGTGTGTGTGTGGTATCTTTGAAAATATCCACCTAGCCTCTGGATGGGACGCCAGGCTGAACGTGGTAAATACAGACTGCTGCAGTATAATGGACGTCATATTATTCAAACAAATGATTATTCAACATTTGTTTGAATAATCCTTCAATGTGCTATATTTAGAAAATGATTTAATTTCAATACAATTTATTCTTAAATCCGACTGTAGCTGCTCTACAAACTCAACTCACTGGCTCAGGTAGTGTGTAGTAGAGCTTAATTAATACTCCATGGCATGACAGTGTCACTTGCTGACAAGAACTGATTTAACAACGCCGCCTGCACTACGGGGTATATAAATTAGGCATCGTTCTCCAGCCTTGAGATGTCAGTGCAAACAGTATCCTTTTGACTTTGAAACTTTAATGCCAACACGCTAGAGTTTGATAAGACACACCGACGTGAATTGATCCGGTACAGAGACGTGTTGTCCACATACTGCTGGCTGCCTTCCTTCACAACTCTTATACTGTATGTCAGATACTGTGAAGGCAAACAGTTCCCCTTCACCCCTTCTCTCAGTATATACACATCTTACAGCAAATTCTCTACTAATCCACCATGACCTACAGTATAACACATGGTTGGTTACCTAATAGGCGGCCGGCGGGCCATTTGCTGCCCGCGGGGGGGCAACTGTCCTACTACAGGTTATCGATCTGCTACTTTTTGAATTTGAATCCTGAAAAGTAAAAGTTATGAAGTTTGAGAAACTCTGCTATAGATTGCTATAGAAAAGGTCCTATCACAGAAAGATTTGGCGGACCCCCTAGCGTAACTCTGAGGATCCCCTAGGGGTCCCGGACCCCCTGTTGAAGACCCATGCTCTACAGAATTAATTATCCAAACTGGTGACAATAACCGTTTTGGGATTGCTTGTGATTGTGAAAAGGGCCATTGGGGCCTTGCAAAAAAAAACGTACAAAAAGTTCAAATTACTTAACTCTGGTTTCTTAGGAGTGATCACGGTAGGATATAATCTTTACTCACACACTGTGCTTGTAAATGATTTTTTTCGGTTGGCAAAATAATCGCTACAGGACCTCTATCCACCATTACGAATAATAAAATCCTAATGAAAATTGGGTCATTCTGTTGGACCTCTTGTTTAAAACAGCATGCAAATGTGTTCTCACTAACATCACTCAGAGGACCAATTTCAGCTCATTAACTCATTAAACCAAACAGGAATTGTGAGTGCTTTGTTTTGAACAATGCAGGAACTTATAAGCATAACAATTTAGCTAGTTTTCATGCTATATTTGATGTAAAAGTATAAAATGGTAAAAAAATATAAAAAAAATAAAGTAAGTAAAAAATGTGTTTTCCATTCTCCTATAGGCATTCGAATATAAGAACAGAGTTGTGGCAGGAGAAAACATATTACAGTATGCCCATACCATGTGTCTGTACAGCACTAATCTCTCAAGAACAGATTCTGCTCTGCGTTTGAATCTGTCGGTAGCCGTGTTGACAACCCGTGCGCATTAATTGGTTTCAAGTGGGCGTGCCTTCAGATCAGGAAGCAGGCCGCGCTTTACCCAATCAAATGTAGTGGGCGGGATTCACGTGTCCGTCGATCCTTCCCCACTCGAAACAAACCGACACTCATTTAACAATAGCGTCCGCGGAGCAGGCAAAACCACGGAAAGATATTCACATTTTAACTTGCTCTTTCATCATAGAAACAAGTGGGCTTAAAACCAAAACGATCCATGTTCTCTGGGAGAAGTGGTGTTAGTGTTCCGTGTAGAAATATTGTTAGTGGGAATGAAAACATAGTCGCACCACCGGAAGTGATGCGCTGAAGGCAGACCAAAACCCCGGTTTCCTTGCGCACGGGTGCTACGTTTTCTTCCTCCCAGAGCCAACTGAGATAGTCAAAAACAGCAGAGGGCGCTGTTTTTCCTTTTCATTTGGCGCTGGGTTCCCAGATTGGTACAGTAGTACACATCTGAGAGTTTTACTTCTCCACTCTCAGAGGCAAATATTGTACTTTTACTCCACTACAATTATTTGAAAACTTTAGTTTTACTAGTTACATTGTAAACTTGAATTATCATTACAAAACATGAATTAAGCACTTCAGCCCTATTTAAACTCTGACTATTTGAAGATAGCTGATCTACAAGCTCACAACGCGGCCCATTTGCGACGCGTTGTGAGCTTGTAGATCGGCTATTTTAAATTGCCAAAATATGTATCTAAAGTTCTCAAATAATTATAGTGGAGTAAAAAAAAATACAATATTTGCCTTTGAGATGTAGAGGAGTAGAAGTAAAATTATAGAAAATTACTCAATTAAAGATACCTCAGAATTGTACTTTAGTTATTTTCCACCACTGCAAAATGGACATCCCAGCTCATCACCGCCGGAGACCTATAGAGTAAAGGAACGCATGATTGCAAAACATACCCCTGCAGGACATTCACAAGCAATGTGAAAGGAGACCATGGCTTATACTGTAGACCAGAGGTTTTCAACCTTTTTCACACCAAAGGACCCCCAAATTGACACATAATAGCCCACGGACCCCCATTTGAAAAGATAATGCCAGGGACTCAACCATTATAATTTCTTGGGGGTCCCAATCTACACTGTATCATCATCATTAGTGTTCATTTAACTCTGAGAGTGTACAAATGGAACGGGTCCATTTGGTTCCATTTGTACACTCTCAGAGTTACAGACACACAAGGGTCAATTTGGTTCCTAACTATTCATTTTGTCTGGGGACACCCTGGAACCCCCTCAAGGACCACTGGTGGTCCCGGGCCACTGGTTGAGAACCACTGCTGTAGACAGTCACAATAAGATGTGCTGTGACTCACCGGCAGCGTCTTGAGTCATTGAAACACACAGCACCATGGGATTTCACAAGTTAACCCTTTAAGACCGGGAACGCAGCTGTTGTCATTTTCATTTTCAGATTTCTTTGGGCTATTCAAAATTTTTTTCCCTATTCCATTTCAACCGTGTCATGTTCAACCTTGATGGAAAAGGCTCCTTTTTAACCCATCAAGACCGGGAACACATCTCTGTGTCATGTTAAGACTACTTCTATTCAAAAAAATTGCAGATCTACGAGCTTGTACATCTGCTATTTTTTGAAAAATCGTGGAAGATTTGTGCAAATCTTTGAATATATACATTTTTATCTCAAATCTTTGATGGGGGGAGGTGTGTGTGTGTGTGTGTGGGGGGGGGGTCTGTGGGGGGTCTGGGACAAATACATATAATTTTGGGGGTCCTTGACATGAAAATAGCATGGCACTCGGTGCCGCGCTATGAGCTTGTAGATCTGCTATTTTTTAATAGTCTTAACATGACACAGATGCGTTCTTGGCCTTAATGGGTTAAAAAGGGGCCTTTTCCATCAAGGTTGAACATGACACAGTTGAAATGGAATAGGAAAAAAAATGTCCCGGGGACAGACACAGGAACTAATCTCACCAAGGATAATCACAGTGTTAGAACGTTTGAGAACTTTGGACCCGGCGGTCACTTTAATACAAGAGAATCTATCCTCGGGAATAAATGGATTCCTGCTTTGGGTCCCTCATATTGGCAGTCATCTGATGTTCACAGAGAAAAAAGGTCCACAGAGAATGATTCATAAGCCCTTCTTTGGTTGTGTAGGATCAATGCAGATTTCAAGGCTTTGAGCCGTTTCTCCTTGAGGCTTTTCTTATTGTCTCACCTCAGAGAGAGGCAGATGGGAGGATACAGCAGGCGGGCTGAATACGAGTAATTAAACGGACGCAGGAAGCTCCGTGTCAACGAGTCCATCACCACCGCAGGACGGCAGGCAGGCGCTCAGACAGACAGACAGACAGACAGCGGGAGGGAGACGGAGCGAGAGAACGAGATCGAGAGATTAATATTGAACAGCCATTATCAATAATTTCTTGTATCCATGCAGGCCCTCATTGAATTCCCTTCTCGGATGAGCCCCTCTGAAAAGGTGTTCATTTTTTGGGCGGTGAAACCGCCCCTATAAGTGAGATTTGGAAAAATGTACATTTTCCTGCGCTGAGATCTGGGCCCAGGAAATTTGTAGAATTATCCTGCGCTGTGATTGGCCAATCACAGTCTATTCAGGACTGTGATTGGCCAGTGTCACATGACACATGTGCATAGCCCTATATAAGCAACCATAACTCGAAAAAAACCAAAACTTTGTTTTTTTCGAGTTATGGTTTCGTCCATCATAAAGAGTGTTTCAATAAATGTATTTATCTTTTGTACATGATTGGTTGACTCCATTCAGTATTGTGATTAGCTAGCAAGACACCGCCCACTTCACACAGGGTGTGATTTTTTTCCTTAACATACGGTAATGGAAGTTGTCCTATCAGCTGTGAGCTGATAAGATTTCCTGCCACACTGCCGTAGCTCATCATGGAGCCTTGACACCCTTCTTTGTGACCAATAAATCAGAGGGACCACGACTGGACAACCTGATAGGGAGTCTGCACATCTCGTCCACAATGTCCAATCTGCCTGCCTTAGTATGCACACCAACACACACACCGACACACACACACACACACACACACACACACACACACAGGCCTATGTCAACACCTGCCTAAACAAGGACATTGGCAACGGCCGCTCAAGGGTATAGACGAGACATTTAACACCGCTCATTAGACAGTGATTATATGGATCCTCTTTCAGTTCTGGCCAATGATATTTTGATGTCGCGTTCTGACAAGTAGCGTATGAAACGTATCTTTTGTCATCTTTGATTGGCTCCCTCAGACATTACCGCAGGTGGCACTTATCTCTGTCACAACACTCACTCACACACACAATGAATGAGGGCAAACGTACGACGCAGCGTATACAAGCACGCACGCACATGAGCCAGGGCCCTGTCCAGACACACGAGGTCATCGTCATTGACGTAGGAGAGTCTGGGGAGGAGTAAGGGTGTTGGATGTCAGCTGTAGAACCACAACAGAACGGCAGCTCAATCACAATCCCTCCTGTCAACCTGACATTAAAGTTGCATCACAGAGGGACATGGGACTTGTACCACAAAAGCCCAATGTACTCTGTCATGTGTGCAAAATGCTTAATTACCTCATTGGCCATTCTAGTGCCTCAGTGACGTACGCGGTATACGGTAGACGCCGTTTTGACTTTCTGAAGGCTTATGCTTAATTTATACTCGGTGGTACGACCGTGTAATATGTCGGAAATAGCCGACCTACAAGCTCACAGCACATTGCACCATGATGCAAGCTTGTAGATCAGCTATGATGAAGCATAAATTAGGTTTAATGTTGGGCAGACACTTACTGTATGTATTCATCATGAGGCTAAACATGGGTTTCCTGGATTCAATTCTAGAGCCTGTTTTTCTTTTCTTCTTTGGCAATATGGGGCGGCAATGGGGAGGTAGCGTGGCCGCTTGGGAACCAGTAGGTTCAAGGTTCGATCCCCGAACTGAACCACCGAACCCCGGTCCTAACTGCTCCTGTTGGTGAGCAGGTTTGTACCTTGCATGGTTGCCTTCACGGTCAATGTGTGGATATAAAATGTTTTGGATGAAGGCAGCGATAGAAATGCAGACCCTTTACCGTTTAAATAAAGCACACAATTCTCAAAAGTTTTGTTTTGTTTTCTTCTTCGCTGTGCAACAAATTGGCAGAGGCAGCTAGAAGGCAGGGCAGGAGATGCCAAACAGACTATAAAACCTCCTTTCAGCCTGGGGGATGAAAGGGAACGGTACCTCAGGGGGGGACTGTAAAATCCACTGAAGCAGGCCCAGGTTTCAGAGAATCAATATGTCAAATAGGAAGCTGTTGCTTGGGGCGAGAGAGAGAGAGAGGCGGGGTGTTGAAGCATCAGCAGATAGATATTTAGACACTGTATCATTTTATAGTGTAGCACAGGGATTCCCAAACCTTTTTCAACCGAGTCCCAAAATGTAAATTATGTGTATGGCCGGGAACCACACGTGCTGTACCAAAATACATTATGAATTAACCACTTAAAGGGATACTTCACTTTCACATAAAATAAACATTAAAAAAAAATATTAAAAAAAAATGAAAGAAGTTATGGCAAAATAAAGGCCCCCTCACACATTAGTAGGACACTCTAATGCGTGAGGGGGCCGTGATTTTTCCATTACTTTTTTCATTTATTTTTAATATATTTTTTAAATGTTTATTTTATGTGAAAGTGAAGTATCCCTTTAAGGTAGGGTAAGTGATTTGCAATTATTCAAATAATTGCAAAATGGGTCTATGTTCTGATAGTGCTCGTTACTATAGAGTGTCCTGTCCATATAAAGAGTCTCCATGTCTCTCCAGCTCTTTATAAAATAGAAAATGCATTTTCGTTTCAGTTTCAGTTTCATTTCCAATTTTATCCAATCAGGATAGAGAGCTCAATCAGGATATAGATTAAACAAGTGAAATTGGAAGTGATGACACTAAGAAATTAGCAGGCAAAATTGGAACTGGAACACTATAAAAATGAAGCTTAAAAATGGGTACTTTCTCCTGATTGGCTGAGATTTTGACACCTACCAGAAAATGCATTTTCTGTTTATTAAAGAGCTGGAGAGACGGGGAGACTCCTGTTACTGAACAAACACTCTATTGCAATGATTACTATCAGAATATAGTGCTTTAACCTTTTAACAAAATACTTTTTGTTTTTACCCAAAAATATCACTTACCCTACCTTTAAGCCCTATTTAATACAAGCTCACGACGCGTAACGGCGGCTGTTTTCACCATTGCTTAAGTTTTTTTCTTTCTAAAAGTCTTTTGAAAAATGTTTGATTTACTTTTGGAAATTCTCTAAAATGTAAAAAAAAAAACTCAAATGAAAAAAGGGCATATTGGCAATTTAACATAAAAATGGGTTCGCGACCTAAAAAATTGGGTCCCGACCCATTGTTTGGAAACCACTGATGTAGCAGATCAAAGGCCTGAACAACAGAGGACAACTGGGAGTTGGAATAGAGAGACATGCTGTGGATCAACTAGATTAGTTTAGGAATATCGAATATTGAGGAATATAGACAAAATGTATCATGTTTACTGTAATTCCCTTTACTCGGCCTGAGCAAGAAAGCTATGCCGTCTCCAATTGGTTCAGAACTCTGCTAGACTGCTAAATAATACTAATACCCTCCTGGTTGCTCCTCAGACTTGCCTTGTTACCCGGGGTGATCGGTCTTTTGCTGCCCAAAGGCCTGCAAAATCAGTGTCATCTTTGAAATCACTTCTGGAAAAAACACACCTCTATGTTAAGTGTTTTTCTTAAAGCTATTTGCCTACAGCTACAGTTATATAAATTGCACAGAGCAAAAAAAACAAGGATCACGGTTATGTATTCAAGATGCAAACAAGATGTAGATTCAGTCAAATTTTGTGTGTTTACACGAGAAATACATAGCCTGAAAGTTCACATTTACTGGCCCACAAACACCAGTAGTGTACATTTTAAGTATGCATGACTTACCCCCTATAGGGTATCCTGCCAGAGAATCACCCCCGGTAATGTTACTGGGCACGTGCAATAAGCCAGCTGTGATTGGTTAATGTTCTCCGTTTGACTAGCAATGTCGTATTCAGATTGTGTTTGCTGTTCTGTAAAGCGCTTTGTAACTTTGTTTAGAAAAGCGCTATACAAATAAATGCATCGTCATTATCATAATGCATTAGATTAACGAGACCAAGAGACTCTAAAAGCCCCGCTAGCGGCCCCAAGAGGCTGTGATGTTCCTTTACACACCCGATGCAAATGTTGGGCCGAAGGGTGTCTCTGAAGGAAAGTCCATGGGGTTCATCCTGCAATCTTAGATTATGAGATAGCTTGTGTACAAAGCTGACAGTTTAGCCCGAGGGGGTGGTGCTAGAGGAAATGTCACAGGGTTAATGTTATTGTTTAATGTTGTTAATATTCATGAGCTTTCGTGTAGTTACAGGGGATATAGCAACTGCCTTGTTTAGTTGTGAAATTATTACGCTTTCTTACTGAAATTATTCTTGAAATGAAACTGTCAGTTAACAATAGGAATATGTATGATTTCCGTGTTGGACATATTTAGGTAACCATTTTTTATAAAAGCAATAAATCAGTTGAGGTGGTGCTTTGTCGTGGTTATTGGCACGGCTGTGTTGCAAACCGCGTGCCATGTAACCAGTGCTGCTGGGTTTTCCGAGGTAAATAAGCAACTTGGTCTATGAAAAGAAGCCCAAAAGAGGCGACTGGGCCACATGAGCATCGGATATTTGAAAATAGCTGATCTACAAGCTCTACGACACGTTGTGAGCTTATCTGCTATTTAAAATGTTTTATCTTGGAACATTTAGAATATTTTTAAAAACATTTTAACACCAACAATCTGGTACAGGCGTCACAAAATACTTTTAGATGGGGGGTCCGTGGACAAATACGGTCCTATACGGTCCTAGACATGAAAATGTTTGAGAACCTCTGGTTTAAACAACATTAGGAAACAAGCCCAAATAACCACAACCACCAATATTTACAAGCGACTTTACAGAACAAGAAGCCCAAAGTCGCTTATAATAAAAAGACTTGGCAACACTGAATGTAACTCCCTCTCATGTGTTACTGCTTAAACAATGCTCACAGGGGCTGATCTTTCACCAGCGTGTGAAAGCATAATTGGGTCAGGAGGAGATGGCAAGGCCAGCGAGCCCCTGTGGACGATGGACGGACACATGCAATGTGTGACTGTGTTGATGTCTCTCACTCTCTCTGACTGCACTGGGCGGGGACCGTGGTGGTCCCCAGGGGCCAATTGGAAAGGAGGGGAAAAAAAGGAAAGCAGAGCTACAAGCTCACGTGGTGATGTGGCGCGTTTCTTAGCTTTTAATAAATTTTATACCTACATATGTTTGTGTATACTTTTTTTTTTTTTTAAGCCATTTCGCAATGGGGGGTCCATGGTCAGAGGCTATTTGGGGGTCCTTGGCATGGAAAGGCATTGGGAACCCAATGTCTGACTGCGTCTCTCTCACCATCTTTCCATGTCACTCTGTTACTGGGATATGGAGATAAGAAGTGAGGACCATGGCTGGGATGAGAGTCATTTCTTCTGCCTTTATAACAGATTGCACTGGATTATTGGAAATCCATCATTGGTATACGTTTAAATGCCAAAAGGTCATTTGATCCATTTTAACTTCCATTCTTCCATGGATATTACTCATTTTTTTGTAAACCACTGATCTGTTTTGCAATTGCAACTCCCCATTGGCAAAAGTTAATAACGCATCCCCTGGTCAATATCTCAAATTGACTTTTGTAACATAATCAATAACTGACACAGCAAAAGTGGGAGGTGGAAATTCATCACTATGAAAGCGCTTGCATTGCTGGGGGGGGGGATGTGATTGCGCGCACCTGTGCTGGGGTACATGTGCGTGTTTATCTTTGTGCGCGTATACTCTTATAAAACGATATGACCATGCTGTAAACTTTGTGCCGGTCAGCGATTCATCGCCAATGATATGATGAGCCCAGGTGTCTTTTTCCCTTGGCAGGTTGCCTGGGCGAAAAAAAGCATTAGATTACACAGATCAGTGTGGAGTCATACAGCACTGGATTGGGACAGATCAGATGTGGCTGCAGGGTTTTCATGAAAACCATCAGTCACATCAAAAAGTACTCGCATGTTTTACTTTTTAAGTAAAAGTATCAATACTGCAATGTAGAAATACTCTGTTAGAAGTAAAAGTCCGGAATTCTTACTTGAGTAAAAGTACAAAAGTGTTGGTATCAAAATGTACATAAAGTACCAAAAGTACTCACTATTTTTTTCAAGATTTCAAATGTATGAAATGTATATAAAAATATTTTGAAAATAGCAGATCTACAAGCTCACAATGCGTCGCGATGCGACGCATTGTGAGCTTGTGGATCGGCTATTTTCAAATGGCCGAAATGTATATAGGGCTGAAGTGGTTCATGTACAGTATATGTTTTGTAGAAATCTACAAAGTAACTAGTAACTAAAGTTTTCAAATAATTGCAGTGGAGTAAAAGTACAATATTCGCCTCCGAGATAGCATTGGAGTAGAAGTAAAAGTAGTGAAAATTGGAAATAATCCAGTAAAGTAAAAATAAATACCTCAAAATTGTACTTAAGTACGGTACTTGAGTAAATGTACTTAGTTACCTCACACCACTGGACAGATGGTATGTTTTTCATGATGAAAACCATCAGTCACATATCATTGCCAAAACAGCTCTGACCTACTTGAGAATGACCGTCCGAGGCCCGTACATTATGTCATTACGCCTAATGTCTGGAGATGGAAACATACGATGATGGAGGGATATGGCCGAGCACGTCTCCGGGCCATGCTGATCCCATATGTGGGGAGGAGGAAGGTGCAAATCAACCATCCCTGGGGGGCTTGCATTGAATCAAGCAACAATTCCCACATGGAGGTCACTCACGATGACATATACTACGTACTTAGAGACGCGGCCTACTTAGAGGGATTCTAAATATTGACGGTCTGAATGGAATTTAACCCATTAAGACCGGGAACACATCTGTGTACAGTAACCACCATTGTTTTATACTTTGGCTATTAAAAAAATAGCAGATATACAAGCTCATAGCGCGGCACCGAGTGCATTTGTTGAATCCCCAGAAGCAAAGATTTGAGTTACAAATGTTTGCTTTAAAAAAAATATATATATATATATATTAAAAGATGTGCACATATTTTCACGATATTTCAAAAACAGCAGATCTACAAGCTCATAGCGCGGCACTCTAAAAATGACACACAGATGCGTTCCCGGCCTTTAATGGATTAACCGACTTCAGTCACGGTACATGAGGTAATACGGTAATCCTTTCAAATTAACGAGCTTCATAATCTACACAGCGTTTTGCCCCTTGGGCGTGAGCCAATAATGCCATTTACTAGATGAGGTGGGGTGGGGGGGGGGGGTGGAGAGAGAGAGAAAAAGCATCGCTCATATCCCACCATTCAAAAGTGATGTATTATATATTGGCATGTGGCGGAACCCTAGCAGTGTGTCTCTTTGATGATTGGGGGCAGATCATTGTGGTTCAAGACTCATCGTGGGTTTACGTTGATAAAGCCCTGGCTTCAGACCAGGGCCGCCCAATCTCCTAATGTCAGACAAAATAATTCCCCCGTCAGTGCACAAACTCTCTCTCTCACACACACACACACCGACACACACACACACCACAAAGGTCCCGGTGGACAGTGTCTGTCGCTTCAGCAGTCTGCTTATCTGGCTATGCCAGGTCAGTGCTTCCATGTGACACACACACACACACAGGGGCAACAGTGATGTTTTGTTCTCTACAGATGTGGCTGCAGATACTGACACTGCCCCCACCCCTACCCCTACCCCCACCACCACCGCAACCACCGCAACCAGAGCCTGTTCAAATAACTAGAGAGTGAGGGTGACGGGGTGATAGCCCACGACCACAGACCTCTTTCCTTAACAGACAAAAGCCATGCTATACGGGAGGTAATTAACAGCCCTGTACTGCGTGACACTGCCCTGCTCGTTACTGCCATGGCACACACACACGCGCGCGCGTAAAAGCAGAAGTTAAGAGGCGCTAGACTGTCAGCTTGACTATCAACGTGCATGCTCCTCTCAGACCCCCCCCCCCCCTCCACCCTCGTCCCTGTCGTCCCTCATATCCACACCTATCCCACCCCACCTCCCCCCCCCCCCCTCGGAGCCACCCCTCCACCACCTCCTTGTCCCTCCTCCCCCCCCATCCCTCCCTCCATCCTTCCTCCTCCCCCCCCGCTCCTACGCTGCACTCTCTCTCTCTCTCTCTCTCACTCTACGGTCGGAGCTGCATGCATGCTCACTGTCCCGAAACACGATGAGCCGTTGAGCCCCATGGGAAGTGTGTCTGCTCCTCTGCAGCCAGCTAGACTCAGCTACTACAGTACTTCTGTGTCCGTCAGCTACACAGTGAGAGGCAGGGGGCAGCAGCGCCAGGCAGGAGAACAGCAGTAGCAGTTGTAGTGGATCAACTTCGGGGGGAAACAAGTATCTTCTCACATCTTCTTCAACTGGGGCTCCGCGGCGTCATCCCACTTATAACTCCCTCTCTTCCAGGAGGAGGACCGTGTGAACATACAGGTTCCAACTCACTGAGGTTTCTAGAGGGAGGCTGGGGGGATCGATGCCTCGCGACTTTGTGGATACTTTTTCCACTTTTTTTTTTTTTTGGGGGGGTTCTTTTAAACACGTGAGACAGCGGTCCTGATGCGGCGCCTCTGAGGCAGGGATGACTCCCGCCCTTTGGCGTCCTCCATCCTCTTCCTCCTCTTCTTCCCTCGCACTGCCCTCCTCCTCCTCCTCCTCCTCCTCCTCTTCCTCTTCCTCTCTCTGCTCACACGTTTCCCCGGACGCCTCCGGCATGCCGGGGTCAAGGCAGCGGGGTTTGTCATCCACCTCGGCACGTCGTTCCTCCGACCACCGCGCCGCGATGCTCGGCGCCACACTTGACCCCTGAGGGCTTTTACGGAGGGCGAAACAAAAGGGATTAATTATGAACTCTGTGTGCTGCCTCATGCTCCCATGGGGGGAAGAGCGTGGGATTTGATATCAAAGTCCAACGGTGAGTAAAAGTGTCTCTTTTGTTCTTCCCTGGCTGAAGTCACCGAAGACCTTCATACTGTACAGTCAAAATTGATTCAATAGGCAGGGCTGTTGTTTTATTAATGCACATAGAACATGACCTGGATGGAAGGGGTGGGGGGCGTAAACAGTAACATGCGTGCACAAGTGCGTTTCTCTGAGAAGTCTGTGCATCCATTTTTAATGTGGCCCTTTTTACGCTAACGAGGGCATCAGCGGGGATGTGATCCAGAAAGAGGGACGTGTGTGTCTCTGTATTCCTTCAGAACACATATGGGAAGGATCAAAGTAATGTGATGTTAACCCTTTAAGACCCGATACAACAAATGTTTTCTAAATCCTAATAGTTTTCTGAAAAACGTATGTTGCTATATATCAGTGGTTCTCAAACTATTTCATGTCAAGGACCCCCAAAATTGCATGTATTTTGGCTGCCGACCCCATCTCAAAATATTTTGTTCCAGGGAGGGACCCCCTGAAGCAAAGATTTGAGTTAAAAATGTTCGCCTCAAAAATATATACTGTAGCCTACATATTCAAAGATTTGCTAAAATGTTCACGATTTTTCAAAAATAGCAGATCTACAAACTCATAGCATCATTGATGGGACTCAGCAGTAGCAGAAAGCTACTTCAAAGATCTTTCATGACTGAAACTTTACAGGCCAGGCTTTAATTTGACTTGTTTTGTATAGTTTAATTATATTATTTCTGTCTATTTTGCTTTTCTTTCCCCCTGTCTTCCTCTAGTTTATTCCCTATATAGCCTACAGATTGATCACATTCTGCAGTTGGATAACTTTTTAATTCCTCCGCTGCATGAATGTAAATAATGCATAGTCGGGGTGCAATTCTAAACTATTAAGTATTCTGTTCATCCTCAGTCCCAGGGATGGTGCAATTCTGAACTGTATACTGTATGGTTCACCACACTTTTTTTTACACTTTATTACTTACTACTGTATAGTGCTACCACTAGTAAGTAACTTCACCTGTATTCTAACTGTTTATCTTTTATTACCTTACTTGCATTACATTTTGTATAGTTTGGCACCATTCCAGTGCTCATACACGTATGCGACAAACACAGTTCACCTTGATAACATTAACTAACCCTGTTAATGCCCTATGTGTCACCTCTTCAGCCCTGTCATTTGTCTCAAATCCTGACATGAAATGATCTATTTAAGATTCATTCATTTGTTTTGCATACATTCCACAATTGTCTAATTTGTTAATCGTGTTGTTTTCTAAGCCACACTTCTTTTATTATATATATATATATATATATATATATATATATATATATATATATATATATATATATATATATATATATATATACACACACTGTACATATACATATAATGAACATTCCTTTCATTTTCTTTTTAAGTCAATTGCAGAAATTTCAAGCATCTTTTGTTTCGTTTGAAGCAGCATTTCAAATGGGGTCCATGGGGTCCAAACACAGTATAGAGCACCGTGGAGACAACACATACACCGTGTTCTCTCTCTTCTCCCTCTTGCCACTCCTCTCTCTTTCTCCCAAACTTGCAGCACTCACACTCTCTCGCACACGCACACACACACACACACACCAAATTTGGAGTCATATGTTGTCTACTGACATCACAGATGAGTGACATCACACGCTTGGCCTATAAAAGGTGAGAGAACCACTCTTTCAGCTGCCTAACGCACAGACAGTCAGACGCATAGTATCTCCACTGAGAAGACCAGAGGTGAGATTATGTTCGGGATTTTTAAAATCAATAAACTTAAAAGTCTTATAAACTTCAAAATACAACCCGAAAAGATCAAGGGCTATATACTATCAGCTGCCCGTCTAAGCCCTTGTTATTCCCTTTCCCATTGGTAGTAAATGATAATAAAAAGAAAAGAGAGAGAGAGACGGATTAGGCACTGAAGCGTGATTTTAACGACTCCATCATCCCATGTTGGGGTGTTTGAAGGAATGTGAGAGAGTATACCTACCTACCGGGTTCTCAAATATTCTGAAGAGGTTTCCACAATGCAGTAAACGCCTGTTAAGCTTTAGCTATACTAACAACCTCCTGTCTGCCGTTAGCCCTTTAAGACCAGGAAAGCATGTGTCATTTTAGATTTGATACCCACTTTAACCATTATCTTATGCTTTGGCTATTAAAAAATAGCAGATATACAAGCTCATAGCGCGGCACTATGAGCTCGTAGATCTGCTATTTCTTGAAAAATCTATTTTCATCAAATTTTAAGCGAACATTTGTAACTCAAATCTTTGCTTCTGGGGATTCTACAAATGTCATCTACATTTTGAAACAAAATGATGTCGCTTGCTATAATCAGTGGTTCTCAAACTTTCATGTCAAAGACCCCCCAAAATCCTATGTATTTGGCCGCGGACCCCCATTGTTGTTCCAGGGACCCCCAGAAGCAAAGATTTGAGTTGAAAATGTTAAAAACGCTTTAAAAAAAAAAAAATATATATATATATATATATACAGTATATACATTCAAAGATTTGCACAAATGTTCACATTTTTCACCAAAAATAGCAGATCTACAAGCTCATATGAGCTTGTAGATCTGCTATTTTTGAATAGCAGAATAGTATAAGATAATGGTTGAAGTGGTTACACAGATGCGTTCCCGGTCTTAAAGGGTTAACACAGGGGGGCTTCCTTTGTAAGAACACTGAATATATCAAACAGTGGCGTCTGTCACGGTCGAGATGCACAACATTGCCCCTGGCTCTGTGTGCATACAGTATATACTGTATTATGTACATTAATATGCGCTATATTGCTTTGTGTCGAGCTTTTCTCTGTCATAAGATCTCAGTTTATTTCAGCCATGTTTCATGTGAGAACATTGACAAATTGAGAAACCAGCCTGAGATGAAGAAAGGGAGGGAGGTGTGTGTGCGTGTGCGTGTGTCTCTTCCATGTGAGAAAGAAGGCCAATGCCCACATTTACATACAGCCTCAAAAACAACCCATATGCCGTCTATATGCAGACGATCAGTGCCTTCTCCTTGCACACAGACTTGCACAAGTACTGATTGTACAAATCATAGAACAGCATTTATTTAAATGCTAACTTACAAGTCACAACAGTAAGTCATTTGAGTTTGTAGATTTCAAAGCACATTTGTAAATCGTGGAATAATGTGTGCATCATATGGTACTTGAATGTACAAATCATTTTGAGACAAATCTCTCCCCTTAGTTAGTATAGGGACAGATCAGGGACATAATAACACTGATTTATGCGTGGCTGCACCTCGTGTCGCGCACCAAAACATAGCCAAACTACAAGCTCACAATGCATGGCAGCACGACACTGCTGTGAGCCTGTCAATCTGCTATTTTCAGTGTGACACCGGCGTGCAATGAAGTATAAATTTGGCTATATAGGTTGTGGAACAACAAGTAGACGACCTGAGGGCACAAAGACAGACGCGCAGACGCAGTGTTTAAGAACAGCGTTGATCCAGGTCAGTTCAAATAATGTTATGCTAATGGTAGAACAGTAATATGCCAAGTTCCTCTCCAAGCAGAACAAAATAACAGCTCACAGAGGCAAAGATGTTCTTCTTTTTTTTCTCCCCCTCCATTATAATTACATTAGTAATTATCCTGAGTGCTGTTGTGTGCAGGCACACATCATAATCGTAAAGAATAATATAGAATAATAAAGCTCATCAGTCCATTGCATAAACGGTGTCACTTGCCAAAAAAGAACAGATTTTCCCGCTAACAACGCGTTGCGTAATGCGGATAATGACTGCCCAATGATCCTAATGATCATCCTATAATGACAGGATGCATGGGATCAATGCAGAGGACAAATTCCATGTTTGTGTATGTAGTTGGCAATTAGCACTTATATGCATCACTGTACTCTACATCACTGTACTGCATCAAATAGTTGTGATGTTAACAAAGTTGGCCACTGAACTGATACAGTATTAAGAGAGGTGTGTATGGGAGGTTGTACTTTAGGTACAGTCCTATCTATTTTGGTCAGTAAATGTAACACCTCTATAGCTACCGTAAAGAGGTAGTTCACCCCAAAAAATGACTTAAGTTCTATCAATTGCACACCCATATAAAGCCTTGAATTAATAGAGATCTTTTTGTTTGAGACAATAATTTGATGACGGGTGGCTGGTCAGTAGGAGACTCTTGAGCCGGTCATCAAATGATTGGCTCAGGAATACGACAAAAACAAAGACATCTCCATAAATTCAAGGCTTCACGGGGTGCGTAATTGATAGAAAATAAGTCATTTTTGGGGTGAACTACTCCTTTCATCGCCAAGATCTTAACCCATTAAAACCGGGGAAACCGAGAAAGCATCGTGTCATTTTAGATGTTTTGCGTTGGCTATTACAAAAATAGCAGATGCACAAGCTCACAGATGCGAGCTTGTGCATCTGCTATTTTTTACGATTTTTTGAAAACTCCTGAAAGTGTGAGAACTACCGTTTTAGAAGGCATTTGTAGAGTGGGCCTCAGGTCTTAATGGGTATGATGGCGATGAATCTTGGCCGACATGGATACCAAGAGACTTGGGCTAGACATCCTCAACTTCACATTGATCAGTGGTTCTCAACCAGTGGTCCGGGGACCACCACCAGTGGTCCTTGAGGTGGTCCCCAGCTAAATGACGAAGAGTCGTTAACCAAATGGACCCTTATAGATCTTTAAACTCTTGAGAGCGTAAAATGTAACCAAATGGACCCGTAAGGGTCCATTTGGCAAGAGTGCAATTATTGTTAAACATCGGCATTACTTAAAGTTATACAATGCAGAATCCCAAATAACGATTTTTAGCAACCTCTGCTGGTCACTACCGTCACTGCATACAATTTCCGTAATCCTCGATTACCCAGAATTCCATTCGTTTTCACCGGAAGCCGGAAGCGTTTCAAAAAGCGATCTTTTAATTGTTTTATACTATCTACGGATCGTTTCTCTTAGCCAGTGGAGCATTAGTTACCATGAGCTGTGCTTTCTTTTTCTGTTCTTTTTCGATCTTCCAATCCTACATTATCTTAACATCAGCGTGAGGTTCCTTTTTGTTATAGCGCGGTAGTTCCTGGCCAAACAGGAAACCGTTGCGGTAGTTCCTGGGGACGTCGGCCACGACGTCATGACGTTGGCCAGGAACGTCATTTCCCCGGGAAAGTCCCCCCAGTCCACTTTCAATAGAAAATATATAAATAAAAGGCTTCCGGGGGTGAAATTCACGGAGTGGGTGTTGTGAAACTTTTGCCACTCGCAAAAGATATACAATTTAACTTTAGTTTTGTTGAAAACGTTACCTAGTATTACTTTAATTAAAGGATTGTTATTTTGATCAAAGTTTGCCTGTTATCTCTCCTATGGAACCAACATCAATACAGCATGGAATTGTGGACAAGATCGTATCCAACGATTACAAAATATTCAAAGTTTTGGGCCTGACAGTCTAAATCTCATCAAATGGTGGTCCGTGGCTCAAATGCCGAATAAATAATGGACCTCGATATGAAAAAAGGTTGAAAACCACTGACATAGATCAAGACCTATATGACGAGTCTTGGAACAATTCTAAGCCGGCTCTTTTCCACCGTGACCAGAGGAGAGCTCATCGTTGTGGCCCCTCGTATACAGTAGGTCCTCCTCCAGAATGCCAGTTATGCAGCCATCTTTAACCATGGGTCACTGGGCTGACCGCGAACACGCAGGAGTCATTGTGCCAAAGAGCCATGGGGGTCCAAACACAGTATAGAGCACCGTGGAGACAACACATACACCGTGTTCTCTCTCTTCTCCCTCTTGCCACTCCTCTCTCTACCACTCTCTCTTTCTCCCAAACTTGCAGCACGCACACACACACACACACACACACACACACACACACACACACACACACACACACACCACATTTGGAGTCATATGTTGTCTACTGACATCACAGATGAGTGACATCACACGCTTGGCCTATAAAAGGTGAGAGAACCACTCTTTCAGCTGCCTAACGCACAGACAGTCAGACGCACAGTATCTCCACTGAGAAGACCAGAGGTGAGATTATGTTCGGGATTTTTAAAATCAAGCGCTGTGCAATCAGCAGCTCTGCGCTGCTGATCGCCACGGCGATGCTGTTGGGTTTGATTGGGTTGGCTGTGGCTGACGATCCGGACGCCTTCTCCTTCCTCGAAAAGGCCTTCACCGTCACACGCCAGGAGGCTGAGCGGTTCACTAACTTCAAGTACCTGCTGGACCACCCAGACAAGTGTTCCGGAGAAGATGTCCATCTTCTCCTCTTCATCAAAAGTGCTCCAGCAAACGCAGACCGGCGCCATCAGGTCCACATGGGGGAACGAGGCGTACATTCGGCACTCCAAGGGACTAACGGTCAAGGTTCTGTTCGCCTTGGGAGCGCCAAGAGCCGACAGCGTCCAGGAGTATCTGGAGCACGAGGACCGCCTCCACGGTGACCTGATCCAGCAGGATTTCACGGACTCGTTCCGAAACCTGACCCTGAAAGTGATCATGCAATTCCGCTGGGCACGCCAACGGTGCGCCCATGCGAACTTCGTCATGACGGCCGACGACGACACTTTCGTCCACACTCCTAACCTGGTGGACCACCTGCAGGACGCGGCGGCCCAGAGGAAGGTCACGACCTGTGGCTCGGCTATGTGTTTCGCGGGGCGGCGCCCGACCGAGACAGGAACAGCAAGTACTACTTGCCCTACGAAATGTACCCGTGGTCGACCTTCCCCGACTACACGGCAGGGTCTGGGTACGTGGTTTCCAGGGACGTGGTGGAGAAGATCTACCAAGCCACTCTGAGCCTTGACGCCTCCATGCACATAGACGACGTGTTCATGGGGATCTGTGCGAACAGAGTGGGCGTCACACCACAGCATCACGTCTTCTTTGCAGGGAGTGGCAAGGTGCCCTACCACCCGTGCAATTACAGGCAGATGATGAACTCGCACGGTCATCACGGCCAGGACATGTATGACCTCTGGAAGGCGGCGACGGACCCGCAGGTCCAGCAGATCGCCTCTAAGACAGACTGCAAGTTGGTGTAAAAGGCTCTCCTGTGTAGACCCAACAGGGGTGAGGGTGACACCTACCCCTGTAGAGCGGCCTTTGTGTAGGATAGATTGTGGTTAAATGAATGAAATCAGGGGCAGTCCGGGCACTAAGGCTCTAATGTAGCCTGGATTAGCACATCGCAGGTTCGAGTCCCGTGCTGCGTGTCCCTCTCCATCTCTTTTTTTCCCATTTTTTTTTCTTCAGGAGGTCCATACCGACTTCCATCCAATGAGTTCCGGTAGGAGACACAAAGGAGACTCTTTGTGTCTCCTACCTATACCTCCATCTTACTATTTTTTATTTTTGTCCATGTGCTGAAGTGAACGGGGACTAAAGACCCATGAGGGAGGGTATGGGGAGAGTTGAGTTTTGTTCAAAGCGAACTGAACCATCCTTGTCCCTAAGTTGCGTGTTAAATGTTATGTAGGGTAAGTTTCAGCAAAAAGTAGAAAAAAAATAAAAAAGCCCAGTGTTCTGAGAAAGGAAAGAAAAAGGTCCCTGGAAATATCAGGTGCCCACTGTTCCGGTTACCAAGTGTGGGCGACCAAGGGGACAGGGAATGTCACATATTCTGGGGAATTAAATGCTTTAAGACAACCAGTCAGTAAAGACAAACAAAAAATACATTTTAACCCATTAAGACCTGGAACGCATCTGTGAGTGTCACTTTTTGATTTGAGCTAAAAAGCATTATTTTACACTTTGGCTATTCAGAAATAGCAGATATACAAGCTCTTAGTGCGGCACCGAGTGCCGCGCTATGAGCTTGTAGATCTGCTATTTTTGAAAAATCGTGAAAATGTGCGCAAATCTTTGAATATATATCATTTTAAAGCATTTTTTAACTCAAATCTTTGGGGGGGGTCCCTGGAACAAAACATTTTGATGGGGGTCCATACAACAAGGGAACCAGGAGACCTGGTACTGCCAGACCCCTAATGGTTGAAAGATCAGAGCGCTACGTCACGCTAAGCTTGGCCAATCAAAAAGAGGACATCTTTTATGCCCATGTATGGACGAAAGGGGGACAGACAAAGCCTCATGTAGGCCCGACCCCCTGGGTCTGGCAAAAAAACAGGGTCTAAAAACGGTTCTCGGACTTGGTGTAGGCCAGTATGTGATATATCAGTCATCATATATGACATATCTTCAGTATGACATTGTAATGACATTCTTGAATGCAGGTGCAGGTTTCAAGGGTGTTTATTAAAGTCCAACAAAGGTAAAAGTGCAAAGCACAGTTCAAGGAAACTAGACACAAAGGCAAACACGGACGGGACCGTGTGGAGCTGCTAGTCTAGTCTAGAGTCAAACAATACTGCCTGCTGGCAGAGTGAACGAGGGGGGTATATATAGGAGTGCACTAAGGAGGAACAGGTGTGTAAAGTTAATAGGCTGGAGATGAGGACCTCTGGAATGAGTGCGTGGGCGTGGTCGTGACAGTACCCCCCCCCTGACGCGCGGCACTGGCCGCAGGACGAGCATGACCTGGAGGCCGACCCCGAGGGCGTGGAGCGGGTCGATCAGGACGACGCTGATGGAAGTCCCGGATGAGGTTTGGATCCAGGACATCAGCAGCTGGAACCCAGCAACGCTCCTCAGGGCCGAACCCCTCCCAGTCCACCAAATACTGAAGCCGACCCCCACGACGCCTGGAGTCCAAGAGGGTCCTAACAGCATAGGCAGGGGCACCCTCTATGTCCAGGGGAGGCGGTGGGGCATCGAGGGGGACAGCATCAGCCAGGGGACCGGGAGTCACAGGCCTGAGGAGGGAGACATGAAAAGTGGGTGAAATGCGGTAATGACTAGGAAGTTGCAACCTGTATGATACCTCGTTGATGCTCCGCAGGACTTTGAAGGGACCCACAAAGCGTGGACTCAGCTTTCGGCAGGGCATGCGAAGGTTGAGGTTCTTGGTGGAGAGCCAGACTCGATCTCCAGGCTGGTACACCGGAGCCTCACTGCGATGACGGTCAGCCTGCTCCTTTTGTCGGCGAATGGCACGCTGGAGTCGGACATGAGCTGAATTCCATACCTCCTCAGATCGACGGAACCACTCATCCACTGCAGGGACCTCTGTCGTGCTTGGGTCCCAAGGGCACAAAGAAGGCTGGTAGCCGAAGACACACTGGAAGGGAGTCAGACCTGTAGAAGAGTGGCGAAGGGAATTCTGGGCATATTCAGCCCAGGGAAGGAACTGAGCCCACTCAGCCTGCCGGTCCATACAGTGGCTGCGGAGGAACCTCCCGAGTTCCTGGTTGGTCCTCTCCACTTGTCCATTTGACTGTGGACTGTAGCCGGAGGTGAGACTCACTGCAACCCCCAGTCTCCCCATGAAGGCCTTCCATACACGTGACGTGAACTGGGGACCACGATCTGAAACAATGTCCTCCGGAAGGCCATAGTGCCGGAACACCTGCTCAAACAGCACCTCTGCTACCTGGAAGGCAGTTGGGAGACGAGTGAGGGGGATAAAACGACAGGCCTTGGAGAATCTGTCAACTACTACCAACACGGTGGTGTAACCCTTGGAAGAGGGAAGATCAGTAACAAAGTCAATGGACAGATGCGACCAAGGTCGCTGAGGCACAGGAAGCGGATGGAGTTTTCCCGCCGGAGCGTGTCGCGGGGATTTCGACTGGGCACAGATTGAACAGGATTTTACATATTTACTGACATCTCGGACTAAAGTGGACCACCAGTATTTTTCAGAGAGTGCCTGTGTTGTGCGAGTAATACCTGGATGTCCAGTTGCCACCGAAGTATGCGCCCAAGTCAGTAACTGATCCCTCACCCTTGCGGGAACATAGGTGCGGCCTGGAAGACACTTGGCCGGAATAGGGTCTCCAACCTGGGCCTGACGAATCTCCTCCTCGACATTCCAGAGCACGGGAGCCACAATGCGAGATGGAGGGATAATGGGGCTAATTACAGCTTGGAACTCAGCAGCATCATACATCCGGGAAAGAGCATCGGCCTTGATGTTTTTGGAACCCGGTCTATAAGAAAGGATGAAGTCAAAGCTTGAAAAGAAAAGAGCCCACCTCGCTTGTCGGGAGTTCAAGCGCTTCGCCTTTTGGATGTACTCTAGGTTGCGGTGGTCTGTCAACACCAAGAATGGCTCCTTAGCACCCTCCAACCAATGACGCCACTCCTTCAACGCCTTCTTCACCGCCAGCAGCTCTCTGTCACCTACATCATAGTTCCTCTGAGCAGAACTAAGTTTTTTAGAATAGAAAGCACAAGGGTATAATTTTGGTGGATTACCTTGTCTCTGAGAGAGGACTGCTCCCACACCCACCTCTGAGGCATCCACCTCCACCACAAATGGCAAGTCGGGATCCGGGTGCTTCAGTAGGGGGGCAGTTGTGAAGCAGTTCTTAAGACGATTGAAGGTGGCCGTTGCAGCTTCGTTCCATGGCAATCTGCGAGGACCCCCCTTGAGGAGAGATGTGAGGGGCGCCGCTATGGAACTGTAACCCTGTATAAACCGGCGATAAAAGTTTGCAAAACCTAAGAAACGCTGCAACTCCTTCACCGTGGTAGGTCTTGGCCAATTCAAAACAGCATCAACCTTTGGTTTCTCCATCTTCACCCCCCCTGGACTGATCACATAACCGAGGAAAGAGATGGTGGATTGATGGAACAAACACTTCTCGGCTTTGGCATAGAGGTGGTTGTCTAGAAGACGCCTGAGAACCTCATGGACATGTTTGATGTGCTCCTCCATAGTGGCTGAGTAGATCAGGATATCATCGATGTACACGACCACCTGGCGACCGAGCATATCCCTGAAGATCTCGTTGACAAATGCCTGGAAGACGGAGGGGGCATTTGACAGTCCGAAAGGCATTAGAATCAGAATCAGAATCAGAATCAGAATCAGTTTTATTGTCACATCACAGGTTTACAAGGTAAAAAAGTGGGTGAAATTCTTTTTTGTACATCGTTCCCATCGCAACGTTAGTTTCCATAGAAAGAAGAGGGGGGGGGGAGAAGAAGAGGGTGGGGGGCAGGTGGGAAGGAGATCAAAAAAAGAGAGCAACAGAAGGCCAGACAAGTTATCAAGTTACCAGGTACTCGTAGTGGCCTGTAGTGGTGCTGAAGGCTGTCTTCCACTCATCTCCCTCCTTGATGCGGATCAGGTTGTAGGCACTACGAAGGTCCAGCTTGGTGAAGACACAGGCCCCCCGGAGCTGTTCCAGAGCTGCGGGCACCAGAGGAAGGGGATACCGGTACTTAACGGTGACAGCGTTCACGCCCCGGTAATCGATGCACGGACGCAAACCACCATCCTTCTTGGCCACGAAGAAGAAGCTCGCAGAAGCAGAAGAGGTGGAAGGGCGGATATAGCCCTGCTTCAATGCCTCCTGGATATACTCCTCCATGGCCTCGGTCTCCGCGATGGACAAGGGGTAGATGTGGCCACGAGGAGGAGCAGAGCCAGCAAGTAGGTCGATGGCGCAATCCCAGGGGCGATGAGGAGGAAGACAGGTGGCCCTCTCCTTGGAGAAAACCTCTCTCAGATCCTGGTAGGCCTCTGGGATAGTGGGCTGAGAAGTGGACTCTGGACTCTCTACTGTTGTGAACCCACAAGATAAGGGAAGACATGTTGCACGACAATAGTCTGACCAGGCTGTAATCTCCCTCTCTGTCCAGGAAATGGTGGGGTTATGAAGTTGGAGCCAGGGGAGACCGAGAGTGATCTGGTGGACCGGTGCTCTTATCACAAGAAGCTGGATACTCTCACGATGCATAGCACCAACAGTAATGATGAGGGGATGGGTGATGTGGGTAATAGTGCCGTCTCCCACAGGTCTGCCATCCAGGCCTTCGATGGGAATGGGAGTGGTGAGACGGTGAAGCGGAAGGTGCAGGGACTTGACAAGGTCCTTATCAATGAAGTTCCCTGCAGCCCCGGAGTCCACTAATGCTGTAGAGACATCACATGGAGAACAGCCATCAACAGTAATTGGGACCAGAAAAGGTTGAGCACTAATAGCTGAGGGTGGAGTACTCACTTCAGCAGTACGACTCAGAGGGCTGTCTCTCCGATCTCCGCGGTTAGTGAACGACGCAGGTTTCACAGGACAGTCTGCAAGCTGGTGATTCTCTGCTCCACAGTATCTACAAAGACGCAGTTGGATTCTGCGACGTCGCTCAGCCGCTGAGATACGGGTGAAATCCACCTCCATGGGCTCTGGAACAGGCTCAGAGCTAGTGGTGGCTGTCGAAGGGAAGTGAGAGGGTCTCTGGCGCTCTCTGATGAGGTTATCCAGGCGGATGGCCATGGAGATGATAGCATCCAAGGAAAGGTTCTCATCTCTGCATGCCAGCTCTGTCTGGACCTCCCTCCGTAACCCTCTTCGGAACAAGGTGCGCAGAGCTGGTTCATTCCAACCACTGGATGCGGCCACGGTGCGGAAGGAGAGAGCATATTCAGCAGCAGTACGGGAACCCTGACGTAATTGAAGAAGCCGCTCACCTCCCTCCTGGCCCTCTGGTGGATGATCAAAAACAGCTCGAAACAGATTCAGGAACAAGTCGTAGGACCCGACCTCAGGTCCTCCATTATCCCAGACAGCAGTGGCCCATTCCAAAGCCCTTCCAGTCAGGAGAGAGATGACCGTAGCCACTTTGGCGGCTTCGGACGTGGGTGCTCCAGACTGGTGGGCAAAGTATAAGGAGCATTGGAGGAGGAACCCCTTGCATTTTGAAGCAGTGCCATCATACTTATCAGGAAGCGCCCACTTGGCATTAGCAGTTGGAGGAGGCTGACCAGCTGGTAGATTGACGACTGGAGCTGGTGTGGGTTGGCCGGATTGTTGAGAAACCGTCATGGTGGTGTTCAGCGTATGGAGTTCCTTAAGAACTTCATCCATGGCAGTGGCTAGTAGATTCAGCTTGCTGTTGTGTTCGCCCAGGAGTCGCCCCTGTTCACCAACAGCACGCTGCAAACCTGCTGCATCCTCTTGGGAGGCAGTATTCTGTAATGACATTCTTGAATGCAGGCGCAGGTTTCAAGGGTGTTTATTAAAGTCCAACAAAGGTAAAAGTGCAAAGCACAGTTCAAGGAAACTAGACACAAAGGCAAACACGGACGGGACCGTGTGGAGCTGCTAGTCTAGTCTAGAGTCAAACAATACTGCCTGCTGGCAGAGTGAACGAGGGGGGTATATATAGGAGTGCACTAAGGAGGAACAGGTGTGTAAAGTTAATAGGCTGGAGATGAGGACCTCTGGAATGAGTGCGTGGGCGTGGTCGTGACAGACATAATGACTCCAAATTTGGACAAGGTTTCGTGATCTGACCAAACCCCATTCATTAACTTCCATCATAATGGTAAATAATATGTGAAAAAAAAAACACAATATGGGGGAACCAAAAGTTAAATATGCTGCTGTACAAACACAATATGGGGGGGGGAGAAAAAACTCAATATTCTGCTGTAGAGAGTTCATTCAACTACAGCCAAGGCTGATGTAGTCGCTTCAAATTCAGAAATTGCTTTGCCTAGTAGAGCATTGACTTTCCTAACCCATTAAGAAAAGGCTGATTACAAAAAAAATGATATGATATGTATTTGGCCGCGGACCCCCCATCTCAAAATCTTTTGTTCCAGGGACCCCGAGAAGCAAAGATTAAGAGTTGAGAGAAGTTGAGAAAAGTTAAGAGAGTTGAGATAAAAAAATTCAATATTTGTACAATATTTGACTCTGAGATGTAGTGGAGTAGAAGTAAAAGTACTGAAAATTGGAGATACTCCAGTAAGGTAAAAGTACCTCAGAATTGTACTTAAGCACGGTACCTGAGTAAATGCACTTAGTTACTTTACACCACTGCTCTATGGGTCCACCACTTTAGTTACTGGGCTATAGTAACTATATCAAGCTTTCTGTCGGCCACTTGGATGTCAGATCTCATGTGGGCAGAATGTGACTCCATTTATGGAATATTTCTAGCCCATAATGTGGAGCTGAAGCCTATATATATAAAATATTTCGGAAACTTTTATAAAACACACACATTTCCAGGCCTCTAGACAGCTTTCAAATCTAATTTAACCCATTAAGGCAAACGCATCTGTGTGTCATCTTTCTTTGGCTATTCAAAAATAGCAGATATACAAGCTCATAGCGCGGCACCGAGTGCCGCGCTATGAGCTTGAAGATCTGATCCGATTTTTTGAAAAATCTTGAAAATGTGTGCATATCTTTTTTCAGTTTATTTTTTAAAGCGAACATTTTTAAAATTGAACCACTGTTATAAAAACATACGTTTTTTATCAAAAAAACTATTAGGATTTAGAAGACATTTGTAGAATCCCCAGAAGCAAAGATTTGAGTTACAAATGTTCGCTTTAAAAAATGTATTCAAAGATATGCACATATGTTCACAATTTTTCAAAAATAGCAGATCTACAAGCTCATAGCGCGGCACTTGTCTATCTACTATTTTTGAATACTCCCTCTCTAACAGTATCAACGCTGCCGTGTTACCATGCAGAGCAGTTGTCGTCAGCGGTTGAAAAAGTGCTCAAAATGTTTTACTTTAAGTAAAAGTATCTGCAATGTAGAAGTTCTCTGTTACAGGTAAAAGTCCGGTAAAGTAAAAAAGTAAAAGTACTAAAATGTCTGAAAAAAGCAGATCGTTGTGAGCTTGTAGATCGGCTATTTTCAAGTAGCCTATGTATAAAATAGGACTAAAGTGGTTAATGTTTTATAATGTAATATATTTATATCTGCAAAGCAACTAGTTAACCAAAGTTCTAAAATAATTGTAGTGGAGTAGAAGTACAATATTTGCCTCCGAGATGTATAGTGGAGTAGAAGTAAAAGTATAGACAATTGGAAATACTCCGGTAAACTAACAGTACCTCAAAATTGTACTTAAGTACAGTACTTGAGTAAATGTACTTAGTTACTTTACACCACTGGTTGTCGTGCGGCCAAAGTAGAGAGTAGAAAAAGGTTAAGTGCGGTCTGGAGGCCCGACGGGGGGCCAGGCGCAATGCAGAGAGACCGAGGAGCCATAGCAGACAGGATGCCAGGGGACCTGCAGGAAGCCAACCTCAAAAACCTGTTCGTCTCGCTCTCTGCTCAATAGAGAGAATTATAAGACAGACCCCCTGCCTCCCAATCAGCTGCTGACTGACTACTGGGCACTGTCTGTCAATTAGAGGCCGACGGATACATTGGTCTGGCCGATATATATCTGTAACGGCAATCATACAGCCGATGTTGTGTTCCAAATGTGGGGCTCTGTCCAGGGCCGGATTTATAGGAGTAGAGGCCCATGGGCTAGAGTATATTTTGAGGCCCCCCTGGATTTTTTTTGTAGACTTTTTTCCTTTTATTTCGGGGTGTTGTTACTTTAATTCGGTTAATTCTATAGGGTTACTTTACAATTTGATCATAAAAAAAATAATATATATATATATTATTTTTTTTGCCCCCCCCCCCCAGCTGGGGGCCCCTGGGCTACAGCCCACCCTAGCCCAACGGTAAGTCCGGCCCTGGCTCTGTCATGCACGTTAACCATTTAAGCCCTATATACTTCATTGTACGACAAATAGCGAAAATAGCCGATCTACAAACTGACATGGCATTGTGACAGGTTGTGAGCCCTCTATTCTAGAACATTTTGAGAAAAAAAATATATACACACACACACACACGACCACGTCACTCTGATTCATAACCATAAACAAACCCGATACGCCCATATACTGTATACTGTAGCATGTCACTCTGACTCAGACATACCCATAAACAAAGCCGATACGTCCACATATAGGCATGTCACTATGACTCAGACTGACATAACTACAAACAAACCCGATATGGGAGATCCGGTTGTCCAGAACCGCCGATCAAACAAATAGATGGGCATGCCAATATACAGGGTATGGTAATATGACATCAGGGGTCTCCATATATGGGAATTAAAATGGACAAGGACTGGCAGATACAGAGAACTTCATATATGGGCATCAAAGGGAGACAGGTACAGAGATCTCCATCCATATATGGGCATAAAAGGGACACAGACATACATACGTGTATGACAGAGCTCCCGATGACTCAGACATATTGGTCGGAGCGGCGGTGTGACGTACTGTGTAGGTGGAGCTCTAGATGTGAGGGCTGTGTAGCAGGCTCTAGTGTGTGTGTGTGTGTGTGTGTGTGTGTGTGTGTGTGTGTGTGTGTGTGTGTGTGTGTATATATATATATATACTTTTTTTTAACATTTTAACCCATTGAGGCCTGAGGAACCGATTCTACAGAATGTCTTCTAAATCCTAACAGTTTTCTGAAAAAACGTATGTTGCTCCAGTATATCAGTGGTTCTCAAACTTTTTAATGTCAAGGACCCCCAAAATGATACGTATGTGGCCGTGGACCCCCATCTCAAAATATTTTGTTCCAGGGACCCCCCAGAAGCAAAGATTTTAGTTCAAAATGTTTGCTTTAAAAGAATATATTCAAAGATTTGCACATAATTTGTCACGATTTAAAAAAAAATGCAGATCTACAAGCTCATTTAAGTTTAGGCTTAAGTACAAGGCTATTTTTGAATAGCCAACGTGTAAAATAATGCTTTTTAGCTCAAATCAAAAAATGACCTGTAATGACCATGCCCAAAAGAGGGACACCAGGTTGTAAGTCCATCCATAGAGCCCTGTTAGAGGGCGATGCTTGTGTGTAACAGAACACCATGTAGATTCTGATTCTGAGGATCCACACATCACATTCTTTGGGGGGCGAAACTCAATTTGCTCGTTGAGGGCGAGAAGCTAATCTCTTCACCACTTTGAGGCAAAGCTCTATAGCAATGAATCACACAAATGCCTTGGTCTAATGTGGCATGCACCTGGGAGCGTGGCCCCAATACACAGACAGACAGATCAAATCGCGCTCAAAATATCTGAGCTTGAACTCGGGAAGGAGGCTAGACTAAAGCAAGTAACTTTATCTCTGTTTTTTAATAGCTTTTTGTACTCCTGGAACAGACAGCCTCATGTGGGCTATTATTCCCCCCCCCCCATGTTATTTTTGATACTATACACTCCAAACTATAACAGAAGGTGCTATTCATAGTGATGCAGCGGTTGTTTAGCACACAATATCTGAGTGTACCATTATACTAGCTACAGTTTACACAGGCTATTAAAATGCTTGTCTGCACTGACGGTCCATTACTCTCTGTGTGTGTGTGTGTGCGTGTGCGTGTGCGTGACAGTGTGTGTGTGTGTGTGTGTGAGAGAGCATCAGCACCGTCATCACTGAGTCAGGAGCCAAATTCAACAACTCAAGCATTGGTGCGGAGCTGTCTGTCATAACTAATTCATTGCTTACCTGGCACTGAGCACGCTCCGCCCATGGCGTCACAGCCCCGCCTTCTTTCTCTGTACTGGAAGAGAAAACACACTTGTTACACCACAGAAAACACAGGCTAGGCTGGGCTGAGCCACGTTCCTGTTATTATACACACAAAACTTGGCACAAACCTACGGCAAAAAACTTTAAAATGTGTAAAGACTAGGGCTGTCACGATTACAAATTTAAATTGACGATTAATTATCACTCAAATAATTGCGATTGACGATTTAATTGTGTTTCTGTCGTTGAAAATTTATGGAACATTATGAATAAAAATTAAATTTCTGCCTTCGTAAATAAAAGTTGCACAGGGCAGATATGACAAATAACACATATTTAATTACTTTATACTTAAAAATAAACATTAATAGTGGAAATAGCCGATCTATAAGCTCAAAACGCGTCACATCGCGGCGCGTTTTGAGCTTATAGATCTGCTATTTCCACTATTTTTGACATTTTTTGAAAATATGACATTTCTTTACATGGAATTGATTATGACGATTATGACGATTATGCAAAAATTATTACGATTATATAAAATAATTGCGATTAGACACTTATGTAATAATTGTGACAGGCCTAGTAAAGACGCGAAGCAAAATAGAATAATCATAATCTTTATTGTCATAACACAGGTTTACTGTCATGGGGAGTGAGGAGTTGGACCCAAATGCAAGACGACTGAGGCCGAAACAGATCCAACTCAAGGGTTTTAATAACAAAGGGTTGACCAAAGGGTTCAGGACAGGTCAAACATAACCAGGAACTATGGTCATAAGACTGAATGCTCAAACACATGAGAGTACTAACATTTGAATGATAAACTGACAAAGGACTGTCTACACAGGGGCGTTTAAATAGACACAGTGGATCCGCTGACATTCGACACAAAAAATTGGCTAGCCTATAGAACACAAACAGGACACACTTGGGATAACAACAATCAGGGTGGTTTAGACAAGACAGGTAAGGCTACAAGGCCAAACAGGAAGCATAGGAACAATACTACAAAACAAGATACACAAGAAACACCTGGGGATGAGCAGACATACTGTAGACACAGAACCTACTATAAACACAGAGCCAAATCTGGTACATTTTGCTCTATGTTTAAAGGACTAGTACAATGACAAATACTTTTTTCACAATTTTAGAGCATATAGCAATAACAATAGATGCCAAAAGAATTTAACAAAAACCTATTTGTGTGTATTTTTTATATCAAGAGTCCCTAAAAAGCCAATCTTAATGACTTCCTGTGAACAACAACATGATGACATATACACTTTCATGAATATAAATGAGTCTTCATTTCGTTCACCTGTGTCATTCCCATACTGTAGCTGCACCTTCATCCAAACACAGTTGATTTTAATCACAGAACTACTCTGTTTTGAATCTCATTCAAGATGATGTCCAGACGGTGTATTACTCATTGTAAACTTAATCAGCACACTAAAATATGTATCTGAAAACATTTTAGGTTAGGAATAAGCAACTCGGTAACAAACATTCTGCACAGGGGCCATCTCTCTGTCTCCCTTGGCCAGGCTGCTCCTGCAGGCTACAAACAATAACACTGCACCATGTGAGTGAGGTTCTACCATGCCATAGCCTGAAGGGATGGAACCTTCTGATTGGTTGGGAGGCTGTTTCATATTGAACAGTTTTGCTATATCAGTGGTTCTCAAACTTTTTCATGTCAAGGACCCCTGAGATTATATGTATTTGGCCACCGACCCCCCCATCTCAGAATATTTTGTTCCAGGGACCCCTAGTAGCAAAGATTGGAGTTAAAATGTTCGCTTTAAAATAATTATATATAACATTTGCACAAATTGTCATCATCTTTCAAAAATAGCAGATCTACAAGCTCGTAACGCGGCATGAAGTGACAAGCTATGAGCTTGTTTATCTGCTATTTTTGAATAGGCAATGTATAAAATAATGCTTTTTAGCCCAATCTAAAATGACGCGGATGCTTTCCCAGTTTTGATGGCTTAATGGGGCTCCATTATACAGGAAGAACAGGAGGATATCGGAGTAAAAATAAATCACACCCAGTGTGAAGAGAGTGGTGCCTTTGAATTAGTGTAACTGGTTGCATCCTTGTGTTGCAATCAGCTGCAGCTGTTGAGGCCGTGCTCAAACGGACGGACGGACGGACCCACACACACGGTCAAGTGTAGGAGTGGCTGGCACCACTCAAAAAAGGCATGGGTTTCCGAGGCTAGTATCGGAGTGACTTAGTGCCGGAAAGCAAGGTGCCATTTCACCACGCCATCATCAAATCAGTAATGGATTTGTGCTGCTAAAGTAGGCATTTAAAGTTGCGAGAAGAGAGAACAGATGAGAGACAGATGTGAGGTACCATCTGGCTTTACCGGTGGAGAGACAGCGGCCTTTTATTTTGAGTGACGTGATATGAAATGTCACTGTAATAAAGCCGAAGGCGCAATCTCAGAGTTGGAAGAGGACCACCTGTGGTGATTGGAATGTTATTTGTTCGCCCTCCGGCTGCTATTGGCAGTCCCACCAACCCAGCCAGCCCCTGCCAGCAGAATGCAAATGATTAACAACAAAATATAGAGCCCGATCTATGCCAAATTTTGGGTTTAATAGATGTTGATTCCAATTTTGGAGAGTCTTATACTGACTACCTTACCTTACCTTATCTTGACAGATATTTTACATAAGAAATGCAAAATCTATTGTAATCAATTTGAACAACTTCTATAGTCTATTTGATTTAAGTTTTGCAAAAATAGCCGATCAACAAGCTGTCTATACAATATAACATATTAAAGGTTGATGAGTTGTTTTGGTGTCACCAGAAGTGACTGGGTGAGTGCAACAGTGCAGTGGTGTAAAAAGTACTCAAATGTTTTACATAAGTAAAAGTATCAATACTGCAATGTAGAAGTACTCTGTTACAAGTAAAAGTCCAGAATTCAAAATGTACTTGAGTAAAAGTACAAAAGTATTGGTATAAAAATGTACTTAAAGTACCAAAAGTAAAAGTAGGCCTACTAAAATGTTTCAAAATAGCAGATCTACAAGCTCACAATGCGATGCGTTGTGAGCTTGTAGATCGGCTATTTTCAAATAGCCTAGGTATACAATAAGGCTAAAGTGGTTAATGTATGTTTTATAATGTAATAATTTATATCTGCAAAGTAACTAGTAACTAAAGTTTTCAATTAATTGTAGTGGAGTAAAAGTACAATATTTGCCTCAGAGATGCAGTGGAGTAGAAGTTAATGTACAGAAGATGGGAAATACTCCAGTAAAGTAAAAAATAATTTAAAAAAAAGTGTACTTAAGTACAGTACTTGAGTAAATGTAGCCTACTTAGTTACTTTACACCACTGCGACAGTGTGACCCAAATGGCTTCATTTACTCTCTGGACAACAGAGCACAGACAATGCATGGATAGGTAATACAAGTAGGACATTGCACCTGGTGTCTGGAAATGAACTGTTATTTAATTTCATCTGGTCCCATGGAGCTCCCTCTGGACTCATCATCCACTCCATGGCCAGATGTTATGATTGAAGGACTGGAATAACCACACAGGTGTCTGTGCTTAATGATAATTGGTCATCATTTAAACTCTGACCCCAAAGTACTTGGCGAGAAAGTGGATTACTGCAGTAGCACTTCTCTGCACATACCCAGAGGAGTAAAGTCCCGTGAAAGATAAATTACATTTTTGGGGAGTCTTGAGTTCTAGGCTCAAGTAAGCATGTTATGCGTAATGTCTGAAGCTATTTCTGCACTCTGCACTGAATCTCATCTGATGTGCTGTATAGCATTGGCTCTCAAGCGAACATTTTTACAAAAATCTTTGCTTCTGGACATCCCTCGCAAACTATTTTTGAGATGGGGGTCCTTGAAATGAAAAGGTTTGAGAACTACTATACAGTAGGCTAGTACCTGCCACACTGCCTAGCTGAATGCACAGTGCTACTTTTGCAGTCGTTTCCAAACGGTGTGCCAAAGGCACCTGGTGTGCCGCAAGACAAAGTGAAGTCCAGGAGTGCCTTGGGATTTTGTGACAACCTCACACTATATTTATGATGTACAATTATACAAAAGTTATGAACTATTTTTAAATGTACTGCAGCATATCAGTAAATTCTGCACACTCATTTCCCAATACAGACACTAAATCCTAGAATAGAACATTTATTTTGTAAATAAAATAAATGTGTACATTACAGTAGGGATAAGGATGAGGCTATTTTTGCATGGATACAGTTGCCTTGCCCACGCAAAGTTTGAAAACCACTGCTTTAGATTGCACTTGTTAGTATGAGTAAAGAGTGACTTTCATCTGCTTTAAAGTTAACATGTCAAAATAACATGTCAGAATTAAGCGCCATAAAAACTTGATAGAGAGATTTAAGGGAAATGACAGAAGTCTTGTTCGTTATGGTTACTGTTATAACACGTCTCAGCTAAACCTGACAGGAGCTAGAGGAATATCCAACATACTGTAGTCTCTTTAAAATGTGCTGTGACTGACATAATTAGTGGTCACTACTAGCATACTGTTTCACTTTCAGAAGTTAGTTTTAAAGGAGTAGTTCACCCAACAAATGACTTATTTTCAATCAATTACACACCCCATGAAGCATTGAATTCATGGCGATTATTTTTGTTTTTGTCACATTCCTAAGACAATAATTTGATGATAATAATAAAGATGCTAATGTATCCGGTAGGAGACACAAAGGAGACTCTTTGTGTCTCCTACCGGAGAGACCGCCGGTTATCAGCTGGGGGCCACATGTGGCCCCTGGTGTGACCCATTGATCATGATCCCTCGCATTACGTTTGTGAGGTCCACCCACTGTCCACCGTCGACACATTAGGCAATTTTGATATAGGACAGGGGTCTTCAACAGGGGGTCCGGGACCCAGGAGGTCCTAAGAGTTACTACAGTGGGGCTGCCTTTGTGTGATAGGATATATATATATATATGTTTTTTTTTTACATTAACCAATTGAACCCTAGCATCCCTATTCTGAGGAGAACTTTTGCCAAAAATAGCCGATCTACACGCTCACAACAAAGCTCGGCTATTTATTGACGGTTTAAGTTAAATGTCTGAAAATACACATGAACATGAATCCAACATATTCAAAAACATACATTACACAACACTGATTATAGTGCTGTCAAACAAGCCTATGAAAACGTTTAATCTGCAACACAATGTTATACAATATGGGTCCCTGCTTCATCTCTCTCTCTCTCTCTCTCTCTCTCTCTCTCTCTCTCTCTCTCTCTCTCTCTCTCTCTCTCTCTCTCTCTCTCAGCTAAGGGGTCCTTGGGCTGAAAAACATTGAAGAACCCTGAAATAGGATATTACACCAACTAAATCAAGCTGTAAAACTGATGCAACGTCAACAGTCAGTCTGACACAGGATTGAGATTTAAGGCCACTGTAACAGCAAACCATTGCCCCCCAAAAAAAACACTTTATTTTTTCTTCAGTCAACACAGTATAATTTCAAGTCAAGTCAACCATGTGAGCTGTGGCTTTCAAGCACTAAACATTAACATTATACCGTCCTTCTTGTTTCTCATCCATAGTAGCTGTTCAAACACGCGGTTAGGAAGCAGCAGACAATTCAAACAAGCTTCAGAACCAAAGATAACACGGCCGTCCCCATCTTGTCTGTTTGCAGATGTGCACTCGCTCAAATTGCAAGCCGAGCTATTTTGAATGTCACCGGGCGGCTATACTGAAATAATCATCTTATGTTTGACAGACATGTGCTGTTTAATACACCACTGAGATTATTATTATTATTTTTTTACCCCATTCAATCCGGGAACATATCTTTGTCATTTTTTGATTTCTTTGGCTACTCAAAAATTGCAGATCTACAAGCTCATAGCGCGGCACCGAGTGCCGCGCTATGAGCTTGTAGATCTGCTATTTTTTTTTTTAATCATGATTTTTTTTGGTGCAAATCTTTGAATATTTCTTTTTTATATAAATAATTACATTTGTACAGTAACTCAAATCTTTGCTTCTGGGGATTCTACAAATGTACAAAAAATTTTTTCTCAAAATATGTTGTTCCAGGGACCCCCCAGAGGCAAAGATTTGAGATAAAAAATGTTCGCTTTCAAAAATGTATATATTCAAAGATTTGCACACATTTTCACAATTAAAAAAATATATAGCAGATCTACAAGATCATAGGTGCCGCGCTATGAGCTTGTAGATCTGCTATTTTTGAATAGCCAAAGAATGACAAACATAGAAAAAAAGAAAGACAAATTCGTTTTGGAAAAAAAGAAGTAGCCTACTTCTTATTCCTGCCTGAGACCAGCAAATGCTTCAGAGGTGAATTATTTCAGAAACATTTAACTTTTTTTCTTTTTACTGAGAAATCAGAGTAAACTATGTGGTCATGTACAACTAAGAATTCCAACAGTTTCAGTTTTGTATTGCATCGTATAATGATGAATAGGCATATCAGTGCTTTAAACCTATGTCAGCCGATTCCTTTATAAAGGAGATTCAAAGGATTAATCAGTAAGCACAAAATATTACATCTAGTCTGCATTATTACACTACAAACAAATCCAGGGAATGTGGATAGGCTGCTATACCATTATGTAGCCAGTCACATATCTTTGCTCAAACACTGCCACCCAGTGGCTACTATACCTCAATGCATTATATGAGGTTATATGAGGAGAAGGAGTATGACTTTTTTCCCCCCTTTCTTCTCTTTCCAGGAAACCGTGCTAAAAATGACCAATCAAATGAATCATCTCCTATAATATCACAATAACGATATTGAGACCATGGAAGGAGTGACCATCCAGAACGCCACCGTAAACGCCAGCGAGGCGGACATCCAGCTGGCCACACACAGTCTGTGGGAGGTCATCACCATCGCCACCGTGTCGGCCATCGTGAGCCTCATCACCATCGTGGGAAATGTGCTGGTGATGCTCTCCTTCAAGGTCAACAGCCAATTGAAGACGGTCAACAATTACTACCTGCTGAGCCTGGCGGCGGCGGACCTCATCATCGGCGTGTTCTCCATGAACCTGTACACCTCGTACATCCTGATGGGCTACTGGGCGCTGGGGAACCTGGCCTGTGACCTATGGCTGGCCCTGGACTACGTGGCCAGCAACGCCTCGGTCATGAACCTGCTGGTGATCAGCTTCGACAGATACTTCTCCATCACCCGGCCGCTGACCTACAGGGCCAAGCGGACGCCCAAGCGGGCCGGGGTCATGATCGGACTGGCCTGGCTCGTGTCGCTCGTCCTGTGGGCGCCGCCTATCCTGTGCTGGCAGTACTTTGTGGGGAAAAGAACCGTCCCGGAGAGGCAGTGCCAGATTCAGTTTTTCTCGGAGCCCGTGATAACGTTTGGGACGGCGATCGCCGCCTTTTACATCCCCGTGTCGGTCATGACGATCCTGTACTGTCGGATCTACAAGGAGACAGAGAAGAGGACCAAAGATCTGGCGGAGCTTCAGGGGGTCAACTATTCCACAGACACTGGAGTCGCCCAGCCCCAGAAAACCATCATCAGATCCTGTTTCAGCTTCAAACTGAGCACGGCTGCCCGTGACAGGAACCAGGCCTCCTGGTCTTCGTCCAGTCGCAGCAACGCGGTCAAGTCGGCGGTCGCCACCAACGACGAGTGGTCCAAAGCCGATCAGCTGACCACCTTCAACAGCTACGCCTCCTCGGAGGACGAGGAGCGTCCCGTGTCTCCGGGGGCCTTCCAGCCCCCCTACCGGAACCAGGCCTCCGGGACCACCAAGAGCGCGGTGGGCAGCGAGAGCGAGCAGCTCAGCAACTACGAAGACGACGGCTTCTTCCACAGCCCCCGCAAAAGCAACTCCCAAAAGAGCAAGAAGTGCGTGTCCTACAAGTTCAAACCGGTCGCCAAAGACACCGATGGCCAGCAGCAGAGCAGCAAAAACGGTGACACCAAGATGGCGCCGTCGACGTTCTCCTCCGCCGAGTCCATGAGCGTCCCGTCCACCTCCTCGGCGTCCAAGCCCATGGACACCACGCTGAAGAACCAGATCACCAAGAGGAAGAGGATGGTGCTGATCAAGGAGAGGAAGGCGGCGCAGACTCTCAGCGCCATCCTGCTGGCCTTCATCCTGACGTGGACGCCGTACAACATCATGGTGCTGATCTCCACCTTCTGCTCCGACTGCATCCCTCTGTCCCTGTGGCACCTGGGCTACTGGCTGTGCTACGTCAACAGCACGGTCAACCCCATGTGCTACGCCCTCTGCAACAAGACCTTCCAGAAGACATTTCGCATGCTGCTGCTCTGCCAGTGGAAGAAGAAGCGGGTGGAGGAGAAGCTCTACTGGTGCGGACAAAACCCTGTGGTCAGTGCCAAGCTGACGTGAAGCTCTGTTGACCTCACGCAGTGTGGTTCTCAAACGTTTTAATTTCAAGGACCCCTGTGCACTCTCAAATGGGGAGTGTCAGAGTTACGGACCTGTAAGGGTCCATTTGGAATCCCCTTAAGGAACCCTGAGAGACCCTGGACGAGGTATGATGATGGCTATAGATCAGTATACAGTATGCTACAACGATCCTCTTGGATCTCTGTACTTGAAGTATTGCCGTCAGATGATATAAAAAGTACTATTGAGATGGCTTTACAACATTGTTCTTTAATCAATAAGCTACTGTATGCGATTATACAATGGGAGAAATGATCCCAATGTCACCACTGACACTACTATTTCAAATGAGTATGACATACTCATTTATACAGAAGTACTTCAACCAAACTAGTGGTCGTATGCACAAAATGTCAAAACAATACAGTACATGCTGATTGTTTCATTGTGTAAGTGTTGTGTTTGTATTGACAATGCACATGTTGGTATAGTACTATGGTGTTTTGTTACAGTACAAAGGGCTATAAAGTGTTGTGTCTTCATGTCAGAGTGTGCTTGCTAAGTAAAGATTGTAGCTCTGATGATAAGCAACGCCTTTTCCACATGTGCCATTTCTGATTGGGTATGACTGTATGTATACAGTACAGCACATTTGATTTTCCTTTGATTCTTCCCCACATATTTAATTATGGCAAACATTTAGCCATTGGCAAATATAATAAAGATTAAGATTAATAATAATTCATAGATCCCTCTTGAAGCATGAATTAATCACCATGAGATCTACTGGTTTAAACTTGACATCCCGGCACAATTTCCGTCTTAACCACTCAGTATGTACCGTTTGACAAATACCGAAAATAGCCGATCTGCAAGCTCACAACGTGTGTTGTGAGCTTGTAAATCTGCTGTTTTGGAAATGTTAGAAAAAAAGAAAAGACAATTTGCCCAAAATAGGGATGCCAGGGTTAATGTGATGAACTAGATCACAAACTTGCTAAACATCTTCAGTGTTTACTTCCAAAATAAGGTGGGTGGGAGGATTTGACAGCATTCTTCTGTATTTGTTTGTTATTCTCCATCCTCAGGACAATTCCCTCTTTCCTTTGAACAATCAAATACATTATTTATTTTCCCTGGTGTACCTTAATCAATCTTCTTAATGATCTGTAAAGTACTTATCTGCGTTGTTTCACTTGTGTAATAATAAGCTATGATGTCATGTGTGATAAAAAACTGAAATCTGCACACTGTAATTTGGGAAATGGAAGAAAAGGTTTGACAGAGAAAACAAAGTGAGCTTCAAAACCAACTGCAGTCCAGCATTTTTATCTTTTGTTTGTGATGAAATCAATTGATTCTTGTCTTCTTTACAGTATTTTGTGATCATGTCTGTGTATTTCTGAATTAAATGTAATGATGTTTATTGTCTCATACGATGTCTCAAAGATGTCATTTACACAATATCACTTAACTGGGGGGGGGGGCACTTGTTGGGACGTTTACCACATGGCAGTGGTGGAAAAAGTACTCTTTTTTTACTTAAGTAAAACTATCAATGCTGCAACGTAGAAATACTCTGTTACAAGTAAAAGTCCGAAATTCAGAATTTACTTGAGTAAAAGTACAAATGTATTGGTATCAAAATGTACTTAAAGTATAAAAGTAGAGAGTACTCATTATGTAGAATGTCCCATTTCACAAGTTTTCAAATGTATAAAAGTATTAAAAATAGAAGATCTACAAGCAATGCGACGCATTGTGAGCTTGTAGATCGGCTATTTTCAAATGGCCCGAAATGTATATAGGGTTGAAGTGGTTAATATGTTTTGTAATAATAATCAAAACCTACAAAATAACTAGTAACTCAAATGCTCAAATAATTGTAGTGGAGTAAAAGTATAATATTTGCCTCTGAGATGTAGTGGAATAGAAGTAAAAGTACTGCAAATTGGAAATACTCCAGTAAAGTAAAAAAAAATCCTCAAAAGTGTACTTAAGTACAGTACCTGAGTAAATGTACTTAGTTACTTTACACCACTGCCACATGGGCTCTAATGCCTGACAGCGAGCCCCCATGAGGTGCAATCCCCAGCCGGCTGGACCATTTGCTGCATGTCGCTCCCCTAGTCCTACCCTATGCGTTTTCCTGTCTCTCCACTGTTCCTGTGTCAAATAAAGACTCAAAAAAGCCCCCAGAAATATCAAAACAAAACAGTCTCTTCAGTGCTAGCTGTGAAAATGCTGTCCTCACAGTCCAATCCCTCTGATGTTCAGTATATTGTTGTCCTATCCAGCAACACCTTCCATTTATCTGTTCTCTTTCACACCACAGTTGGAAAACACCAATGGGACTATACTATTTTATTCGCTGGAACAGTTCCTCATTGACGATAATATCGAATGTTGTTTTTCTCATCGTCTTTGTGAATAAATAAGGCCAAACCAATTACCGACCAGCATTCATCGTTGCCCTCCAACCTTATTGGCACAGCGGCACCAGCCCTGGATAAACCTATGCAATGGCAAATCCCAGGGTGACACATTTAACCCATTTACTGTAGACCTTTTCTGAAAAACGTATGTTGCTATATATCAGTGGTTCTCAAACGTTTTCATGTCAAGGACCCCCAAAATTATATGTATTATGCCGCCGAACCCCATCTCAAAATGGGGGTCTGGGGTCAGAAGCGAAGATTTGTTTGCTTTCAAAAATATATATATTCAAATATTTAAACAAATGTACACAATTTTCAAAAACAGCAGATCTACAAGCTTTTATATTATATCTGCTATTTTTGAATAGCCAACGCTAAATTCTAAAATGACACAGATGCTTTCCCGGTTTTAATGCGTTAAGTAAATTTATATACAGTATACAGTATTTCCCTGATTCTTCTGTTTGTTCCACATTACCATTTCATAAAACGTTTTGCAATTTATATGTCAAACATACTGGCAAAATTAATCAGGTGAGGAAATATTCAATAGAATAAAATCTAAGCATGAATTTATCACCATGAAATCTACTGATCTAAACTGATTAAAGCCTTTTATGATCTGGTGTCATTTTCATCTTGAACCCACATGAACTCTTGCGCCACCATTCTGGGGGCGAATTCAGGTGAAAATAGCAAATTTACAAGCTCACACATGTCACAGCACGACACAGCTATTTTCGGCGAAGAGAAACAATGAGTGGACCCTGAGGATTTAACAAACATGTAGAACAACATGTGTTTAAATTCAATGTAAGCCGGGTGGGAGTTTTTCTGAACACCTATACTGTATTTGTTACAATGTACGTACATTACAGTTACATTATTTCCCTAGGCTTGCCGTAATCAATCTTGTCATATTCGCATGCATTTCTTACCGATCTGTAAAATACTGTGTATGTTTTAAGCGTGTAAGAAGCTGATATCATGCAACAATTTATCTGTGATAAATAACATCATAAATAATGTCTGCGTTCGACCTATACAGTACTACAGTATGTCAATATGACAGATGACGGAAGAAGAGCTTCAAAACAAACTACAGTCCTGCATTAAAAATTGTAAAGTTTTAACCCATTGATACCTGGAACGCATCTGTGTCACTTTTAGATTTCTTTAGGCTATTCAAAAATAGCAGATATACAAGCTCATAGCGCGGCACCGAGTGCCGCGCTACGAAAAAATTTTTTTTTTTAGATTTTTTTCAAAAAACTGTTAGGATTTAGAAGACATTTCTAGAATCTTCTCAGGTCTCAATGGGTTGATGTAATCAACCGATTCTTGCTTTCTTCACAGTATCTTGTGATCAGATCCATGCATTTCCGGACGGAACGTCACGAAGTTCATTGTCTCTTATCAGACGTATCTCAGCAAAGATAACAACGTCCTCAATTTACAAAGTTTTATCACACAGTTTATCTAGTCTTCACTGATAGCTGTGAGTGTCGATGCTGTCCTCAGAGCTCGTCTTTGGCGCACTGCCCGGTGGGAATCAGCTTCACCGTGTCCGAGGGTCTCACCATCATCCAGGCGTACTTGCACAGGTGCTCCTTGTTGCAGTCCTTCTGCCAATAGATGACGTTCCTGCGGTTGAGGTTGGCGCCGGCGCAGGCGTCGTACCACCATCCCCCGCCCGGCACCCCTTGGAACTCCAGCTTGGCGCAGTTCTGGAAGTAGTTGTCGTTGTCTCGGTCCTTGGTGGTGAACCTCTGGTTGTCGTGCAGGTAGTTCTCGGTGTCCTCCGTGAGGGCGTCGACCGCCGTGCCCTGGAACAGCCCCAGTCTCAGCCTGTACGCGGACGCCTCGTCTTCCACCAGGAACGGGTCGTACTCCCCCATCTTGGTGACGGCGTCTTTGTCCACCAGCTTGACTCCCAGCTTGTAGAGGCCGGGACCCCGGGTGAGCTGGTGGAGGTGCTCGTTGCCCAGCCAGTGGTCCCCGGCGAGAGCCCCGAAGCCCTGCTTGTATTCGGCCCAGGAGCAGTCGAAGTTGACGCTGCTGTTCATGGTGATGTGCTGCACGACCGTCCAGCCGCCCTCCTCCATGGCACAGTAGGCTAAGATGGCGGAAGCGCCCGGCCGGATGAGGTATATGCCGTCTCTGGCCTGGCCAGAAGACACCATCAGCATTTCGTGACAGTCCCTGGGCAGCACTGTTTGGACAAATTCAACAAAACCAATGAGACTGTATTAGTAAGACAAGCTCACAATGAGAGCTTGTAGATCTGCTATTTTCTAAACTTTTTACGTTAAAAAATATATATTTTATATTATTTTCTACAATAATGAAATGCCCCAAATAGGGACACCAGGAAGTGGTTATGGAATAGAACAGAACAATGTTGAACTAGTGACAAGTTTCTTTTTTTAAACTTTTGCATCTTTTGTCCTTGATGGGAATACCACTGTCAAAAGTCAGCGATAGTCTCAGCGCAAGTACAAGTCAAGTGACAAGTCCAGATTTTTGCCCTCATCTGCATAATCAGCTTGGCAGTGACCAGCCAGTTATCAAGGTTTCTCCAAATGAAACAACTTTATGTCAGACTGTCAACTGTGTGCAAAGCATTTACTACGTTAACCCATTAAGGCCTGAAGGTTCCGATTCTACAAATGTCTTCTAAAAACTTTTTTTTTTTAAACTTATGTTGCTATGTCAGAGGTTTTCAAACCTTTTCATGTCAAGGACCCCAAAATGATATGTATTTGGCCGCGGACCCCCATCTCAAAATATTTTGTTCCAGGGACCCCCAGAAGCAAAAATTTGAGTTACAAATGTTCGCTTTAAAAAAATATATATAAATATTCAAAGATTTGCACACATTTTCACGATTTTTCAAAAATAGCAGATCTACAAGCTCGCAGCGCGGCACTCGGTGCCGCGCTATGAGCTTGTAGATCTTAATGGTTGAAATTAATAACATTTAAAGTGTCATCGTTTTTGGAATAGTCTGGCCATGCCAGGCTATTATACTGTAGGTCAAATCTGCTTTCAACTCTCGAGTCAAATTGAGTGTCAAAGCTGTCCAGCCTCAAAGCAGAGGAGACTCTACAGCTGTGATAATCAGACTCCCTCAGATGGAATAACAACACGTATCATATTTCCTATCAGTAAGTGTTTTGAGGCCACACCATGGAATTTGACCCAAGCGTTGAGAAGAATCCAGACAGACAGTGATGTCATCTGTCATAAAAAGGAAGTATGCAGCACTTCAGAGCAACTACTGAATCTCTCTTTCAAGGCAAAAACTTGACCTTACTACACCATTATCCAGAGCACTGTTTCCCAACCTCTCCCAGGTTGGGAAACACTGCCTGGCCATTTCTAAATAAGTACTTGCTTTCATGCACTGCCTCTGTCTGTATGTTGTCAATGTGTCCTTTAACTAACACACAGTACCTAATTACCATGTAACAATGACATGTTAAATTTAAACCCCGACATGTCATGACATACACATTTAATTTCCCTGAAATGACACACAAACGTAGGCAGTAAAACAAGTGAAAGTGACAGAAACAAAGACAAGACTGTACCTTTCATTCCCTGATTGAGGACAAACTTGCTGTCCTCCGCCGGCAGGAGATGGAGGTTCTCGGCTTGGAGATGCTCAGCATGCAGCCCAGTAATGACCAACCAGACTGCCGCTCGCAGCCAACACTTCAGACTCCTCATCCTTGTCCTTGTTTTACAGTCAAAGTCAAACCAACATCATTTAAGTAACACAGTATACAGCAGACCGCTATACTACAAATGTATCAGAATCATTTATTTGTCCATTTTTCAAGAGTGATTGAACTTTCAATGACAAAAATTGTGCTGAACATAAGGAACATTTTACATTTACAAAGAAAGAATGCATTCAGAAGTGCCCAAGGCTCACCTTTCGTGGCGCCACCAGTACGAGGTGGCACAACCGTGTCAAAACTCTGCAATGCTCTGTACCGGAATCTTCTCCCACGCACACATACACACACACACACACACTGTGCTGGGAAGCGTGCTTACCAGAGGGCAAACTAGGTTCCTATACTAGACCGCCGACGTTGAACTGAAGCGTCAGAGACAGAGATGCTGCCCCTATACCACCACACACAGGACTCTGTAACCTTGTCACGGTTGGACTTCAACCTCTGATTTCATGTCACAATTCACTGGAGACACACCAATCCTCTACTTATCTATGTCAACTGAGATTGTAAACTCATTATCTCTTGTTTTTCCTGAATGCACTTTGGGAGCGGATGAGGCTGAAGTCCAGTTGTGTTTGAGCTGCAGGGGACTACATGTACGGAGCCCTGCAGTGGCCATTGGCCATTGGCGGAAAACAATTATAATCCGTGGCTACAAGTTACTAATCCGTGGCCACGTGGCCCAATGGCCACTGCACAGCTCTGTATACATGACTGCACTAGCCTGGCTCCAAACCATAGACCCCGCCCACTCTCTGAGTGGACCTCAAGTGAAATTCATTCTACAGACATTGCAACAAGGTTACCAACCTTGCTTTCTATATTGCATCATTAAGCCAAGTGAAGTGCAGTGTCCGTGTACAAAAGAAAATGTGGGTATTTAAGACATTTCTTTATAATAACCATATAGTGCAGTACAGTTGGCTATACAGAAGGTTGACATGTATACAGTATAATTTGCATTGCAAAAATATGTGTAAATCAACATTGCCTCTTGATAGAGAAGAGTAGATAGTATACTACCTTAGTTTTGGTGTTGCAATTAACTCTACTTTGTTTGTTTGAGAGGGAAAACAAATATTGAATACGGCCCAAACCAAGGACAGTGTCTGCATCATGTTGACTTTCACAAATACCTCTGACTTTCTGAGACATCCACAAAGGTGCATGATGATCACATTATCAATGTACGGTATCTATGATCATTACAACACAGCCGACAAGAGAACATACAGTATGCTGAAGAAGAGTCCTTACAATCAAATATCGCATCACACTTAAAAATTGTATTGCACGTTTACAGTACTTCGTAATTCTAAAGACTAAAGTCTAATGTAAACTTCAAATGCTACATGCAATGTACTGGTTCACTCGGCAGTGAAAACGGTCAGTACCAAAGACCTTAAGGCAGGTACACATCTTAAAAGGCATTATTTTCTGTGAGGTAACAGCATTTCCAGTTTAACCAAGCAAATTAGCCGTTTTACAAGCTCACAACACGTCACAACATCGCAGTGAGTGGGAAAAGTACTAAGATGTTTTACTTAAGTAAAAGTATCAATACTGCAATATAGAAATACTCTGTTACGTAAAAGTCTGGAATTCAAAATGTACTTGAGTAAAAGTACAAAAGTATTGGCATCAAAATGGACTTAAAGTACCAAAAGTAAAAGTACTCATTATGCACAATGTCCCATTTCAAGTTTTCAAATTAATACAAATCTTTTGAAAATAACAGATCTACAAGCTGACGCATTGTGGGCTTGTAGATCGGCTATTTTCAAATAGCCAAAATGTATATAGGGCTGAAATGGTTAATGTATGTCTTGTAATATTAATCAAAATCTACAAAGTAACTAGTAACTAAAGTTTTCAATAAATGTAGTGGAGTAAAAGTACAATATTTGGATCCGAGATGTAGTGTAAGTAAAAGTATTGGAAATTGAAAATACTAAAGTAAAGTACAAATACCTCAAACTTATACTTAAGTAAATGTACTTAGTTACTTTCCACCACTGCAACATGGTTGTGAGCTTGTAGCTCTGCTATTTTGGAAACATTTTACAATTTGTAAATGGTGTTTTTTTTTTTTTTTTACTTTTTTGAAAATCATTTTTCTTTATATTTATTTTTGCTTATAATGACATGTCCAAAACCAGGTTGAAAGTGGTTAAGCGTCCTATGATGTACTTCAACCATTTGGAGGCTGTTACAAGTTGAAAAGATCCACTATCTTCCCTCTCGTCAGGTAAGTTGCGACAGGAAAGAATCAATGACCTGTATGGGGAAAGGGATTGGGAACATATAGACATGAGCATGTTTCCATGAGAACATTTTGCATTGTCAATGCAAACTGCTACTCCATACTGCATTGGCTCTCAAAGTGGGGTCCGGGGTTCCCCGCAAAATGTGTTAATTTTGTTAATCATTTGAACCCCTTTATCCATATTTTATACTTTGGCTATTCAAAAATAGCAGATCTACAAGCTCATAGCGCGGCACCGAGTGCCGCGCTATGAGCTTGCAGATCTGCTATTTTAGAAAATTCTTGAAAATGTGTGCAAATCTTTGAATATATATATTTTTAAAGCGAACATTTGTAATTCAAATCTGTGCTTCTGGGGGGGTCCCTGGAACAACATATTTTGAGATGGGGGTCCGCGGCCAGATACATATCATTTTGGGGGTCCTTGACATGAAAAAGTTTGAGAACCACTGCCATACTGTGCATGTAATATTCACCTGTGCCATGTCCCCTGCAATGCCTGGAACGGATTTCAATGAAGGCTCCAGTTGCCACAACTCCAACAGTAGCTGATTGAAGATATGGAAGTTTCTGCAAAAAAAGCGACACAAGGGCTGATAAATGAGGAAAATGTAGGCCTACATCAGAATCAGAATCAGTTTTATTGTCACTCACTCACACAATACACACTAGGCATACAGGGGAGCAAAATACCGTTCTCCACAACTCATGGTGCTTCACATTTAAAAACAATAGACACATTAAAAAGATTAAAAAGTAGAGCAAGCAGACAACATTGGTAAAACAATAAGTGCTGATGCATTCAAAGTGCAATATAGATAAAGTGCTATTCATCCCTCAATATGTTAGTTTTGGGGGCAATATGTGGCGAGCGTTCAGGCTTCTGATGGTTTGGGGGAAGAAGCTGTTGGATGACCTGCTGGTGCTTCCCCCTAAGCTCTTGAACTGCTTAGGGGGAGTTCAAAGAGTTCAAAGAGGTGGTGGGAAGGGTGGGAGGAGTCACACATTATTCTCATGGCCTTCCCGATACATCGATCTGTGTATAAGTCAGATATGGGGGGGAGAGGGACACCTGTGATCTTCTCTGCTGCTCTCACTATCCTCTGCAGAGACTAACGGTCGGCATCCGTACAGTTCCCATACCAGACAGTGATGCAGTACGTCAGAATGCTCTCAATGGATCCTCTAATAGAAGGATGTCATAATAGAGGAGGGGGAATTCACTTCTCTTCTGTAAAGTTCACAATGTAATGTACAGTAAATATGCTGATCGTGACACGTACTTATCCAGTGAATGATCAGGAAGCCCGGAATGACCGCTTGCTCGAAGTTCCTCCCACCAGTTTTTCAAAACAGACTTAATCCATACTAAGCCGGCTGTATGATACCTGCAAGAAAATACATCTGATTGAAGTTTAAATCTATTATCCTTTGTCTCCCTCTCCTGATGGAGAGTGGTAATTGCAACAATGTCTAAACCACAAGAAAGAAATTGGCAAAGTAAGTGTAATATTCAGTGGTGTAAAGTAACTAAGTACATGTACTCAAGTATTTTACTCAAGAACAATTTTGAGGTATTTTTACTTTCTTCAATATTTACAAATTTCAATCATTTTACTTCTACCCCACTCCATCTCCGATGAAACTTTTACCCCACTGTACAATTATATGAAAACTTTAGTTACTAGTTACTTTGTAGATTTTGATTATTATTACAAAACAAACATTAACCAATTTCAAATAGCCAAAGTATTTCAACTTTGGCTATTTGAAAATAGCCGATCTACAATTACACTTCATTCATTCAAATGAATCCCGGATTGTAGCTTTAACTAATCAATTTGAATCAAACAAAACATTTTATTCAGGCGAGAGGAAGAATCATGACCAAAAAGGCATAAAAGTTGGTGTATTTTAATATCTCTAACCAAATCTAGGCCTTTTACTTTTTTTTTTTCTTTTACTTTTTTTTTTTTTACTTTTCAAACGCACTTGAGTGTCTGGATCTGGCTTTTTCTATGCCTTTTGGTCATACTTTTTCCTCTCTCCTGAATATTGTGCCCTTCCATGAGCACCGGTGGCTTGAGGGACACCAGTAGCGCTCCTGCAACTTCTCTCTTCTGAAATGTTTAATTGTTATTCCATGTATTTATGCTATATCTGCTGTTCATTAGATTACTCAGTACAGGACATACTCACTCTTCATACGGATGGGAGAGCACGTCCTTAACCAATGGAAAGAGGTCAACACAGTAGCCAATGGTGAGGTCAGGGAAGTCCTCATTGAGGCTGTAGTGAAATAGTAATAAAAGTCACTTTTTACTCCATCTTTAGCTCCATCTTTAGTTTCTCAAACCTTTTCATAACAAGGACCCCCAAATTAATACAGTATGCATTTGGCGAGCGGATGCCCATCTGGAAATATTTTGTGCCAGGGACCCCCATACTAGATTTGCGTCGTTAAAACGTTTCAAAAGTATTCTACATTTCCTCAAGATTTGAAAATAGCGTATCTACAAGCTCGCAGATCGTCCATTTTCAAATAGCTGATGATTTAGATGCTATATTAACTAATTTACCTGGGACACCCCTGGGACCCCCCTCAAGGATCCCTGGGGGTCCCCGGAACCCTACTTTGAGAACCCACTGCTTTAGCTGACAAACTCCACAAAGATGCAGAGAACATCTTACCTTTTGGTTATCACGGGCAGAAAGTCAACAAACACAGCCGTGTCTTGGATTCTGTGTGGAAGCACAGAGTGATGTCACAACAGGGTTGACTTTGACAGCAAATGTTGATCTAGTTTTAGTCATATTTTTGTCATTTGAAATGTCTTACTTTTATTCTAGTTTTAGTCGACTAAATATCATAAGATTATAGTCGACTAAATCTACAGTTGATTTAGTCGACTGAAATGTATTTTGGCGGACCTTGATGGTGTCATAATGCCTGATTTTACACTTGGTTGCATGCTGAAAATAGCCGACGTGCTGCGACGCGTTGTGAGCTTGTAGATCTGCTATTTTCAGAGCGCAACCTTATTTGTCTTTTAGTTCTACTGAATCTCTTCTCCATTAGTCCTTCCCTAACATTTTAGTCTAGTTTTTATTTGTAACGAAATTGTGAAATGACGAAATTGTAAATATATTTGGTCTCAGTTTTAGTCATCATAGCTTAGTTTTTATCTAGTTTTTATTTAGTTTTCGCCAGTGAAAAAAGGTAGACGACGAACATCTTTCGTCATAGTTTTAGTCGACGAAATCAACACTGTGTCACGAGATGTTGAAATGTGAGCGGCACAGACCCAATGTCAAGTGACAGCCGAACAACAAGGATCAGCTTATGACTTTACTTACCTCAGGAAGTACGTCAGCAGTTCTCCAGCGTTTCTCTTCCACAATGTCGTCGCCACCTTCAACCTCAGGCTCCTCGCAGAGAGCACGTCAATCATTGTGCTGTGATCCGACGCCAGCTGAAAGACATGCATTGTGCGTTTGGGATACCTTTTCATGACTAAATAATAGCTACATGGTAAGCCATGATGACACGATAACACCTGCACAAATAACAGAAACAGCGTCCTTTTTCTGATATTATATTTCTGACAGTGGTGGACAGTAATGAAGTACATTTACTAGAGTATACTGTACTTGAAGGTAGGGTAAGTGATATTTTTTGGTTAGAACAAAACGTTTTTTGTTAAAAGGTTGCCCTGCCTGGTAAGGATTTTGTACCACACTCATTTAATTGATATAACTTATATGTCTCTCCCCAAACTGCCGCATCCACTGATCCTGTGTAAACTTCACAAAGGTATCGTATTGTTCAGCCAATTTCGATGACAAAGTCTCTTCATACTCCTCTCGCACTTTCTCTTCCCTTTCCTTCAAGAGGCGTTCACAGATCATTCTAACTTGTCTGAGGGTGAACAAAGGTTGCTCTCTCTTTGTCGGAGAAACGGCTCCTCCACAAGACGTTCCCGGCATGTTGTTGAAACCACTCATAATAGACAACTGAGATGGTGACACGGGGGGAGAATAGCGGCCCTCTGACTGCTGGTGGCCTCCATCTAGATGTTTAACTTTCTGGAAGCGTCTACATTCCTGCTTGATGTTGTTCAGGAGTTGTTCTGCATTAAGACCCGAAGACGGCGATTTCCCAAATGGAGATGGTTCCGTGCAAAGGTACTTCCTAGGGGCTGATGAAGATGATGATGGGGATATGCACCTTCGTCTTTTGTAATGCGAAGGAGCGTCCTTTCTTCGTCTTTTGGGGGAAATCGGACTCATCGTCAGTGGATCGAAATCCATGGTCCTCTTCAGGGTGGCTGCACACGCCATGATGACTAGAAGATGTTCAAGGGTCTTGAAAAGCTTCCCTCCCAATCACTGTTAAAATGACTTAAAACCTGTGAACAGGGAACTAACTATTAAGGACTTATTCAGTGATGTCCGGGCTTAATATCCAGGAGAATAGTTATCGTTTGACTATGAATAAGGTCAGGTAGGTCTCTTTCGATCTCTGCTCTAACAGATCTCCTGTAGGCGGTGAAGCTTGCCTGGGTATGTCTCAACACTGCTCTTCACACTCGAATGAGGTCTCTGCTTGTAAGCCGAGGTCATGGCGTCAGTCTTGCCCAAATATGGAGTTCCACGTGACATAGACTGGCCTCTAATTACGCCGATTTGGAAATACATCTGGTAACCCATGCCTGGGCTTAGATGACCCCCCCCCCCCCCCGACTGCACACAAGCAGGTCCCTGATTGGCCATAAGCCATAAACAACGCAAGAGCTTTCCTCTCCCACACCTAATATAGGCTAACAGCAAGGGTAGACATGTCATCATTCCCAAAATACAAATATTAAATAATATGGTGTTTCCCAAAAAAAAAAGGTTAAAGCACTATATTCTGATAGTAATCATAGAGTGTTTGTTCAGTAACAGTCTCTCCAGCTCTTTAATAAAAAGAAAACACATTTTCAGGTAGGTGACAACATTAACATTTCAGCCAATCAGGAGAAAGTACCCATTTATCAGCTTCGTTTTTTATAGTGTTCCAGTTCCAATTGTGTCTGCTCATTTCTTTGTGTCATCACTTCAAATTTCACTTGTTTAATCTGGACCCTTACTGAGTTCTCTATCCTGATTGGATAAAATTGGTATCCTGACCTGAAAATGCATTTTCTGTTTAATAAAGAGCTGGAGAGACATGGAGACTCCTGTTACTGAACACACACTCAATAGCAACTATCAGAGTACTATCAGAATATAGAGCTATTTAACACTTATTTTGACCAAAGAAGATCACTTACCCTACCTTAAAGTACATTTTCCGAGTATCTGTACTTTACTTGGGTATTTTGTATTTTAGGGTACTCATGACTTTCACTCCACTACGTCTCAAAGACACATGTTGTACATTTGACTCCACTACATTTCTAGGAAGGGGAAAAGCACATTATGAATTAGCCACTTTAAGCCCTATTTCAAATATAGGGAAAATAGCAGATATACAAGCCCACAACCTTTGTGGGCTAAAAAGAAAATGTACTTTGTAATGTGTACTCTTAATTATTTTTAAAAGCGAGTAAGAACATTAACTCAAGTACAAATATGACAAGAGACACTTTCACTTTCACGTGACATTTGACCAGGAGTATCTACACTCTGACTCAAGTACTGGGGGATGAGTACCGTAAATTTCGGACTATAAGCCGCGACTTTTTCCCCATTTTTCGACCCTGCGGCTTATATAACGGTGCGGCTTATCTATGGATTTTTACAGCTAACGGCCACTAGGGGACCTCCTAAATCTATGGATTTTACACCCGCGGCTTATAGTCCAGTGCGGCATGTACAAATCATTCAATTTAGCTGCTGCAGCTTATATTCAGGTGCGGCTTATATTCAGGTGCGGCTTATAGTGCGAAAATTACGGTACTTTGTCCGCCACTGATTTCTGACCTCTGGGAAGGAGGTGAGGTAGTCGGTGGGTTTGGAACTGGCTCCGCTGGCCTTGGCGTGTTTATCGTGGACGTCCGGCGGGAAGTCCCAGAGTTCCATGGGGAACATCCCGCCCTGCATGCAGGAGGACATGTCGTTCTCCTTGTTGGCCAGGTCGTAGCTCCACGTAGCGGGCGCAGTAGCAGGCTGCTTCTTCCAAGCCACCGTTAAGTAATGGGTCTTCCTCTTGCACGACACCACCCGCTTCACTCTGCCAGGGTTGTTGCCAGTCCGACCCACAGGGTTTCTAGGTAGTATAGAGAGAAAAATGTTCAAGCAAATCAGACATGCTGTCCAGCAGTCTATATATAGACCGTCTAAATTACAGTCGTTGAAATGACCTCTATAATATAGACTTCTATATATAGACGCTTAAAAAACAGCTATATGACAGCTAAAGTGAAGTGAAAGTTTTCACTTTTAGACCAGTTATAACCCGGTTTTAGACGGAGGTCTAACTCTCTGGGAGTGTACAAATGGAACCAAATGGACTCATAAAGTTCCATTCGGTTCCATGTGTACACTCTCAGAGTTACAAACCCGTCTTTTTTTCTTGAAAAAAAAAAAAAAAAAACGCTGAATGAGCGTCTCAGTCTGGGTTCCAGGCTAGTCCATTTGGTTCCTATAACTATCAATCATTTAGCTGGGGACCTCCTGGAACCCCCCCTCAAGGACTCCAGGGGATCCCCAGACCCCCTATTGAGAACCATTGCAGTAGAGTATACCGTAATTTTCGCACTATAAGCCGCACCTGACTATAAGCCGCAGCAGCTAAATTGAATGTTTGGAACATATATAAGCCGCACTGGACTATAAGCCGCGGGTGTAAAATCCATAGATTTAGGAGGTCCCCTAGTGGCCGTTAGCTGTAAAAATCCATAGATAAGCCGCACCGTTATATAAGCCGCAGGGTCGAAAAATGGGAAAAAAGTCGCGGCTTATAGTCCGAAATTTACGGTACTTGTTTTGATGACATTGACACCAAAAAAAATAAAACCAGATCTACCTTTTCTGGCTGGGCTCCATGACGGGATAATCCGCCGGGGAAGACGTGAATGACCCAAAGCGCTAAAAAAAAGACAACAACACACCAACATAAAGCAAACATGTGACTATTTGCAGAGAAGGATCAGATGGACTAGATAGATAGATGACATACATCACACAGGCATTGTCTGTTATTGTATGGATGTAGGTTAGGGCATTGTATTAGCCCACAGCGGTGACCTAACCTGCTCACCTCCTTTGTGTTCCTCACATGAGAGTAGCTCACTTTGTAGAGGCCTCTCTCCTGCAGCAACGCATCTTCAAAGTTCTGATACTCTGCTCCATTGTTTGAGTCCATAATAGACCTGGATGAAAAGGGTGACATGTGTTTCCAATGAATTCATCGCAACTTATAGTATACGATATTACTTTATAATCAGCGCACACTGAAATGTGTCTTATACGACTCAGCGGCAGCCATGTATGCAACACATAATCAGTGGAAAGTAACTAAGTAAAATGTACTTACTGTACTTAAGTATAATTTGGAGGTACTTTTACTTTACTGGAGTATTTCCAATTGTCAATACTTTTACTTCTACTCCACTACATCTCAGAGGCAAATATTGTACTTTTACTCCACTACAATTATTTGAAAACTTTAGTTACTAGTTACTTTGTAGATTGTAGAACCACTTCAGCCCTATTTAAATTTCGGCCATTTGAAAATAGCCGATCTACAAGTTCACAATGCGTTGCATCTATTTTTATACATGTTATAACTTTGTAAAGTTGTAAATGGGACATTCTGCATAATGAGTACTTTCTACTTTTGGTACTTATTTTGATACCAATAGTTTTGTTCTTTTACTCAAGTAAATGTTTCATTCCGGAGTTTTAAAAGAGTATTTCTACATTGCAGTCTTGATACTTTTACTTAAGTAAAAAAAAAATGACTTTTTCCACCACTGGTCCTCAGACAGACACTGGTCCTCAGACAGACATTAGCAGGAGAAATAAAACACAAGTGAGCCTAAAGTGAGCAAAAACTCCATTACCCACAATTCAGAGCGCATTGTTTTGTTTTTTGCTTTAACAGTCACGTACAGTGTTGCCAGATCTTGAGAGATAAATAAGCAACCAGGTCTATGAAAACAAGCCCAAAATAAGCGACTATGTAAAGTAAACCTGGCATTGGCTATTTGAAAATAGCCAATCTACAAGCAAAACAAATCTTGAACAAATTTGAAAAACGTGATATATTTTTTGAAACAACACAAATCTTTATGAACAACACAAATCTTGTCCCTTGTCCCTGCTTGAAAATATTTTCAAATGGGGGTCCACTTGTCTTCCACTGTTCCACAGACAAATACATATTAATTTGGGGGTCCTTGACATGAAAATGTTTGAGAACCACTTGTTTAAACAACATTAGGAAACAAGCCCAAATAAGCAACTATTCTTTAGAAACAATCCCAAACAACTGCATATATATATAAGTAACTTTAACAGAAACACAAGCCCAAAGTCGCTTACAATAAGCGGACATGGCAACACTGGTGACGTAGATCAGGAAGTGTACTTTACCCAGCTCGGTTTGTTATGGTTTGTTGGTTTTATTACTATTTTCACTACTTTACTCATTGTTGTCAGGTCGTGTTGTTAGAAAGCTCTCGCCCGTGTTGTTCTCAGAGCCGTTCTGTCACGGATCGTCGAACAGCGAGCTGTTTAAGATCATAAGGTTGTGAGATCTAATCTAATTCAATCAGCTGTCAAAACAAATGTACTCCATCCAGTCCCTTGTCTAACAGATCTACAACAAAGCCACTAAGCCACGCCTACTACGTGGCGCATAAATTAGCGTTTAGCGAATTACGATTTGCATATATGATATATATAATGTTGCATTATTATTAAACAACTTTAGAGATGGATAGGTGGGCACTTATAGGGACATCTGGGCACCTCGATGTAAAATTGGCTATTTTGCCCAAAATGTTAAAAGATAAAATATTTGAAAAATGTGAACATCGATATCAGACATATACTTTATCCTTCAACTTATTGTTTATGCCCCAATGACTGGATGTACAGGTTTTGTAATTGTAGACATATTAGACCTTAATTGTCGAATGTTTAAGCATCTAATCATGTATACAAATCTTGTGAAAATAGCAGATCTACAAGCTCACAACGCTTCGCGATGTGGCGCGTTTGTGAGCTTGTAGATCTGCTATTTTCAAATAGCCGAAGACAAGTGTAATGTATGTTTAGTTAAAGAGAGGTATGATCCTGACCTTTTCTGTTCTGTCCTGGTGTGCAGTTGTACAGTGACAGTTGTCCGTTTTCCCTCTTGCTTAGGCTACTTCTTGTGGTGATCTGATGATGAAACGACCCATTTACTGATGATCACACCCACACCACACACCCATGATAATAATAAAGCCAGCTATTCATTCATTCATGACGTTAATAATACAGTTATTATTATTGTCCTGTGTGCATCATGCGCCCTCTAGCGACCAAAGATGCTGCTGGTGCAAAATTCAAATCACAACAGCCTCATCATCAAGGCAAAGGCAGTGGTTTAATGGACCTGTGTGTGTGTGTGTGTGTGTGTGTGTGTGTGTGTGTGTGTGTGTGTGTGTGTGTGTGTGTGTGTGTGTGTGTGTGTGTGTGTGTGTGTGTGTGTGTGTGTGTGTGTGTGTGTGTGTGTGTGTGTGTGTGTGTGTGTGTGTGTTCTCCTGTGCTTTTTTACCATCATCAGCTGTTTGGTTAACCCATGCTCAGTGGTAGAAAGAAGAAGTACTCCATTTTTTAAAAACTTGAGTAAAAAGTATCAATACCACAATGTAGAAATGAGTTAACATAGCGTCACAATACTTTTAACCACTTAGTTTCGGCTATTAAAAAATAGCAGATACTGTATACACGCTCATAGGTGCCGCGCTATGAGCTTGTAGATTTAAAAATCTTGAATATGTGTGCATATCTTTGAACATAATATATTTTTTAACGTGAGCATTTTTAACTAAAATCTTTGCTTCTGGGGGGAGGGGGGGGGTCCCTGGCACAAGACATTTTGAGATGGGGGGTCCGCGGGCGGCCAAATGTATATCAATTTAGAGGTTCTTGTCATGAAAACGTTTGTCAGCTTCACTGACTTTAAACATACACCTCCATCAGAGAGCGGTGCTTTCCTGTGCAGTGAAAACATCAACAGCTTGTATTGACACTTTGACAGCCCATGGTTGCAGCATGCTGCCCTGTGCTGAGTGTGCTGTTTGGTTTAGTCTCTGCTGTTTCATCATTCTGGCTGACTGATTTGGTTTCTCCGACCTGAGTCAGAGAACAAACACAGACGTGCGTGTGTGTGTGTGCGTGTGTGCGTGTGCGTGTGTGTGTGTGACAAAAGGCCATCGCTTAACCATCATTGCCCTGTCCTCTATAAATATAACCTGGACAACTTTGTCTGTCTTGTGTATAAAATCATACGTGAAATGTACTCAAAATGTCTGAAAATAGCAGATCTACAAGCTCAAAACGCGTCGCATCGCGATGTGTTGTGAGCTTGTAGATTGGCTATTTTCAAATAGCCTCGGTATAAAATAGGGCTAAAGTGGTTAATGTATGTTTTATAATGTTATATATGTATATCTGCAAAGTAACTAAAGTTTTCAAATAATAGTAGAAGTACAATATTTGCCTCTGAGATGTAGTGGAGTAGAAGTAAAACTATAGACAATTGGAAATACTCCGGTAAAGTACAGTACTTGAGTAAATGTACTTAGTTACTCTACACCACTGTACGTGACTTATAAGATGTCATCATGCTTTGTGCAGAACATGACACCAGTGTCACTGGATTCTCAGCTAGAGGTGATGGCGTCGTTGCCACTATAGGCGTCACACTAAATTCAGACAATCTTCTTTTTCATGTAAAAGCCATTTCTCTGTGGAATTCCATTCTATTATACCGTTATTTATGTTTCTGATAAACACACTAACCAAATTCAACATTTTCTACAGTCTGACTTCAATCTGGTCTAAAAATAATAAACTCTTATTGAATAAGAGGAAGTCCTGTAGCATGCTGCTTGGCCACTCACGTAGTAGTGCAAGTTCTTCTGACCTACTGATTAATTTTGAAGACGGTTCCTACCTGGAAAAAGTGGATTATTTTAAATATCTCGGTATCACGATCGATCCAGAACTCTCCTTTAAACCTCACATTGAACTTACTATTAAAAAAACACATGGCAGCTTGTGCTCACTTTATCCCTCTATCAACTGTTTCTCATTTGAAGTGAGGAAAATAATAATCTCCCAAGTACTACTTCCCATTGTAGATTATGCTGATATTGTATATCAGAACACCACAGATACTAATCTCAAGCCTCTCAATATATTATACAACTCCCTATGTAGATTTGTGTTGAGGTGTCCATACAGAACACACCACTGTTCTCTGTATAGTTCGCTTGATTGGCTACAGCCTAAGGCAAGAAGGCAACTTCACTGGTACCTATTTCTTTTTAAATGTATTCACTTTAACTGTCCCTCTTACTTGAAACAGTCTCTGGAACCGTATACATCACCATACCCGCTTAGACATTCACAACATCCCTATTTTACTGTTCCCAATAGAATATTCTCTGTAACTGGACGCAGGTCATTCCATTACAAAGCCCCATCTGACTGGAACAACCTTCCTCTTTCTCTCAGATCAGTTACCTCTCTTGGCCGCTTCAGGACTTCCTTGTATTCACATCTCCAAACTACCTGTTCATGCTTCTAACACTGCTTGTACATAAGTTTATTTCTGACTTTGATATAGGTCATAGTACTGTATTCTCGACTTCTTTGTTTAAAGTGAGTTGGTGAATGGGTTGCGTGGGTGGTACAGGGTGAGCAAGCTAACTGTATCTGTACATGTGTGTATTGTGTATTGTGTATTGTGTACTTGTACTGTATGTAATGTTGTACGTATGTGAATAGGACCCCCTCTAAAATGAGATGCTGCATCTCAAGGGGCAATCCTCTGACTAAATTCTGACTAAATTCTGACTAAAGTCAGACAATCTTCTTTTTCATGTAAAAGCCATTTCTCTGTGGAATTCCATTCTATTGGACATTAACAAGATGGGGTCCAATAACAGCGTGGCTCCCATGTGATGTGGGGATACTTGTGTTTCCCAAAGGGGAGTGAGTGGGACATCTGCTTTATTTGCTGCTGCTTTTCAAATGCTTCCCATTTACAGACTGTTAGGCAAAAGCGTGAAAAACAATGTGTGAGCCAACAATTATTCTGTCTTGAGAGACTATATCTTCTGTCTACATGAGAGGATAAAGTCCTCTGTGTTTTACTATTGTAATGTCATCTAACTCTATTGCAATATATAATTTTATGTTTGAGTGTATCTTGTATATAGTGTCGTCCTGACTGTTTTATTGATATACACCTGCCCAGGGAAAGCTTAACATCTAAACAGGGACAGAGTTCACTCATCCACTTTTTATGAAGTCGATATCATGTGATAGTAGATGAGATTGCTTTAAAAAATCATGTGACTTAAAAACAGAAGTGAGTTGTTTGTTGTGTGTATGTGAGTGTGTTGTTCTACCGTACGCTTCTTCTTCACAGGACTGTGTTCTTGTGTTGTCCACAGTGTTAAGATGCTGCCTCTTTATGCTGTGGCTTTGAGCCTGTTTGCACCCCTGTTTGTACTGGGTGCCCCTACCCCTGCCTCCCCCATCTGGACACAACCAGAGCAGGTCCACCTGTCCTATCCAGGTAGGTCTTTGATCCAGTGTTAATCCATTAAGACCGAGAACGCGTCTGTGTCATTTTAAGATTGCTTTGGCTATTCAAAAATAGCAGATCTACAAGCTCATAGCGCGGCACCGAGTGCCGCGCTATGAGCTTGTAGATCTGCTATTTTTTTTTTTTTTTTTTTTAATGTTAGAATCTTTGAATATGTATTTAGATATTTCTTTTAAGCGATACATTTTTTACTCAAATCTTTGCTTCTGGGGGTCCCTGGAACATCATATTTTGAGATGGGGGTCTGCGGCCAAATGCATATCATTTTGGTGGTCCTTGACATGATAAGAAATTGAGAACCACTGATATAGCAACATACGTTTTGGATTTAGAGGACATTTGTAGAATCCCCAGAATCAAAGATTTGAGTTTAAAAAAAAAACGCTTTAAAAAAATATATATATATTCAAAGATTTAAAAAAAGATTGTAGATCTACGAGCTCATAGCGCGGCACTCTGTGCCGAGCTATGAGCTTGTATATCTGCTATTTTTGAATAGCCAAATAAATCTAAAAATGACACAGATGCATTCCCGGTCTTAATGGGTTAATTTCGTCGACTAAAACTATGACGAAAAATGTTCGTCGACTACCTTTTTTCACTGACGAAAACTAAATAAAAACAAAATAAAAACTAAGCTATGATGACTAAAACTAAGACTAAATATATTGACAATGTCATCAACAAATAAAAACTAGACTAAAATGTTAGTGAGGGACGAGTGGAGAAGAGATCCAGTAGAACTAAAAGACAAGTCATTTTATGTTTGGTTGCGCTTGGGTGTTACGCTTTGAAAATTGTAGATCTGCTATCTTCAGCATGCAACCAAGTGTAAAATCAGCCATTACGACGCCAACATTATTGTAGATGTACAATCTACAAGCTCACAACACCATGCATTGTGACACGTTGTGAGCTTGTAGATGTGCTATTTTCACTATTTTTGCATGACACCATTGTGTGATGAAATTAAAAATAATGCTTAAGTCGTTAATCGATTTGTTGATTTATAAAACGTGTAAAAAATACATGTTAATCATGTTTCTTGATTATTCGATTGAAAAAAAGTATTCAAAAAGTAAACAATAGAATAATCGCTAAGAAAATAATCGATAGTTGTAGCTACGTTGATCTGAGCTCTTCAGCCACTTGTGTTACAATTAAAAGTTTAAACAAGTTATTATACAGTCAGTTATCTGAGTGAATTAATGGTTTCAGAAAGTGCAATAATCTGACTCTGGCTCTGCAACTTACTGAGGCGAGATTTGCTCACACACAGCTATTACACCATCAGACATTAGAAGTTACAGTACCTACAGTAAGTGGATTCTCTGTCTTTACAAAGGTTAAACATATGGTAATAATACACTGTCTCTTGGCATCTAGATAGAATGAGCATCTCGCCAATACTCGGCTTAACTAAGGATTGCTGCATCCTGCCAAAGGCCAGATCAAAGGCACCTCTCTTAGGCAACATCAGCTGCTTTTTTGGTGAACTTTCTCTCGGCTTACATAAGTGCATTCGTAAGAGGATCCAGTGGAGCCGTTTGATCAGTCTGTCTCACGCACTGAATAATTGGGTATTTGTTTTACCCCACCCCAGGGATACCAGCTGCTATGGAGGTCACCTGGACTACCTTCGATAAGGCAGAGAGCACGGTGGAGTTTGGTTTGTGGGGAGGTGGTCTGTTCGACGTGACCGCCAAGGGCAACGCTACTCTGTTTGTCGACTCGGGATCGGAAAAGAGGACCATGTACATCCACAGGGTGACGCTCACTGGCCTCAAACCTGGCGCCGCCTACAGTACGGTTGGGTTATATATCAGTGGTTCTCAAACATTTTCATGTCAGACCACCATCTGAAAATATTTTGTGCCAGGGAACCCCCATGCAAGATTTGCGTTGTTCAAATGTTTCAAAAAAATATTAGAACATTGAAGAAAAAAATAACGTTTTCAAATGCAGTGATGAATATAGGGTTAATGCCAGTGGTGGAAAAAGTATATATATTTTTTACTTAAGTAAAAGTATCAATACCACAATGTAGAAGTACTCTGATACAAGTAAAAGGCCTGTGTTCAAAATGTTACTTGAGTAAAAGTACAAAAGTATTGGCAGCAAAATATACTTAAAGTACCAAAAGTAAAAGTACAAAAATGTTTGAAAATAGCAGATCTACAAGCTCACAACGTGTCGCGATGCGACACGTTGTGAGCTTGTAGATCTGCTATTTTCAAAAGATCAGAAAACTTGTGAAATGGGACATTCTGCATAATGAGTACTTTGTACTTTTGGTACTTATAGTAAATGTTTAAATCCGGACTTTTGCTTGTGACAGAGAAGTATTGATACTTTTACTTAAGTAAAAAATGCGAGTACTTTTTCCACCACTGCTAACTAGCTAACTTCCTTTGTATTGTCTGTGTGATTTGCAGTGTACCACTGTGGCAGTGACCTTGGCTGGAGTGACGTGTTCGCCTTCAGCGCGCTGAATGAGAGCACGAGCTTCAGCCCCAAGTTCGCCCTCTACGGCGACCTGGGCAACGAGAACCCTCAGTCTCTGGCCCGACTGCAGAAAGAGACCCAGCTGGGCCTGTACGACGCCATCCTACACATAGGTACTGCATGGAGACACACTGGTAGCACATTTCTGTATGTGTGTTGCATGCAGTTTATTGCATTTTTTTATATTCTAATCCAGTTATCCTCAATTGTTTTATTTTCAAGGATTTGATAGCATTTAAAGGGATAGTTCACGCCCAAAATGACTTTTTTTCCTATCGATTAGTCACCCCATGGAGACTTGAATTCATGGATATTTTTAGTTTTTGTCGCATTCCTAAGCCAATAACTTGATGACTAGCAGCACTTCCTGTAGTGTAAGAGACACAGAGTCTCCTTTGTGTCTCCTACCGGAACCACTGCCTACCGGTCCGCTGGTCATCAAATTATTGGCATACAGTAGGAATGCGACAAAAACAAAGAAAATATCCATGAATTCATGTCTCCATGGGGTGACTAATCGATAGAAAAAAAAGTATTTTTTTGGGTGTACTATCCCTTTAAGAACATTAATGTATGATTACAATTTTATTTTAAATGTTCCAATAATTTTCTCATCCACTTATTCTCAATCTTTTTTCTCTTCTTTTTGAGGCCCTATTCTAAGAACTTACAATTAATAATGTTTAGGCGTTTAGAAGACGCTATCTTATCCGGAGCGACACGACCAAATCATTTGACATGATTTGGTCCTGAATTCCTTTACTGCCTATCCATGTGTTGTACGGTATATAGAGATAACAGTGAAACTCTGATCAAAGTAGACATTCTTGTATGTTCTGTAGTTGTGTTTACTTGTACATGGAATAATGGTGAAGGTTAACTATCAGTCATTTAACTGTGGAACCCCTTCTCTGACCTCTTTGTGGTTACACAACGACCCCATGTTGAGAACCACTGTTCTAATCCACATGATTTTGTGTTTTTAGGGGACTTTGCCTATGACATGCATGAGGTATTTCACTTTCAATTATTTTTTAAACCAATATCATGAGCTACTGTTGAACAGCTGAATTGACTGCTGAATGGGAGCAGGAAGGGAACTCTGTCACCAAGGGCTTATTCTTTTAAAAGCTAGTGAGACATTCACCTAATTCCACAATGACAGATGAGATTAAGCCTCTTCACCTCTCCACAGTCTTTCTCCAGGCTCCCCATTATTTATCAGTAGAACATATGAAGGCCCGCAGCTGTGGTTTAACACACCGGTTATGATTAAAATTACAGTGAAAAATGGCACTAATCCTTTTGGTGAAAGACAGGGATTTAGGGGCAAGTCACCCAAGTAGCTGACAAATTAAAAAAAGGAAAATTTCAAACATAAAGTCTTAAGTTCCAATCATGCATTTCCTCATTTTGAAGGCATATTAGCTGCCATCTGTGACATTACATGCATAATAACATATTCCAGTCATAAATGACAAATATTTTATTTCCCAGAAATCAAGGTTTTAAATCGCTGTGTGGCTGCACCATTCATATTTGTTTTAATGTTTTTTTTTATATAGAGAAGAATTACATGACACAGTGAGAAGCCGGGTCCAACATTTAATCACCATAATTCATGCTTTGCTCTCAGCTGGAATGTCTAAGTCTGTCCTTCGGCCTCATTGATATTATAAATAGAAAAACAGAAAAAGGAATTCTGTCTGAAAGCTCATTAATGGCCATGGCAGTGAAACCCGACAGGACGGCCATGGAACCGCACCGTGTTTTTAAAACTCAGAAGCCACCATTAGGATCTGGGGGGAGAAATAATGGCCTCTGGTTTCATTGAGGTTTGCTTGGTATGCAACATGGGACATTCCTGAAGCCTTCTGGAAAAATGACTTACTGGATTCCTACAACAAACTTGGCAGAACATCAGTGGCTAGAGAGAAGAAGAAAAAAAAAAAAACGTACTTTTCATCCCAGTCAGCGATAAATCTGAGTCCGTTTGAATAGCGCTAGGCTTATCTCTGACTATGCCATCTATGTCATGTCCTTTGTATTTATGTATGTATTTATTGTATATATGTCATTTTTGCATTAAAAATGAAAGAAACAAAAGGTGATGAATGGCCTGATGAATGTGTTCCAGGACAACGCCAGGATCGGAGATGAGTTCATGAGGCAGATCCAGTCCATAGCTGCATATGTGCCCTACATGACCTGTCCTGGGAACCACGAATCTACATAGTAGGTCTCTCTGTATCTGTCTGTCTGTCTCTCTCTCTCTCTCTCTCTCTGTGTCTCTCTCTGTGTGTCTCTGTCTCTCTCTCCTCAATTCAATTATTTAAATTAGAAAGTGCTTTAATTGCAGGGGAAACATACGTAAAAAATTGCCATTGCTTAGTAAAATAAAAACAATCAAAAGTAAGGCATTTATATTCAATTGAAATATACCTAAATAAACAGAGCTTGGCACATTGATCTCTCTCTCTCTCTCTGTGTATGTTTCTAACTTTTATCCTGTTTTCCATCTTGTGTGTATAAAATGAGCTGACATTGACGTGCATGTGTGAAGGTAAACACGCATCAACAACACACACATGGAGCACACATGCAGGGCTAGGATGTTTAAGCCTTAAAGGTAACGTTGTGATAAAGTGTTTATACAGGGAAGCCTTCCTGACTCCCCTCTGCTCCCCGTCAGCTAACGTTTTGCTCTACATTCATCGCCACATGCCAGTTGTCAAGTACTATACTTAAGCAAAATTTTGAGGTACTTTTACTTTATTTGATTATTATTATCATTACTTATTACTTGTACTCCACTACTAAAGCCTGTCAATTATTTGACAGGCTTTAGTTAACAGTTACTTTGCAGATTTACATTATTATTACAAAACACACATCAACCAATTACTTGTTTTGGCTATTCTAAAATAGTATTGTATTGTACTTGTATTTAAAAAAATGTTGACAACATTTGAAAACTTGATGTTTGTATTTTTATTGATACCAATATACATTTGTTCTTTTACTCATGTATTTTGAATACATGAGTTTACTTTAGTATTTCTACATTTGTGATATCGCTACTTTTACTTAAGTAACTTCTTCCACCTCTAAAGATCTACAAGCTCACGACGCGTCGCATCGGGACGCGTTGTGAGCTTGTAGATCTATTTTCAAATGGCCGAAATGTATAAAAGTAACTAGTTACTAAAGTTTTCCAAAGATTGTAGTGGAGTAAAAGTACAATATTTGCCTCTGAGATGTATTGGAGTTGAAGTAAAAGTATAGACAATTGGAAATACTACAGTGAAGTACAAACACCTCAAAATTGTACTTAAGTACAGTACTTAAGTAAATGTACTTAGTTACCTTCCACCACTGCGTATATGATCAACAACAATGTTTTGTGTGAAAGTCACCAGTACAGTATTTCATATTAGTGAAAGACTTGGCCAGACACAACCCCCCCCCCCCCCCCTCCATAACCAGCTACTGTAACTCTGAAGAGAGTGTGTGTGTGTGTCGGGGGGGGTGGGGGTGGTTTAAAGCTCAGAAAAACAACCCCTCCTGGGGTCAACCACAACGTTTTCCACTGTAGAAAACACTTTGGTCTGTCGCACACTATCCACTGTACTGTTGGAACAGATGGGAGCTATTTTTGGTCTCTGAAGAAGGGCTGGATCAGCCTCAGGGACCGCCAACATCTAAACAAGGCCACGCTCTCCAAAACAAACCAAAAACAAACACTTATAAAAGTGACTCGCTATATAATAACGGTCAGGTCATCCTCCATGCAGCCTCTCGCCGCTCCAGACAGTAGCTGGTTGTGTGCACTTTGTTTGATCGTTCCCGCCATATAAAACAGGGACCGTTGGTACGCATTAATGCCGCGGACCACCATAACTTCTAGAGTGTAGAAAACTTGCACGTCTCAAACTATCAATAATTTAGCTGGGGACCCCATGGAACCTCTCCAACCTCCCCAAGGTTCCCACTTTGAGAACCAATGGTTACAAAATGTGTGAAAGTAAAGAGAGGAGGGATATACTGTATAAACAGTAGCATGGCCAGTAGACACGGTTCTATGCATCCCACTGGTTGAACCACAAGTGGGCCTCCTACTGTACTGGAATTAACCATGATAATCCTATCCTCCCTAATAACTCAGTCGGTAGAGCTCTCGCCTTTGGACCACACGGTCATGGGTTCGATCCCGGGCACCGCCATCTCAGCATATGAGTACCACGCCGCGGCTTGGGTGTAGCAAGCCGCGAGGTAGTAGAGTGTAGGGGGGGGAAAGTAGCAGACCAAGTATAGGCCCCTGGGGGACACCGGTTAACTAAGTACAGTATATAGGGTCAAGTGGTTAAGATTCGGGTAAGTGGACTTTTCTAATCTCCCCGCCATTCAAAGCACGTAATCCATTAAGACCTGAAGTCGATTCTACAAATGTCTCCTAAATCCCAACAGTTTTCTGAAAAACGTATGTTTCTATATCAGTGGTGCTCAAACCTTTTCATGTCAAGGACCCCCAAAATTATACGTATTTGGCCGTGGACCCCCATCTGAAAATATTTTGTTCCAGGGACCCCTCAGAAGCAAAGATTTGAGTTAAAAATGTTCGCTTTAAAAATATATATATTCAAAGATTTGCACACATTTTCACGACTTTTCCAAAAAATAGCAGATCTACAAGCTCATAGCGCGGCACTCGGTGCCGCGCTATGAGCTTGTATATTTGCTATTTTTTAATAGCCAATGTGTAAAATAATGCTTTTTAGCTCAAATCAAAAAATGCGGTTAAAGGCGCATGAAGCCCTAGGCCTATTTTGTAGTTTGTTTTTCTGTCCAGGTTATAAACTACAAAAGGATTAAAAACATGGCAGGTTCACCTTATAGTACACGGTCCATGTTTATAGTTATATAACCCACGTCATATGACATGGAATGCATTTACAGAGCGGCGCTATGCTTTCTGTTTTTTTAATCCCACGATTTTGTAACCCTTTTTCACCCGGTGCCGATTATCTAAGTGATCCTGGGCGCTACACTCCCCCCCACAGCCTAGGGAGCCCAGGGCCCGAGCTCATGCCTCCTTCAATGCATGAGAGCCAACTGACCTTCTTGTCACCTGACAGGGGGGGGAGTTTCCCCGGTAGGACTGTAGCGCGTGGAAGGAACACGTTATTCCAACCAGTTCCCTTCCCCTCCATCAGGTGCCCCGGCTGTCATGGGGGAGGCGGTATAGCAACCAGGATTACTATATGTTTTTGTGAGGGTATTAACTACCCTAAGAGGACACGGGGAGAACGTGCTGACTCCACACAGAGTAGGCCCTTTCGCCAAACCCCACCCAGGGTATGGGCGATGCTTTCTGTAGTATGTGGGATGCCTAGTGTGCGCATGTGTGTTTAGACTTCAAAGCATGAAAACGGGGAAAACAAAGCCTAGCCACTAATTCATTACGTACCGTACAGAGCATTTGGCTTTACAGCCCCCAAAACAACCCGACGTCAGCATCATTTCCGATGTTTTGTTCAAATGACTTCCTGTTTACCACCGCAGGTGGGCCTGCAGGTACAGTAGGCTCACCAGATGCTGCATATCCACCTGGAAATCTGCTGTGTTTTGTTTACAAACCTATGAGGTCAGCCAGCCATGTTTTGACCATTTTATGCAGTTTTTAACCCGTACAGCAGTGGTTCTCAAATGTTTTAATTTCAAGGAACCCCATAACTCAACAAGAGACTCACAGAGTTACAGACCTGTGTGAGGGTCCATTGAGAACCCCTCAAGGAACCCTGAGGGACCCCACTTTGAGAACCACTGGTTCTCAAAGTTTCATGCCCTTTTAACCCATTAAGAAGCATCAACTGACGGTGAGAAAACGATAATGTTACTTCCACCGAATTAGTAAAATTTTCGCCAGAAACAGGCTGTATCAAATATGAGTGACTGACTATCATAAACGATACAGAACCTCCTCCCTGACAATATCGCCGAGACAGTTTGTTTATTTTTGGACCACAATTCTTATATGAGACGATTCTAAGATGACCCAATGTTATTCTCCATAGAGAAATTACTTTACGAACCAGTGGATGAACGAGTGACGTCAGGACTTCTGTACTCTATACGAACAGTATTCTAAAAAACGTACGTTGCTATATCAGTGGTTCTCAAACTTTTTCATAATTGTCAAGGCCCCCCAAAATGATATGTATTTGGTCGTGGACCCCCCATCTCAAAATATTTTGTTCCAGGGACCCCCCAGAAGCAAAGATTTGAGTTAAAAATGTTCGCTTTAAAAGAATATATTCACAGTTTTGCACACATTTTAAAATGTTGTTTTTAAATTGCAGATATACAAGCTATTGTACAGTATATATGCTATTTTTGAATTTTGAATAGCAAAAAATTACACTGATGTGTTTTTAATGGGTTGACACGTGTACGCCTCACATTCACCCATTCACACACCGAGGGCGGAGGCAGCCACGCAGGGTACCAGCCACGCAGGGTACCAGTCACGCGGGGTACCAGTCACGCGGGGTACCAGTCACGCGGGGTACCAGTCACGCAGGGTACCAGCCACGCAGGGTACCAGTCACGCGGGGTACCAGTCACGCGGGGTACCAGTCACGCGGGGTACCAGTCACGCGGGGTACCAGTCACGCGGGGTACCAGTCACGCGGGGTACCAGTCACGCGGGGTACCAGTCACGCGGGGTACCAGCCCCAGTGTTGCCAGATTCTGTGAGAGAAACAAGCAACCAGGTCTAGGAAAACCAGCCCAAAAGAAGCGACTATGGGCCACATGAGCACTGTAACATATACATCAGCTATTTGAAAATAGCAGATCTACAAGCTTGCATCGCGACGCGTTGTGAGCTTGTAGATCGGCTATTTTCAAATAAAATCTTGCGGGGAAATTATAATAAGCAGATCTGGCAACCCTGACCAGCCCGCTCATCGGGAGCAGGTTCAGTCCGTTTGCTCGAGGACGGCATCGAACTAGTGAACCTGCTGATTCCCAGAAGGCCGCTCTGCCTCCTGCAGCCTCTATAGCCTTACATTCCTCCTTCATTTGAAACAAACTCTGGGTTATACCGTTGCGTTATGCGTTGTCTTCTTTTAGTGCATACATGGGCAACTGGCGGCTCGGGTGCCACATGCGGCCCCCACCTTCACTTAATGCGGCCCGCAGGTTAATATCGGAATACTGATATAATATTGATTTCAGCTGTTACAATTGCAAACATGGCCCGCTTTAATTACTTCAGTCTATATTAGTGATGACTAGTATTAAAATTCTATTGTCTTTTTTATGTCCAATGTATTTGTATTTAAGTTCATAAATTTAACATAAGTATAACTAAATGCATTTGAAATTAAATAAAAAATGTTACTTTTCACGATTCCAATTAATTCAAATCAGGATTCCAATAAAAAAATAGCAAAAATAGCACTGCGACACGTTTTGAGCTTGTAGATTGGCTATTTTTGCTACTTTTGTGTGTGACATAGAATGGCCCGACAGTATATGCGATGTACTGGAGTGAGTGTGGAAATAGTAGTGGCCCTCTCCATCATGAAAGTTGCCCACCCCCGTTTTAGTGAGATAATATTTGAACCCGTTCCAGAGTCAATTCTCTGCCTTTGGTCCCTGATAATCTCGGTCGGTGTTTCCAAATCCAGTGAAAACAAAGCTTTTTTCTTAACGCGCTCGGGAGGGCCCTCAGACGTGTAATATCCTGTGGATCAGCGTCAGGGGGTTATCGAAGACTCCCCTCTCCCCATTAGTTAGAGTCGGTTTAAGTGTGTTTGTGTGCACTGCACATTACGGAGGATATAAAACCGACTGATCCCCAACACCCACGTGGTATTTGTACAGCCCGAGGCGGTTCGTCGTCGCGTTGTGTAATGTTGCCCACCGCCTGCCTCCGCCTGGCCTCAATTAAGGCTCCGCTAACAGTAGCCTGTTTTTCTTGGCACCGTCACCTGACATCAAGAACTTGATATGGAGACCCTGGCTTTAGCTGCATTACATAACCAGAGCTGCTCTCCTCTACGGCTTCTATACGTAAACGCTATGTACAGTATGTTATGTGTTGTTGTTCTGTGGGTACTCTTAAGAATTAAAATCACCCTGCAGCTGGCTTTTGCTTCTCTCTCTCTCTCTCTCTGTCTCTCTTTCTAGCTCTCTCTATCTCTCTCACTTTCTCCCTTGCTTTCTTTCCAACCTCAAAAACCCTAACGGGTAAAAAAGGGAACTGAAACAGGCCCGACCGCAAGAGTAGTCAGTCAGCATACCAGCAGGATGAGATGAGACCGGCTCGGGACGCTAAGGCCACCCAATCAAAGCCATCTTTTGTTCCCGAGGGGACAACAAACATATAGCTCATCTGGCCCTCGGAGGCGATGGGAAGTGACCGTTGACATTTAGAAACAATCGGGCTGCGGCGATGTGAGTTGGCGGTTGTCATGCTTCCCTGCGAGGCTATACAGTGGGTTCCCTTTAATTTTCTCAAACTGCGTGGATTAAGTGGCCATCTTGTGGACTTCCAGACTCATCAGTCACATGAAAGGGCAGATCTGGTGAGGGAGGAACGGTCCTGTTGGGTTGGTTTAGCCGTCAGGTCGGGCCCACATTGCATTTGACATACGGTACCCATAGCACGGAGCATTGTAACACCGGCGTTCAGCGGTAGAACAAGTACTCCGATTTCTTACTTTAAAACGTCTAAGTAGCAATACCACAGTGTAGAAATACTCAGTTACGGTAGTCTACTACATGTAAAATTTTACTTAGAGTGAAATTACAAAAGTATTGGCCTCAAAATTATACTTAAAGCACCAAAAGTTAAAAGGACTCATTATGCAGAATATCCCATTTCAGAAGTTTTTTCCAAAATTTAAAGAATTTGACAAAATCTTTTGAAAATAGCCAATCTACAACCTCACAATCGGAACTGTTTAAGTACACAATATGGCTTAATTGGTTAATGTATGTTTTGTAATAATAATAATCAGAATCTACAAAGTAATTTGTAACTAACATAAAATAATTATACCAATTGATAATATAATTATAGTGGAGTAAAACGTATAAAGTAAAGTATTGAAAATTTGAAATATTCAAGTACAGTAAAAGTACCTCAAAACTGCACTCAAGTACAGCACTTGAGTAAATATGCTTAGTTACACCACTGCCAGCGTTGTAATGTAAGGTCATTTTCACAGAAAGGCCAATATGCCAGGAAACAAGCATGTTTGGGGTTACAGAGACTGACTCAAATCATGATGATATGCTTCCATAATGCAGATTATTGAAACAGATAAAAAAAAAAAACGTAACATATTTGCAGCTAATCAGATTTTCCACCGCTGAGCGAAGAAAAGAAAAAAAGTGTTTATAGACGGCTGGTGATTTCTTCCCCCCCAACACTTTAATGATCGTGCCAAGGGCCTGCCTGATTATATCACAGTGTTTCAATACCTAGAAAGCCTGCGTATTATTGTACCAAATCAAAACATAAACGTCTATTTCTCCTACTCAGGGGCTTATAAATGGATATTGCATGTGAGTGATATGTGTGCCTGTCTAGCTAATCGAGCCCTATTTAATACTTTGCCTGTTTCGAAAATAGCCGATCTACAAGCTCTCAACGTGTCGTGCCGTGCGTATGTTGGGAGCTTGCAGAAAAGCTGTTTTCAAAAACATTTTTGATTACACTGTTACGCCAGGGTGAGAGTTGAGATTTTAGCCATATTTTATACTTTGGCTATTCAAAAATAGCAGATATACAAACTCATCGTGCTGCGCTATGAGCTTGTAGATCTGCAATTTTGTTTTTAATCGTGAAAATGTTTGCAAATATTTGAATATATGAAAAAAATTCAAGCGAAGATTTTAACTCAAATCTTTGCTTCTGGGGGTCCCTGGAACAAAATAGTTTGAGATGGGGGTCCGCGGCCAAATAAATATAATTTTGGGGGTCCTTGACATGAAAAAGTTTGAGAACCACTATTATTATAGCAACATAAGTTTAAAAAAAAAAACTGTTAGGATTTAGAAGACATTTGTAGAATGGTCCTCTCTGGTCTTAATGGGTTGATGTGGCCAGTGACAGGAGTCTCTTGGGTCTCATGCAGGTGTTGCCAGATCTGCTTATTACAATTTCCCCGCAAGATTGTATTTGAATATAGCCGATCTACAAGCTCACAACGCGTCGCATCGCGACTTGTGGATCTGCTATTTTCAAATAGCTGATGTATATGTTAAAGTGCTCATGTGGCCCATAGTAGTCGCTTCTTTTGGGCTGGTTTTCCTAGACCTGGTTGCTTGTTTCTCTCACAGAATCTGGCAACACTGGTCTCATGTCTAACCACAAGGTGGGGGTGTGGACCCAGGAACACGTTACAGTCGTTCCTGGGCTCAGTGACTCTGCGGTTGACGTCTGAGAGGAACCTAGCTTGTTTCCATTCTGGACATCACACAAAGGCAGATTTTTGTATTATATTTTTTTTTGTGGTATATTACCAATGATTGCACTCCCAAGTGATGCATTTTTGTGAATCACTAAATAATGAGAAAACCACAACAAGAGACCCATATGTGCATGCTAGGAAATGTGTCTGTGATTATTTATCCTGTTGAGAACTGCCATGTTTTTGAAGTCGAAAGTAAGTTAGAACAGTGGTTCTCAAACTTTTTCATGTCAAGGAACCCCAAATTGACACTTATTAGCCTGCGGACCCCCATTTGAAAAGATATTCCAGGGACCCCCCCCATAAGATAATATTTTTTTACGGCTCTAGCAGTGATTCTCAATCATTTTAATTTCAAGGACCCCCAGTTTGACATGCATTAGGCTACGGACCCCCATTTAATGGCATTTCTATCTCTGGGACCCCAATTTATATTGTAAAATCAATGTTAATTTAACTCTGAGAGTGTACAAATGGAACCAAATGGACCCGTTAGGGTCCATTTGGTTCCATTTGTACACTCTCTGAGTTACAGACCCATAAGGGTCAATTTGGTTCCTAACTATCTATCATTTAGCTGGGGACCCCCTGGAACTCCCTCAAGGACCCCTGGGGGTCCCCGGACCCCACTTTGAGAACCAATGAGTTAGAAGAAGAGCCGCCAATATTGACAGATAGAAAACACGCCTACATTGCATAGTAAAGATATCAGAGGTTATAATAAAAGATGCTGAGCTCAACGCCGTTCCCTTTAACTTTGCATGAGGTCAGCTCAAGTCTCTGCTGAGGTAATTAACACTGTGGTCTTCTTGGCCGTTTATGACTGACCTCGCGCTGCACAGAGATCAGCACTCTCATTAGCGCTACACTTATTCAGCATTACCAAAAGGTCTCTCTATATGATCCTTTCACCTCTGACCCCTTGGTTCTCGGGTTACCCCTAATACTACATTAACCCTGACCTTTAGAGCCTGTACCCCCCCCCCCTCCTCCCCCCCTCAAGGGGGTGGAAAAGGTACTCCAATGTTTTACTTAAGTAAAAGTATCGATACTTCAATGTAGAAGTAAGTACAAGGCTTGTGTTCAAAATGTTACTTGAGTAAAAAGTACAAAAGTATTGGCATCAAAATATACTTAAAGTATACTTAAAAATGGGAAATACTCCAGTAAAGTAAAAAAAAAACTCAAAAGTGTACTTAAGTGCAGTACTTGAGTAAATGTACTTAGTTACTATACACCACCCTCTACGCCCCCCCCCCCCCCCCTCCCACTACCACTACCGGTGCGGGGGCCTAGTGATAACCCTGTCTCTGATAGGCCTGTCACAGTTATTAATATAACATGGTTAAAATGGAGTTTGACGCTTTCACAGTACAATGGGTTTGTATAGGAAGGGGGCGTGTCTATTAACCCATTAAGACCTGAAGCCGATTCTACAAAATGTCTTCTAAATCCCAACAGTATTCTGAAAAAAAAAACTTATGTTTCTGTATCAGTGGTTCTCAAACTTTTTCATGTTCAAGGACCCCCAAAATTATATGTATTTGGCCGCGGACCCCCATCTCAAAATATGTTGTTCCAGGGACCCCCCAGAAGCAAAGATTTGAGTTAAAAATGTTCGCTTTAAAACAATATATATTCAAAGATTTGCACACATTTTCACGATTTTTCAAAAATAGCAGATCTGCAAGCTCGTAGCGCGGCACTCCGTGCCGCGCTACGAGCTTGTAGATCTGCTATTTTTGAATAGCCAAAGTGTAAAATAATGTTTTTTTTTAGCTCAAATCAAAAAGTGACACAGATGCGTTCCAGGTCTTAATGGGTGAAAATCAATATCAAATATCTAAATACTGAATCAAGCAACTTAAAAACTGTCTGGGGGGGTGTTCACAAAAGCCTGAGTAGACGTTAGAATGACCCCAAACGTGTTTGAAAGTGAAATATCACTTTAATGGGCCAGACAGAAAGCTGGCTCCTACTTTAATGGGAACATTAAACACAATAAATAACTAAGTATAGACGGGCACCGTGGGGAGAGCTTTCCTAGAAAGACTTCCCTTTTTTGAGCTGGATGTCAACGAGTTTGGCCAATTGCAATATTTGGATATCGGCGCATGGTTGGGGGGCAGTGGTGGAAAAATGACTCAAATGTTTTACTTTAAGTAAAAGTACCAATACTGCAAAATAGAAATACTCTGTTACAAGTCCAGAATAAAAAAATTACTTGAGTAAAAGTACAAAAGTATTGGCATCAAAATATACTTAAAGTACCAAAAGTAAAAGTCCTAAAATATTTGAAAATAGCAGATCTACAAGCTCACAACGCGTCGCATCGCGACGCGAGCTTGTAGATCGGCCTAGGTATAAAATAGGTATAAAATAGGGCTAAAGTGGTTAATGTATGTTTCATGATATGATAATTTATATCTGGAAAGTAACTAGTAACTAACATTTTCAAATAATTGTAGTGGAGTAAAAGTACAATCTTTCCCTCTGAGATGTAGTGGAGTAGAAGTAAAAGTATTGGAAATTGGAAATACTCAAGTAAAGTACAAATACCAAAAAATTGTACTTAAGTAAATGTACTTAGTTACTTTCCACCACTGGTTGGGGGTGGATGGGGATAGTCATGCCCTTTACTTTTAGCTGCAGCTATAGCCTGGGGGGTATTTGTGTTAGGAATTATCTCCTTGACTTGTTTGTTGATTGTTTTTCGGGGTATTTGTTCCTGTACATTTGCACATGCGTGATATTTGTCGTCTGCATTTAGCAGTGGTGGAAAAAGTACTCAAATGTTTTACTTAAGTAAAAGTATCAATTCTGCAATGTAGAGGTACTCTGTTAGAAGTAAAAGTCCGGAATTAAAAATGTACTTGAGTAAAAGTACAAAAGTATTGGTGTCAAAATGTACTTAAAGTACCAAAGTACCAAAAGTAAAAGTACTAAAATAGTCCGGGTATAAAATAGGGCTAAAGTGGTAAATGTATGTTTTATAATGTAATAATTTGTTCCCGCAAAGTAACTAGTAACTAAAGTTTTCAAATAATTGTAGTGGAGTAAAAGTACAACATTTGCCTCATTTGAAAAAAATATTGGATTGGAAATACTCCGGTAAAGTAAAAGTACCTAAAAAATGTTACTTAAGTACAGTACTTGAGTAAATGTACTTAGTCACTTTACACCACTGCTAACTATTAGGAGCAGTGGGTGAAGTGCCACTAGTACGGCGCGCCCAGGGATTAACCATTTAAATACCAGCACCCAGTAGTGTGGGGAAAGCTTTTGGCAGAACATAGCAGATCGACAAGCTCACAACGCGCCCCACGCTGCGACAGAAAACAGAAAGGACTAGTATAGAGCCCTGAGAGACTCCTGTCAACCATATGGGGGTTTATAGTGCCTTGCTCAGGGGCAATTCTACACAGCAGCTATACGGCTCTGCCCCTACGACGGCCAGATAGAGCCTGTGTATCCCTGATGGTAAAATGGTAAATGGTGCTTTTATATAGCACTTTTATCCAAAGCGCTTTACATTGATTGTGCCATTCACCCATTCACACACACACATTCATACACCGATGGCGGAGGAAACCATGCAAGGCACCAACCTGCTCATCGGGAGCAATTAGGGGTTCAGTGTCTTGCTCAAGGACACTTCGACACTAACTCTGGGGGAGCGCCTGCAGCCCGGGATCGAACTGGGAACCTTGCGGCCACTCTCTACCCCTGAGCCACTGCCGCCCTGATCTGATGAGCTTGGTACAATGTGTTTGGTTTGACTCATTAGGAAGTGATGGTGGGGGCAGTGCTAGATTGTAAGGTTGCAACTATGGATCATTTTCTTTTTCCGATTAATAGAATAGTTGAGAAGCGTGTTTTCTTTGATAATTAGTCTTTTTTAAATATGTATATATATCAACAAATCAACGTGAAAATGTCAAGAATATTTTAATATAGAAGTGTTAAATCGATTATTGCTAATTCTTTATAATCAATTAAATTTATTATCTCTTGCACCCCTAGTAGATTGGAATGATCACCACAATCTTCCTGTTCTACCTGGGGACAGCAACCGCATAATATAGCCTGCCAAATTGCATGGCACCAGTGTATGGCTTCTCTACAGGTCTAATCCCACCTGTATCTAATGCCGTTTTGAAGCAGATGCCACCATAGCCTTCACTATCCAGTGATGTATTTAACACCAGAGCAGGGGACTCACTCCACAGCAGCTTGAACGTAAACCCAAGAGGGATAGCTTTACCAAAAGAATGGCACCCAAATTAGACAGCAATTTTAAGAATAGCCGGTTTGTTGAAGGACTGTCGACTGTATTTTTGAATAGTGTGAACAGTCTGCCTTGTTTATGAACTCTGGCGTAGGCACCACAAAATGATAGTGAGAGCCGAGGTTTGTGGCGCTAATTGGTGTTGTTTCGATATCCAAAGGCACGCAGATTGTATGGCCACTGCATCTAATTAGCTCTCTCTCTCTCTCTGTCTCTCGCTTATCTTGTTTGCCCCACAGCAACTTCTCCAACTACAGAAGCCGGTTCAGCATGCCAGGCCAGACTGAGAGCCTATGGTACAGGTAGGTGGTACAAGTGGTGTAAAGTAACTAAGTACATTTACTCAAGTACTGTACTTTAAGTACAATTTTGAGGTATTTTCCAATTTTCACTACTTTTACTTCTACTCCACTACGTCTCAGGCAAAATCTCAGGCAAATATTTTACTCCACTACAATTACTTAAAAACTTTAGTGTAGTTTTAATATTTAATATTACAAAACATACATTAACCATTTCGACCATTTGAAAATAGCCGATCTACACAATGCGTGTATATCGGCTCACAATGCGTTGCGTTGCGACGCATTGTGAGCTTGTAGATCTGCTATTTTCAGATTTTAGTACTTTTACTTTTGGTACTTTGATTATATTTTGATACCAATACTTTTGTACTTTTACTCAAGTACATTTTGAATTCCGGACCTGTACTTGTAACCAGAGTAGTTCTACAATGCAGTATTGATACTTTTACTTAAGTAAAACATTTGAGTACTTTTTCCACCACTGCAGGTAGGAAAGGAGAGAAAAACACTACTCCTCTCCAAGGATAATGATATTTGAGCTGATATCAGGTGGTTATTGGAAGAATACCCTGCATCAAAAGTAGAGCCAATGAACCAAAGCCGATGTGTACCGATGTTGTAACCATTTTAAACCTGCCATCCTTTTTTTTAGGCCAGGGCAAGTTATTATAGGGGAAAATATTCAAAAAGTTTCAAAAATAGCAGATCTACGCTTGCCACCCATTGTGAACTTGTAGATTGGCTATTTTTGAATGCTAGAGGTTCGGGCCACGTGACATGAGTGTGACGGCGTGGCCGGCCGGCCGGCCCTCCCTTAAGCCAATTTTAATATAAGGTTTCTATTTTTGAAAAACTTTAATCAAATCTTAGTTTTTCAAATTGATTGGTTTCGCATTTTTGGACAAAATATGGGTCAAAACATCGGTATAGTCTGTGGTCTTCTAGGACTCTCCAAAATCGGGACCTGGGATCTGGCATCGGTCACTGTGTGAGCTTCAAACCGAGCTACTGTAGGTAAAAGCTCGGTTATTTCACCCATCCGCACACCCCCCCCTCTTCAGTATCATGTGAAAGTTTACCATACCTCCCACTGCATTTAAGTAGCAATTAACCCATTCAAACCAGGAACGCATCTTGTGTAACCACTTTATCCATATTTTATACTTTGGCTATTAAAAATAGCAGATCTACAAGCTCATAGCGCGGCACCGAGTGACTCGCTCTGAGCTTGTAGATCTGCTATTTAAAAAATTTTGGGCAAATCTTTGAATATATATATTTTTTCAAGCGAACATCTTTAACTCAAATCTTTGCTTCTGGGGGGTCCCTGAAACACAATATTTTCAGATGGGGTCCGCGGCCAAATACATATCATTTTGGGGGTCCTTGACATGAAAAAAGGTTTTAAAACAGTTCGGATTTAGAAGACATTTGTCGAATCCCCCAGAAGTAAAGATTTGAGTTATAAATGTTCGCTTTAAAAAATACATTATATTCAAAGATTTGCACAAATGTTCACGATTTTTGAAAAAATGCAGATCTACAAGCTCATAGCGCGGCACTCGGTGCCGCGCTATGAGCTTGTAGATCTGCTATTTTGACACAGACACGTTCCCGGTCTTAATGGGTTATTGAACTGGAAGAAAGAGGCTGCCCAGGAGAACTGGCAGCAAGGAATAAGTGTAGCCCCCCCCCCCCCTCTCCATTAGTCCCTCTATCTCAGGGATGCAGACGGTGTACAAAGGAGCTATACATCCAACCAGGTTGACTCATAGCTTCACTACAGGCCTCCCGTTCTCTCTCAGGGAGTAAGATAATATCATGGTTAGACCACAGGCCAGCTGCCCACTCTTCAATCCACGGGCCCAGTCCCAGACAGGCCTGTTGTTGGCTGAGGGCCTCCTCTCCTCTCCTCTCCTCTCCTCTCCTCTCCTCTCCTCTCCTCTCCTCTCCTCTCCCATGCAGTGGTGTAAAGTGACTAAGCACATTTACTCAAGTACTGTACTTAAGATGATTTTGAGGTACTTTTACTTTACTGGAGTATTTCCAATTGTCTATACTTTAATTTTTTACTCCACTACATCTCAGAGACAAATATTGTACTTTTACTCCACTGCAATTATTTGAAAACTTTAGTTACTAGTTACTTTGCAGGTATACATTATTAAATTACAAAACATACACTAACCACTTTAGCCCTATTTTATACCTAGGCTATAGATCTGCCATTTTCAAACATTTTAGTTTACTCAAGCAACATTTTTATTCTGGACTTTTACTTGTAACAGAGTACTTCTACATTGCAGTATTGATACTTTTACTTAAGTAAAACATTTGAGTACAGCCTACCACTGTTTGATGTCCATGAACAAGCAAGTACGAGTATGAGTGTTTTCTATTATAGCATAAAACGCAGCAATTGCTACATTGTTTAGCATTTTATCTTAAATGTATAATAAGCAAGAATTGCCCCCTTGAAATAGCATAAATCGAAAACATTACATTACTCAATCATCTAGCAGTTTAACCACGTGAAACTTGGCATTGCTATTCGAGGCATGTCACCATAGACAAGCATTCGTCAAAGTGTCGTCAAAAATAGGCAAACATTCGGCAAAAATAACAGATTGGCTATTTTCCCTATTTGGCGTACAGCGAAGTATATAGCCTTTAAGTGGTTAACAACCAACCAAACAGCCAAAGGATCCGGGAACTTTCATTCGAGAGCTCACACTCCCCCATTATCACATTATAAGTTATTTGATAAGCTCCTACTTCTAGCCCGGAAATGTCTTTTTAATTAACTGGATTAAAGATAATGTGAGTATTTTAGCCGGATATCTCTGGCGTGATCCAGGAAACCCTGTCCAACTCTGGGCCCTCTGAATCACCGCTCTGCGCTCTGAAAATAGCAGTGTGCGACGCGTTGTGAGCTTGTAGATCGGCTATTTTCAGTATGAAACCAAGTGTAATATCAGTCATTACGACGCCATCATGGCCCGCCAAAAATACATTTTTGTCGACAAAATCAACTACACATTAGTCGACTAAAATCTCATATTTAGTCGACTAAAACTAAATACAATTTTATTCAAAAGACTATATGGCTAAACTAAATCAAAATTAACACTGCAACTCACAACATTATGCAGAAAACCTTGACCGACCAATGATTTACAGGCACAACTGTGAGTTACACACAAAGCACGGTGAATCACTTGATCTGGCCTCGAATCAAAATCTAATTAAGCACGCTGGTAAAGTTGTTTGGATGCCGTACAGGCAGTGGTTTTTACGAGGGTATTTTTCACAGTGTCAAGGAAAGGGAAAATGCAGCCTGTTCTTATGGGTATGTTAGGCTCCGCGCGGGTCATTGCTGTCTGTGTGTTATTTTTTAATGATGTGTGTCCTGCACACAGCTGGAACCTCGGGCCTGCCCACATCGTCTCCCTCTCCACCGAGGTCTACTTCTACCTGGAGTACGGCCAGGAGCTCCTCTTCAGGCAGTACGAATGGCTGAAGAAAGACCTGGAGGTTCGATGCCCACCACAGCCAATAGAGTACCGAAGTCCTGACGTCACTCGCTGGTCCACCTGGGGTCACAGAAGTATTTTCTCTATGGAAAACAACATTGAGTCGTCTTAGAATCGTCTCGTAAAAGAACTGTGGTCCAATAAATCAACCTTTTTCATGCCAAGGACTCCTAAATTGATATACATTTGGCCCGGAACCCCATTTGAAAATGTTTTGTGCCAGGGACACCCACAAGCAAAGATTTTAGTAAAAAAATGAAAATATAAATATTCAAAGATATGCACACATTTTCAAGATTTTTCAAAAATAGCAGATCTACAAGCTCATAGCGCGGCCCTCGGTGCCACGCTATGAGCTTGTATATCTGCTATTTTTGAATAGCCAAAGCTAAGTGGTTAAAATTATCGTGACGCTATTTTATTTAGCTGGGGACCCCCTGGTACCCCCCCCAAGGACCATTGGTGGTCCCCGGACCACTGGTTGAGAACCACTGCAATAAGTAAACAAACTGTCCCGGCGATATTGTCGGGGAGGCGGCTCTGTATCGTTTACGATAGTCAGTCACTCATATTTGATACAGTCTGTTTCTGTCGAAAATGTAATTAATTTCGGCGACGGTAACATTAGCGTTTTCTCGCCGTCAGTTGATGCTTCATATCCATATGGATCATTTGTTCATTTTTGGAACACAGTTCTTATTTGACGTGATATTAAACACGTCTATGGGAATTCAGAATGGAGGGGGAAAAAAACGTGACCCAGGTAGGATGAGTAATTTACGTCAGACTTCAGTGCTCTGTTAAAACTCATACACACACTTTATACTTTCTATTTTCCTGTATTGTAATTAACCAGTGTATTATTGTTCCTCAAAGCAACAAGACGCTCATCGCATTCTTTCTCTCAGTGCGCTCCCTCCATCTTACCTCTTCTTACCCCTGTCTTTCTTTTTCCCCCTCCTAAATTCCTAAAGTGTCAATAGAGCATTTTACTGAGAAGCTGATAACGTTGTTGTTGACTGCTGTCTGTCCTTCCGCTTCTCTTCTCCCCCAGGAAGCCAACAGGCCAGAGCAGCGTGCAGAGCGTCCATGGATCATCACCATGGGACACAGACCCATGTACTGCTCTGATGACGACCAGGACGACTGCACCAAGTTTGACTCCTACGTATGTCCTCTGTCTGTCACAGTGCTTCTCAAACCCCTCTGTGTGTCACAGTCAGTAGTGTAAAGTAACTAAGTACACTTTCAGTACTTTTACTTCTACTCCACTACATCTCAGAGGCAAATATCATACTTTTACTCCACTACAATTATTTGAAAACATTAGTTACTAGTTACTTTGAGGATTTGGATTATTACAAAACGCATACATTGACCACTTCAGCCCCATATACTGTACATTTCTGCCGTTTGAAAATAGCTTATCTACCGGTACAAGCTCACAATGTGTCGCGATGCAACGCAATCTTGCAAACCGCTGAGCAATCTTGCAAAACGATCAGCACCGCATTTCTTGTGCGCACTGCCAGTAGGCCAACGTACAATAGTGCCTCCACACATTTTCTTTCACGTATGTTTTATATACTGTATTTCTTCTTTCACACAACACACAATAGCTAAACATACACATTTGTCATAGTGCTTCCTCAGACAGAATTAATGATATAAAGCGCAGTGGTTCTCAAAGTTGAGGGGGTTCCAGGGGGTCCCCATTAAAATGAGTTAATACAGCATCACAATCATTTTAACCCCTTTATCCATATTTTGTATGTTGGCTATTAAAAAATAGCAGATATACAAGCTCACAGTGCCGCGCTGCGAGCTTGTACATCTGCTATTTTTTTTACATGTTTGAAAAACCTTGAAAGTGTTTGGAAATTTTTTAATAACATTTATATTTCTTTTAACATAACTCTTCTCTTCTGGGGGTCCTTGGCACAAAACCTTGTCAGACAGGGGCTCCACGGTCCCCAAATACATATCAATTTGGGGGTCTTTGGAAAACGTTTGAGAACTACTGATCTAAGGATGGTGATACACTGGCAAAAACGAAATTGCTGGAAAAATGTTTTCAATCAATAACCAGTTTGACCTATCCTGGTAGCCCGATCCAAAGCAGAAGTCAGGACAATATGGAATGCAATAAGCCAACTGTGTCTCCAAAGTTACTACTGGGCACAGAAGTGCTCCATCAGTCATCAGTCGGCTTCCCGAAACACAACACATAAAATACACGATAAACTGAACATAACCCAATAACATTCTTCACAATAAACAAATAACAGCTAAATAAACCCCACAATAAAAATAATGATACAAAAAGTGTGTGTGTGTGTGTGCACGGCATGTACGCCCAAAGCATGCTGGGAACTCCCTCCCCTGTCCAATGCAAACCCCAGGACATCACAATATTCTGAATGGCTTGTTTTTATTTAGCTGTTGACACCAGTAAATTAGTCTTAAGTTAGTCTTTTTTTGTAACTACTTGAACCCTAGATAGCATGCCTATTCTGGGACAAAATAATTGGTTAAAATAGCTGATTAACAAACTCACAAACAGGAGGGGGGGGGGGTATTATAGGGCCCTGGGGGGCTCAACTAAGTATATAGGGTGCTATTTTTGAATAGCCACGGTAGCCAATTTAGCTGGGGACCCCCTGGAACCCCTCCAAGGACCTCTTGCACTTTGAAACATTAAGTCTTTGACTGCTTGCCAATGACGAGATTTCTCATATTCATCATATTCTGCCAATGACGAGAATGACATTTTTTTGTTTTCAGTGGTTTTGCGCTAGATGGCGCTAGTCACATTCACTTCACATGGATTTGGAAAAATTGCCTTTTCTCCGCTTTCTGTTGCTTTTTGGCGAAAACAACCTACATTCAACTGCCAATAACTATGGAATGGATGATCGTGACGGCACGCTTTTCCCCCCCCGATTCTACGAGACTCGGATACAGTCTTTTAAAGTGATCGGGGGATACTGGAGATAAATATTCTATGATTTTGAAGGCTAGTGAAAACACTAGAAAATTGCTGGAAGCGGCTTAGCAAACAATGTTTTATTTCAGGCAGTCAAAGAGTTAAGCCCCAAATTTGCCCTATAATTTTTGCCACGCTTCTTCACTTTCAGATCGCTCTCACCAGAGATAATTAACAGCAATAATAGACCGCAGATGGGGTCGGTTCCAGGCCAGCACTGTGTACTAGTTACAACATCTACTGTAGGAGGTGTGTTATTATTATTGCAAAGCGCCGTGCTGTTTTATGTGCAGTGTATAATAATCAATTTAAATATGCTCTAGCATAGCAACCACGTGTGTGGCATGTTCAAGTCCACCAGACACGGCATAATAATACAGCATGAACCGGTGACACTACTGTATGTTACCAGCATCTGACAGCTATGGAAACAACCCAGGAGGCAGAGAGAGGCTCAAAGTCCAAGTGAAACTGACGCCACTCACACAACTGAAGAGTGTAAAGCCTGATTTATACGGCTGATTTATACGCACCAAAAATAGCCATCTCACAACATGTCACATTGCGGCGCGTTGTGAGCTTGTAGATCAGATTTACACCTACAGTAAGTAGTACAAATTCATCATTCGTTATCAGTGCCCATACCCTAGGTGGGGTTGGCGAAAGGGCTTTTCTGTGTGGAGTTGGCATGTTCTCCCCGTGTGTCCTTAGGGTAGTTAATACCCTCACAAAAACATGTAGTAATCCTGGTCGCTATACCGCCTCCCCCATGACAGCCGGGGCGCCTGATGGAGGGGAAGTGAACTGGTTGGAATAACGTGTTCCTTCCACGCGCTACGTCCTACCGGGTTAAACTCCCCCCTGTCAGGTGATAAGAAGCTCAGTTGGCTCTCATGCATTGAAGGAGGCATGAGCTCGGCTCTGGGCTCCCTAGGTTGGCGGGGGGAGTGTAGGATCACTTAGACAATTGGCATTGGGTGAAAAAGGGTTGCAAAATCGTGGGATAAAAAAAAATAGTACAAATTCAACATAAATTCCGTGTGAAACAAACTCGTGAGATAGAGATATTTAATGATATCGAATAACTCTCGTCTTTATCCTACTGTCGTACTTAAGTTAATGTTACAATTCGCCTTCACCAAACTGTGCCCGAATGCACTACGTTTAGCTTTATATTGGCACGTCGTCTGGCCTAATTGTAAATCATAAGTAACTCCCCAAAGGCGAAGACAAAGTTCCTTTTTGTTTGAACAAAGTGAAGAAAACCGTTTTTTTCTTTTTTTGTCCTGGGCAAAGTATTAACTGTGTTACATAAAGGCATTAGTGGGGATTTGTTTTTGGGACGCGGTGCGGGACACATTAATTGCACTTTTGGTAGACGGTCTCGTCAGGCCCGCAGCCCAGTCAGTCCTGCGCTGCAACAACCCTTAAGTAAGTCACGTCGACCCGGGGCCATGCTGCTGTAATCACTGCAATTTGGAAGCAAATAGTTTCCAGTCGGGACCCTATTGCTCTAAGCGCTTAGCTTGGCACCGCGGCCTGGGTGAGGCTGGCATAACATATGGGCAGCATGGAGCTTCACCAAAGAGAGGGTTTCCTATATTAACCCGTTAAGACCGGGGAACGCGTCTGTGTCATTTTTTTATCTGAACCAATTATTTTATACTTTGGCTATTCAAAAATAGCAGAGATACAAGCTCATAGCGCGGTACATCTGCTATTTGTGAACATTTGTGCAAATCTTTACTAAAATCTTTGCTTCTGGGGGTCCCTGGAACAACATATTCTGGGGCACCTTGACATGAAAAAGTTTGACAACCACTGACATCATGGCAACATAAAGTGTTTCAGAAAACTGTTTGGATTTAGAAGACATTTGTAGAATCCCCCAGAAGCAAAGATTTAGAGTAACAAATGTTTGCTTTAAAAATATATACATATATTCAAAGATTTGCACATAATTATTATTATCACATTTTTTTCAAAAAATAACAGATCTACAAGCTCTGATGACACGGATTCTTTCCCTGGTCTAAATGGGTTAACGCCAGCTCAACACTGTCTCGCTCTCTCTCTCTCTCTGTTCTGTGTCACAGGTTCGACTGGGTCGGAACGACACCAAACCGGCAGCTCCAGGTCTGGAGGATCTATTCTACACACACGGTAATAATGATGGTCCCTGCATGCTTGACGCTGGTGGACAGTTAACTAAGTACATTTACTTGAGTACTGTACGTAAAAAGGACCGCTTCACTCCGTTTTCAACCTATACCTTCATGTAATTGGTCCTCACTGATGTTCATTGTAAGACGACACCATTTCTGTCTCATTTGGTCTGTGTCTCAAAGGTTTCTGAACTGTCCACAGCCCTGGGGACAGTTCAGAAACCTGCCTATAGCAATAACATCGGCAGGTTTGGTCATTTGGCATTTTATTGTATCTGTTTATTAACCCATTAAGACCGGGAACGCATCTGTGACATTTTTAGATTTCTTTGTCTATTCAAAATCTTTGAATATATATTCTATAAACAGTTTTTTATGTCAAGGACCCCCAAAATGATGACCACAGCCAAATGTATTTGGCTGTGGACCCCCATCTCATAATATGTTGTTCCAGGGACCCCCCCCCCCCAGAAGCACAGATCAGAGTTAAAAATGTTTGCTTTAAAACTTATATATATAAGATTTGCACCCATTTTCAAGATTTAAAAAAAAAATAGCAGATCTACAAGCTAGATCTGAATAGCCAAAGAAATCGAATCTAATATAATGCAAGCAAATAAAAAAAAGCTTGTAATCTTGGTTGCCATTACCAAACCTGCCTACCAATGATATCACTGGTAGGCAGGTTTCTGAACTGCCCTCCTCTGAGACACAAATAGACCAAATAGAGAGAAATCTTATAATGAACATAAGTGAGAACAAATTACATGAAGATAGATTGAAAATGGGTGAAGTGGTCCTTTTTAATTATTTTTTTTGCAAGCTTGTGACTTTCACTACGCTACATTTCAAATAGAAATACTTGTAGTAGTGTAACTACATTTCTAGGAAGGGGACTCTTGCGACCCAAACTTACATTATGAATGAGGCTGATTTCAAATATAGTGGAAATAGCAGAATTGTCTCTTCGCGCCAACATTTCGAGCTTGCGGATCTGCTACTTTTGATGGTTTTGTGTGTGTGATGTCTGTAGTGTGATCAAGTAGGACGTTGATTTACGAAAAAACACAAAAAGTTAGAATATGGAGATAGGAGGTTTCTGCCATTGATGATTTTGACAGCAAATATTTATTAAGTTTTAGTCATTGTCTTTTGAATAAAATCCCATTAGTTTTAGTTATATTCTAGCCATCTGGAATGTTTTAGTTTTAGTCGACTAAATATAAGATTTTAGTCAACTAAATCTACAGTTGATTTAGTCCACAAAAATTGCAGATCTACAAACTCACAAACCTGTGAGTTTGTAGATCGGCTATTTTCGGAGCTCGACACCTGCACGCAGCCAAGGATAAAATGACATGTGTTTTAGTTCGTTCTACTGGATCTCTTCTCCAACTAGTCCCTCCCTAACATCTTAGTCCAGTTTTTATTTGTTGACGAAATTGTCAATATATTTAGTCATAGTTTTTGTCATCATACCTTAGCTTTTATTTCTTTTATTTTTTCTTCATTTTCGTCACTGAAAAAAGGTAGTCGACGAACATTTTTCGTCATAGTTTTAGCCGACGAAATGAACACTGGTTTCTGCCCGACATAGCGACCGCATACACTTTGTCCACCTCTCTGCTGCACGGTGAACTCACACCCCCGTCCAGCTGTGAGCTCCTAATAGGTGTAAATTTGCATGCTCAGACAGACGAGGGTTCCAGCGACTCGCAGAGCGAAGAAGGAGCAATCCAAACACACATCATTTATTACAAAAGCAGGCCCTCGGTCTGGCCGTCGTCCCAACAGCCCTTATCCAAATGTTTTTCCTGTATTACATTTCTCCAGACCTTTGTTTGTTGCTCTGAATAGTTTTGCCAGTTGGTGTCATGTTTTTTTTTTGGTGTGGGGGGGGGGGGGGATCTCTCACCTAAAAGCATGCACTCATTGATTGCTGGAAAAATCTAATGCAAGCGGGTTAGAAGATATAAAAAGCATTGTTGACTCAAAGCATCCGTGTAATTTTAGATTTCTTTGGCTATTCAAAAATATCAGATCTGCAAGTTCATAGCACGGCATGAAGTGACGCGCTATGAACTTGCAGATCTGCTATTTTAGAAAAATCGTGAACATTTGTGCAGAACTTTGAAAAAATATATTTTTTTAAAGCGAACATTTTCATCTCAAATCTTTGCTTCTGGGGTGTCCCTGGAACATCATATTTTGAGATGGGGGTCCGCGGCCAAATACATATAATTTTGGGGGTCCTTGACATGAAAAGGTTTGAGCACCACTGATATAGCAACATGCATTTATTTTTTCAGAAAACTGTTAGGATTTAGAAGACATTTGTAGAAGGGTTAACCACAGTGTCAGTCATTTGTTTGATTCTTTCTTGGCGATGGTATTCGCACAGTGGGCCACGTTTTGCCCTTACGTCATACTCGCTTGCCGAAGGGCTGTTGGAGTCGGGATGAGATGATAATCGTTATCGTTCATCACAATAATAAAAATAAAGAAACCGCTCTCAATAATAAAGATTTAAATTTATCCTGAGTTGGCTCTGTACTTTTTCCCCCGTCTACACCAACAACAAAAAAAATAGCCAATCTACAAGCTCGTAGATCTTCTAGAATTTTTAGCTAATGTTCCCCCCAGAATATGGATGCTGGCGTGCAAAGTGGTTATAAAAAGTGGCTTTTTAAGAAAAAAAATTATCATATCACCCCAGTATGAAGCCATGGAAAAATGGATGCTGTGTGGATATGTTCAATACAGCCATCTCAAAATGTTTTGTTCCAGGGACCCCCCAGAAGCAAAGATTTGAGTCACAAATGTTCACGATTAAAAAAAAAATAGCAGGTCTACAAGCTTGTAGGTCGAGCTTGTAGACCTGCTATTTTTGAATAGCCAAAGTATAAAAGGTTAAAGTGGTTAAAATGATTGTGATGCTGTATTAACACATTTTGCTGTCGACCCCCTGGAACGCCCCAAGGACCCCTGGGGGTCCCCCGGATCCCACTTTGAGAACCAATGCCATACAGAACCAAACTAGTGATCAAATTGTCTTTCACAGGGGTGGACGTGGAGCTGTGGGCACATGAACACACGTACGAGAGACTGTGGCCCGTCTACGGTGACAAGGTCAGTTCCTCTTGTCGATATGACTGCTTATTATATTCATCTGTTGTCAGCGTTGGATCAGTCGGAGACTTTCCATTTTTGTCTCTCTAGGTGTACAACGGGAGCACCGAGCAGCCCTATGTGAACCCCAAAGCCCCGGTACACATCATCACAGGCTCTGCTGTAAGTACTCTCACATCAATTAGTCTCCACAAGGCTTTCACAACGAAGCAGTAACAAACATTGACACCGTCGAATGCATAGTCAGTGCTTGTTATGCAGAACGGTCCAGGACCGCCTCTTTGCAGCAGTTACACTGGACAGGAAGCTGCACCTGCCACATGGAACACAGTACAGACGGAACGTAATCCTCAAACATTGTAACCAGGGCTGGCAAGTTTCAGGGAAATCTAGGAGTGAGACTTTAGTGTCATCACCTGCACGCGCGCTGCGTGCTCAGACCTGGAACTGTGTCATTTTTAGATTTGAGCTAAAAAGCTTTATTTTACACTTTGGCTATTCAAAAATAGCAGATATACAAGCTCGTAGCGCGGCACCGAGTGCCGCGCTACGAGCTTGTAGATCTGCTATTTTTGAAAAATCGTGAAAATGTGTGCAAATCTTTGAATATATATATTTTTAAAGCGAATATTTTTAACTCAAATCTTTGCTTCTGGGGGGTCCCTGGAACAAAATATTTTGATGGGGGTCCGTGGCCAAATACATACAATTTTGGGGGTCCTCGACATGAAAAAGTTTGAGCACCACTGATATAGAAACATACGTTTTTCAGAAAACTGTTGGGATTTAGGAGACATGTAGAATCGGCTTCAGGTCTTAAAGGGTTAACCCAAAAAATATATTGTTTCGCGTTTTTTTTCCCCCCTTTTCTATTAGCTGTGAAGGGTCTTCTTTCATGTGTATCAGTCGTGATTGTTTTGCCATTAAACAATATCAAGCAAAAAGGAAAAATCGGCGGGTCCTTCTCTCCAGTCCATCCCATCGCCCAGCGCACCTCTCCAAATGGAACCGTCCTCCTAAAACACCCTCGCCCCGGGTGTAATCCGGCGGCCACGGTCCCCGAAAAAAATGGGGCAGTGTGTTTTAGGACGAGCGTTGCGTTTTACACCCGGGTGCTGTTTTTTTTTTTTTTTTTTTGCTGTGAGAGGGGGAAAAAGCATGTGAAATGGCAAGTGTGGCGTGTGAAGAGGCAGCTCTGATTGTAACTCTGAATGAACTATGGTGAAATCTATTAAATCCTGTGTTGCCTGTTTGCAAATGTTACATCGGATCCTTTTAATGATACTCAAACCTATGTTTCTTAAGTTGTTGGCTTTTCTTTTATCGCTGAAACTTTTGCGTCGCTGCAATGCTCTTGGCCAGGACTTAAAAGAGATCTTTGTTCTCCAGGGGCGACAAACCTGATTCAATAAAGGTTAAATAAGAATCAAAACACTTAAAGTAACTGCCTCACGAGCAAAGAGCACCACCTTCCCCGTTGCATTTCCTTGACGCGACCGTCAACAATGCGGAGCATGCGTCCTCAATCAGGCACACATGTGTGCGTTAGTCGGTGTCGGCGTATCAAAGCGCTCGTCGGCCGGGGCCCACACGGAGGCTCACAGCCACACAGCTGTAAATGTCACACGAGGCCCTGCGGACGGGGCTCATGAGAAGCATGTGGCTGACCGCTAACAGCTAACAGCAGACCCCGCTAGAGACGCTTGCCAATGAATGTCTGTGTTGTTGTGTCCAGTGGTGGCGGAACAAAAGTACACTTGAGTCAAAGTGTAGATACTCCTCCTGGCCAAATATTACTCAACTTACAAGTGAAAGTTTCTCAGTAAAATGTTGCACTTGAGTTAAAGTTCTGGAGTACTTGATTTGTTTTTAAATGCTTGTGTATTCAAAAGTACATGCTTTTCAATGTATTCAAAAGTATACATTTCATACAGTAGGTGGCCAGTGACTGACCAGTTTCACTTTCAAAACCTTTACATCATGCATGCAGCATGTCACACAAACAGAATGCGATGCGTTATGTTGATATATAGCGTTATTGTTCATATAGAGTCCTATCCACAAGTCCACCATTTAACTTCCACAATTCACATTATCAAAACCATTGGTGTAACCCTAACCCAAAATGCAAATATTTTACACACACACAAAAGAAAACTAGTGAAAATAGTAGATCTACAAGCTCATAACGCGTCGCATCGTGACACGTCGTGAGCTTGTAGATCTGCTATTTTCCCTACATTTAAAATATGGCTTAAGTGGTTAATTCATAATGTACTTTTGCCCTCCCTAGAAATGTAGTGGAGTCAAAAGTAAAAAAAATTAAAAAAAAAATACTCAAGTAAAGTAAGAAAAAAAGTATTAGTACTCAAGTAAATATACTTCTGTTATCGTCCAACACTGGTGTGGTTTCTGCTCCAGGGCTGCAGAGAGAGGACTGACCAGTTCAACCCCAACCCCAAGGACTGGAGCGCCTTCCGGAGCACGGACTACGGCTACACCCGCATGAACGTGGTCAATTCCACCCACCTGTATCTGGAGCAGGTCTCTGATGACCAGGTGAGCCCCCAGCAGTGGTGCATGGAAAAGTACTCAAAATTTTTCACCCCATTTAGACGGGGAAATAAGCTGTGTCATTTTTAGAAGCTATGAGCTTGTAGATCTGCCATTTCTGAAAAGTCGTGAAAGTTTGTGCAAATCTTTGAATATGTATATATTATTTAAAGCAATCATTTTTGACTCAAATCTTTGCTTCTGGGGATTCTACAAATGTCTTCTACATGTTGCTATTATCAGTGGTTCTCAAACTTTTCATGTCAAGGACCCCCAAAATTATATGTTATTCCAGGGACCCCCATGAAGCAAAGATTTGAGTTACAAATGTTCCCTTTAAAAAAAAAAAATTCAAATATTTGCACTTCATGTTCAATATTTTTTCAAAAACAAGCTCAGAGCGCGGCACTCGGTGCTGCGCTATGAGCTTGTATATCTGCTATTTTTGAATAGCCAAAGAAATCTTAAAATGACACAGATGCGTTCCTCGACATCTCGAGCTAAAAAAAAATGGGAACCACTGTTCTCAAAATGTGTGCCAACAAGACACATGGTGTGACTGTGCGGTCCAGGTGTGCCTTGGGATATTGTGGCAATCACACATTATTATTGCAATATGTACTGTACAACTATACCAAAAGTTATTCATTATTTTGAATTTACTATATCAGTGATGTGGGTGAAAATTCGTAATTTAAAATATTTTCCACCCAAAAAATATTTGTGAAAGTATGAAAGAGGGCTTTAATTGGTTAAACTTTTTATTAGGATTAGTAAATAAAAAATAAATGTGTGCACTGTGATAAGAGTGATATAGAGGCTATTTTGCATGCATATGAATACAGGTGTGCCTTGAGATTTTGACTAGCTCTTTGTTTGAAAACCACTGATACATCGTTCCGCATTTTCTCTCTTTTTTCCTACCCAGCATGGCAAGGTGATCGACAGCATATGGGTGGTGAAAGAAAAGCATGGCATCTCTGCATGGATCTGAAGACTGATGTTCAGGAACATTGGATTTTAAATGACTAAGTTTACCAAGTAAAACTGAGATCAATCAATTTACCAAGTAAAACCGAGATAAGTATAGTTATAGGATCCACTCAACAAATCCAAGTACAATATGCACTTTAAAACCTAATTCTGCTGTATGTTTTTGCTGCTATACTCAGACCAATCATAAGAGACCAATTTCCTCCAGTAATGGACATGATTAGGCCACCCACATTTACAACACATTTCAGACAGTTCAGAGCCTGTCTATTCTGATTCATGCTGCTAAATTTCCTCCAGGATATTTGGCTCATGAAATGACAGCCTCATGAATTGGAAGCAGACTGTGAATTCTATTTACAGTTCTCCTTCTACCCGGGGGCACCTAGGTGGCATAGTGTAGAGGTGGCATATAGAGGTGGCATATAGAGCTTTGGCTGTTCAAAAATAGCAGATCTACAAGCAGATCTACAAGCTCATAGTGCGGCACTCTGTGCCGCGCTATGAGCTTGTATATCTGCTATTTTCGAATAGCCAAAGAAATCTAAAATGACACAGATGCGTTCCCGGTCTTAATGGGTTAAGCCCAAATGCATGCTACACCAGAACAGGCGACATTTTGTTTCAGTTCGACCGTCCCAAAACTACAATATGACATCGTTCAGAGCTTCGGTTGGGTGGTCTCAGAACCGGCTTCAGTCGTTCGGTGCCTGCGAGATGTTGTGACTATACCCGAACTACAGTTTGGCCACCGTGTCTGCTACAACGTGTTCAGCCCAGCCTCAGCTTCAAGTTCAGTCCGTCAGCGGCGAAGCGAGTGAAAAGCAGCGACAGTTCGGAAAAGAGACACGAGCCAACTTCCAGGGGGTACAAAAACACCTCTGAAATATCTCTCTAATTCAGTGGTTTTCAACCCTTTTCATATCAAAGGTCCACTATTTATTCAGCATTTGAGCCACGGACCATTTGAGCCATGGACCACCGTTTGAGCCACGGTCCACCGTTTGATGAGATTTAGCCTCTCAGACCCAAGACTTAGAATATTTTGTTATCGTTGGATAAGATTTTGTTCACAATTCCATGCTGTATTGATGTGATACCATAGGAGAGATAACAGGCAAACGTTGATCAAAACAATTCTTTAATTAAGTAATGCAGATACAATAACAATAATTTGAACTCTCCATCATTTAACTGGGAACCACCTGTAACCCCCTCTAGGACCAAGTGGTGGTCCCCGGACCACTGGTTGAGAACCACTGCTCTAATTGACCATTCATAAACACCAACTATCGCTAGAAAGGGGCGAAACCTCCGTACCACCGTCAAGAAATCCCCATAGCGCGACGTCGCGATATCCAGGAATGAAAACCATGCATTCCAGCAGTAGTGGCTGTATTGTACACACTGCTTGGCTCGAGCCATAACAGCGCGAGCCGCGGCTGGCCCGGGGTCTGGCTTTCAGAAAACAGAAGTGTTCTGTGGAGGTATGAATTGCCATTTGCCTGTCAGACGCCTGTCAGTTGGGTTTGGGAAGCCCTCCCGAACCAAACTGTTCTGGTGGAGTATGCAGCTACCTTAAGTAGGTGGTACGCTGGCGAGAGATCATGTCCCTGCCACTGCACTAGACATGACACCGTTAACTTATCATCGCTCACTATCAAGTTGATATATTTTACTACACGCCCGTGGGTTCTAAGGGTATGAATTATTTACATTTTGTTAACATGGTTGGTCATTCAGCAGGGAGGGGGTCTGGGGGAGATAATGTGAACCTCTGTGTGCAAACGTGCGTTACGCTCTGCTGGTAAAACTCCTCAATGTCAGGTGAAAAGAAGCACTGGTGGTGAGTTCATCATGTGTATGTGAGACGTGGTTGTCTACTGCTCTACACCCTCCTCAGGCTAACGGTGGGGCGGTTGGCACCCACAGAGACCTCACAGTCGACATGGGAACTGGCAACGATGAGGCTTTACATTTTGTCTTAAATATTCAAGTCGTCTTTTTTTTTTAATCTTCAGAACACATCTTTATTCACTGTGCTTTCAATTCTCTCTTATGGAAATATGAACACAGAGAACTTCTTGATTGTCATCCTGTTGAAAACACTGCACAGGCTACCAAAGTAAATAAATCATGCTTTTTCTACAAATCCATCTATTGAGTGGTTTCTTTGAGAAGCAGCGTTGTTACAGGTGGGACCTCAGAGCAGAGATGTGGGTCCACACGCCTGCACGAGGGCAACATCATCCAAAACACATTTCCAAAGCCAAACCTTGGAAATACTCAAACATCAGGTGTCGCCCTCATATCACACTCAATCCAGATGACACACCCTTCCCTGGCAAATCCCTTCGGGTCGCTGTAACCTCAGTTGACTTGTCCAACTTCACAGCCAACAACGAATCGCAATGCGTTGTGAGCTTGTAGGTCTGATATTTTCGAAAAGGTTTGACATTAGTACTTTTAAAGGCCAGTCCACATCAATGCAACTCCTTGCAACCATCATCCCCAAATGGCACCAGTCTGTAACTGGTCGCTGCAATTTCTTGCAACTGGTTGCAAGTTGTGACTAGTTGCAATGGTGTGGACTAGGCCTGGTACTGAGTATATTTTGATGCCAACACTTTTGTACTTTTCCTTTTTTTTAATACAGGACTTTTACTTGTAACAGAGTATATCTACATTGTGGTATTGCTACTTAAATTAAATCAGAGTACTTATTCCACCCCTGATCTCCATTGTCATGGGGCGCGTGACAAACCCACAGACTGAGGCCTCGCTTTATGAAACTCAGGGGAGAGGATTGTGGCTTTACTTGGACAGATGCTGAGGTATTAACCCATTAATACCTGGAACGCATCTGTGTCACTTTTAGATTTCTTTAGGCTATTCAAAAATAGCAGATATACAAGCTCATAGCGCGGCACCGAGTGCCGCGCTACGAGCTTGTAGATCTGCTATTTTTGAAAAATCGTTAAACTTTTTTTTTTACATTTTTTTCCGAAAAACTGTTAGGATTTAGAAAATGTTTAGAAGCGGCCTCAGGTCTTAATGGGTTAAGAACGCACTGTTCCCAGGGGAGAGTTGCTCACTCCGTGACTCTGACTCAACGCCGCTATGGTGATATTAATTCTTAATAGCAGTATATAGCGGCCATGGAAGCGCTGATGAATTTTGGCAGACAGCAGCAGCGTCTGCCTTCTCAGTTGTACAGCTAAACGCCAAACTCTAATCACCATTGCGCCTAATCCTGTTGTCTTAGTGCAGTATATACAAAATCAGCAACTTCATAACAATACATTCATGAGTTAAGATATACAGCTTGATCTACACCTTTTTTTTTATCCAAAGCCGTGTAAAGTAGCATGAGTGCAGGCATTGTGAGGGCGGGCGGCCCCGGGGGGAAATGGAACCACTCACCCTGGCAGAGTTAGCACCAGTGGTGGAAAAGTACCCACATGTTTTACTTAATGTAGACGTACTCTGTTACAAGTAAAAAAATATTGGTATCAAAATGTACTTAAAGTACCAAAAGTAAAATTACTAAAATGTTTGAAAATAGCAAATCTACAAGCTTGTAGATTTGCTATTTTCAAATAGCCTAGGTATAAAATAGGGCTTAATAGTGGTTAATGTATGTTTTATAATGTAATAATTTATATCTGCAATCTGCAGTAACTAAAGTTTTCAAATAATTGTAGTGGAGTACAATATTTGCCTCTGAGATGTGGTGGAGTAGAAGTAAAAGTATAGACAATTGGAAATGCTCCCGTAAAGTAAAAGTACCTCAAAATTGTACTTAAGTATTGTACAGTACTCAAGTAAATGTACTTTACACCACTGCCATTCACCCTGGCAGAGTTAGCACCATGCTCTGTCCATTGAGCAATACAAGACAACTGGAAAAACAGCTGAGATTTATGGGATTACGATGCGGTCGCTACATCGAATCCTCTGCCAAGTGGATGAATAAAAAAAAAAGTACGGAATCAGAATAGTCACTCCGATGTCTACTCTGTAGTGTGGTGTTATCTGGAGAGGGGATATGGACGCATATCACACTCATGTGCCTTTGGCTCGCCTTCCTACTGGTAAAGCTGCAATCCGGAAGTCATCCTACTATCGCTGTACTCCTAATATTAATGCCAAGGACCACCAGCTTGATACCACTTCTTATCTCTGGGATCCCAAGCGTTATTTTGACTCTGATAGTGTACAAATGGAACCAAAAGGTACGGGTCAATTTGGGTCCATTTCCATTTGGGTCCATTTGTACGCTCTCAGAGTTACAGACCCTTAACTTCCAAGTGACCCCTGGGGGTCCCTGGACCCCATGTTGAGAACCATTGTATTCTCATTGTGGGTTGACCAATCAATCATAACTTGCACGTGGGCATTGACTATTGGCATAATGCAGGGAATAAGGAAGCCGATTCTCCCTTCCCCCCAATTTAAAGCTGCTTATTTGCGTTTTTGCCACAGTGTATGGGATGTGTAGTTGCGGCCCCCGCAGGCTATGGGATCTATGGTCGAGGTCGCAGCCCCATACCGCCTTGGTTTTATTGGTTGTCGGTTGGATGTCAGGATGACATCACGACCAGTCGTGACCCGGCAATGCCGGCGTCCTCAGGTATGACTAGTTTTTATGAATAAAATGTCATCTTAACCAATCTGTATGGCACAGTATGTTAAAATACAATCTAACTAGCACATCTGCAGTGGTTGGAGGTTGTCTCCTTACTCTTTCTTGAGACATTTACACCCTGGTGTCGGATAAGTAGCCTGCCTGAAGCTCATAAACCCAATATCTCCCACATGGCCAAGTGGCGATTGCCTCTTGGCTGTGCGGTGCGGTAGATATTTTGGTCTCTCAGGTGGGAGATCCGGGTTCGAATGCCGGCTTGTTAGAGTTGCAATTAGGCCTACCCCTCTGCTGTCGAGAGAGGACATAGGACTTACGGATTGCAGCTTTAACTGCCAAGCCCACGCAGGCTTATTATTGTAAACGTTTTGTCTGCTGAGAATGTCTAGCACCACGACTCCCTAAGCTTTGACACTTTGATGTGATGCTTTTTTCCTATGTAATGCACCATACAAGTGTGAAAAAGGCACTTTATCACCTTAGTTTCCTCTACTGCAGTATTATTAATCATTGAAAGGTAGCTGGCTCGGTATAGGTGTGCTTAAGCGCTGAAATAACTGTCCATCTTTATGAACATGCCTGTGGTATATGCATTCATGCATGTGCACGTGCACAAATGTGCTATACAATTAAAGTACAGTTGAAAATACGGTCACCCCATGCATACATACTGTATATATATATATATATATAGTGTAGGCCTACATTAAAATGGAAACACATGGCCTATGTGCAAGAAAACGTCACTGTTGTATAGAATTACAGCTTTCCAGGAGAATAATCTGTACTTAATCCATTCAATCCGGGAACACATCTGTGTCATTTTAGATTTGAGCTATAACCATTATTTTATACTTTGGCTATTAAAAAAATAGATCAACGAGCTTGTAGATCTGCTATTTTTGAAAAATCTAGAAAATGTGTGCAAATCTTTGAATATATATTTTTTTAAAGCCAACATTTGTAACTCAAATCTTTTTCTGGGGGGGTCCCCTGGAACGAAACATTTTGAGATGGGGGTCCGTGGCCGAATACAAATTTCTAAATCCTAACAGTATGTTGCTATATCAGTGGTGCTCCGACGGTCGCGGAGATGAGGGCGCGGACCCCCCCCCCCATCTCAAAATATGTTGTTGCAGGGACCCCCAGGAGCAGATTAGTGTTAAAAAAAATCGCTTTAAAACATACATATATATATATATATATACATACATACATACATACACATACACATATACATATATATTCAAGATTTGCACACATTTTCCACGATTTTTCAAAATCTAGCAGATCTACAAGCTCATAGCGCTATGACCTTGTAGATCTGCTCTTTTCTAATAGCCAAAGAAATCTAAAAATGAGACGGATGCGTCCCCGGCCTTAACGGGTTAAGAGTTCAAGTGCGTTACAGCAAACAAAAGGGAGATGGGAGGGGTGCTCCACCACAGTGACAAATGTATATAATCTCTAGTGATATTGTAGGAAAGTTGCAGACTCTTGACAGCACAGTGTTGCATTACCGTCTGTCTGGTGGTCCCTGGTGCACCGGTCCGCGGGTGTACAGCTTATAACAGACTGCATACAACATGTACTGTTTAAAATTCTGTAGTCATTGGTTTTCCCTTAAGTTTGGCCTGCAGGCTATTTTTTTGCCTATAGACTAGCAAGAAAATCCCCCAGAAAAAACTTTTTTCTCCTCAGCCTCAGACGACCAAATACCATATCGTTACTGTCGGGCAGAAACCGGGCAGAAAATATCTCCTTATTTTTTGTATGTTTTCCTAAATTAACGCCCCTACTTTATCATATACTACAGCGTCATATTTTTGAATTTGATTCCTCATGCATGCACTGTAATGTCAATTCACACACTATTACAGAGACCTAGTTTCAACTATGAGAATTACAGCAAAACAATACAAAAAGTCAAAACAAACAATAGCTGTCATGGCGGGTATTATGCACTCTACACAGGTAGTAGCATAATCGTAAAAATAAATAAATAAACACTGCTGTTTATCCCAAAGTACTGACTATACACACACACTACTGTAATGGCAGAACGCACATTTACAATTATTTCCTTCAACAAAAAACTTCTCTATTCACTTCACATTACTCCATCTTCTTGTCACTGAGGTGCACACACACACACACACACACACACACACACACACACACACACACACACACACACACACACACACACACACACACACACACACACACACACACACACACACACACACACACACACACACACACACACACACACACACACACACACACACAGCGTTTTGTTACCTTAGTCAATTCAATGCTGTTATTGTTAAGTTAACTGTATTTGTTTAGTATACACCCTATCCAGCGCAATTCCAGTTTCCCTCACTGAGGCCATGGGCTGGATGTTTAATCTCATGCACATCTGTGCAGACTGCAAATTCATGTGAACGAGGAGTTGACCCGTCAACTCCGTAGAATTGGAACTTTTTGAAAGGATCACTATAACGATGTGTGCCGAATAGGACCCCCACTGTTGTCTGCCGACTGTCGTATGCATGTGAATTTGCCACTTAGGAGCATAGGAACAGCACAAACTCTAGGGGTTGCTAGCGGGGCTTTTAGCCACGTGTCTTGTTGTTATACTGTAAAAGTTAAATGAACCCAATGTATAATTGTACATTGCCTCGTCTCAAACAGACCAGCCTTATCTTTTTTAGAATGTCCCTTTCTATTCCCTAGAGCAGAAAGTGTCCACTCACTAACAGGTCAGATGTGTTTGCTTCTTACAATTAAACCTACATCCAAGAATGACCTTCACAGCGGCTAAATAGTCAAGACCAACACGGGTTCACAAGGGCTCGTTGAAAATCCTCTGCTTTCCCGGGCCTCAACCTCATAGTGTGGGTCACTTGGTGTTCTGTGACCTGTGGTCTGTGTGTGTGTGTGTGTGTGTGTGTGTGTGTGTGTGTGTGTGTGTGTGTGTGGTGTGTGCTTCAAGGAGATCCAGTGCCTTGTTGGATATAGGCTTAATGCTCGTCCCAGTCCAAGGAAGTGGAGAAGATTCGCTGTTTGCCTTGTCTCAAATGTTCGGACTGGAATTTGCCTTGTTAGTTCTCGTCATCCGGCACCGCACGGGAAATCATTAGAAGAGCTGGGGCTCAAAGTGGACGATGATCTTCCACAGAGGTGTGCTTATTGCCGTCTTGTCTGACTGCTGACCTTCCTTTGGACCTTATTGGCACGACCGCATTGTCTTCCTGGACGTGGTTAGGACATAATCATTTGTAATGACATTTCTATAGACAAACATTTCCTCGTCCCAGGCCGAGTGGACGGTCCAGATGTTCATAAGACCACATAAGTGGATGTCTCTTTCTCTATTAAACAAAAACTGCCCAGACGAGTCGACATAAACCACTTAGAAGCCTCTTCAGTGATACACTGCGGCTTACCCCACTTTGTTTATGTATTTTCGAAAGACTCTTGAATTCTTGCGCTCAGAGGCAAGCTTCCCTCAGGAGGAGGCAGGAGGAGAGGGCTTCTGTGTGGTATGTCAGCCCCAACAGGAGATCAAGAGGCAGTACTGCCTTGATCACAGGGGTATAAAGCGTGCAGACAGGGGGGACACGTGTAATGAATTCAAGGTCTCACATGTTGTTCCTCGGGGAGATTTCATCGGCCAAATAAAACTCGCGGCCCAGTAGAACCCAACAGCCAACAGATCTCTCTCCACATTCTTCACTAAATGGACTTAATCCCAATCTATGCTCCGTTGTAAGACGGTGTCGGACGCGTAAAAAAATACCCGACCTGCAAGCTCACAGCGTGTTGCGGACGCGACACGTTGTGAGACTGTAGGTCGGCTATTTCCGGTGAGTGACACTGTCGTACGACGAAGTATAGATCAGGCTTCAGGGGGGGATAGTGAGGATGTGGCATCAGCTGGTCAGAGCTTATAGCATGCAGCATGCTAATGCTAAAGCACCACAGTCAATCTGAAGCCATGTACATCAAAGCTTGTGGGCATTTTCTGTTCAAAAACACATTTCTATCCCTGTAAGAAAATGTTTTAACTGAAGTGTGATGAAAGCAGTATATTATTTCTGGACATGTGGGAGGCAAAGCAGGCCTGTCCGGGTCAGAATAACATAGCTGGGAGTCGGACGCGCCGTCTAAAGACTGGGGGGGTGGGGGGGTCAACCAGCATGTGTCCAACACACATCGCAACAGTTCTCTGAAAAACGCATGTTTCTATATCAGTGGTGCTCAAACTTTTTCATGTCTAGGACACAATTATATGTATTTGGCCTTCGACCCCTCCATCTCAAAATATTTTTGTTGTTTTTGTTTCTTCAGAAGCAAAGATTTGAGTAAAAAATGTCTGCTTTAAAAATATATATATATTCAAAGATTTGCATGAATTTTCAAGTTTTTTCTAAAATAGCAGATCTACCAGCTCATAGCGCATCACTTCATGCCGCGCTGTGAGCTTGCATATCTGCTATTTCTGAATAGCCAAATTATAAAATGAATTTAGTTTTTTTAGTTCAAATCTAATATGACACAGATGCTTTCCCAGTTTGAGTGGGTTAAGTCAGTCACATATCAGTGTAACAAGGAAAGCATGTCCAGATTCACATGGTGACCAGCTTGGGAGTCATATATTGTTCTGAAAAACATATTGAAGTCGTTACCATTAACATAAGCCTCTCATACTGTATGATGTACTATTCCCTCCAGCAAACCATTAGCATGGACCCAGAGACAGCTATATGGAGATCTAGTGTAGTAGCACTGTCACAAGAGTTATTACCATCACGGAGCCTACACCAACACTGACCTTTACCACGGTATGATTATTTACACGTGCTGTAAGTTTCCATGCGGTTCTTCTGACCGCATGCACAAGGAAACGTACGTATAGGTCCAACACACACATACATGTCCAACTATACTTCTCCAAAGTGAGTGACACCCTGCAGCCACAGCAATAGAGGTATAGCGACCATGATCTGGTACCACCCCCCAAAAAAAAAGTACTTGCATGTTCTTCTTAAGTAAAAGTATCAATACTGCAATGTAGAAACACTCTGTTACAAGTAAAAGGCCTGTGTTCAAAATGTTACTTGAGTAAAAGTACAAAAGTATTGGCATAAAAAATGTACTTTAAGTACCAAAAGTAAAAGTACTAAAATTGAAAATAGCAGATCTACAATGCTCACAGTTGTGAGCTTGTAGATCCCCTGTTGAAGACCTCTGTTTTAATGCAATCAGTGCCCTGGTCAGTGATGCAGCAATGAGTGAGGAGACATTACAGTAGGTTAATCAGTGGGACAATCACACTCTAGCTATACAACAGGAACTACATCATCAGTACAGGAGCTCATTATCATCTGTGCCACACAATTTAACAGTTAACGTTATATGCCTCTCTAATTCTGTATCCACCTATTTCTGTGCTCTCATTTATACTGTATGCAATCTATATGTACAGTATGTATCTACATTGTAGGACACATTTGGTCAAGAGTTTTAACTTGAAGAGGACAATTATGTGCTCAATATCATCTTGAGTGTTAAAGGAGTAGTTCACCCAATCAATTACACACCCCATGGAGCATTGAAGTCATGGAAATCTTTTAGTTTTGTAGATTTTTTTGAGCTTGTAGATCGGCTACTTTTGCTACTTTTGTGTGACATAGAATGACGAAGTACGGCATTCGTTTACGAAGAAAGTCAAAATACGGAGATAAGAGGTACGTGTCTGCCCGACAATATGCAATGTGGCCCTCTGGAGTGAGTGTGGAAATATAGTGGCCCTCTCCATCATCAAAGTTGCATCACCCCCTACCATAGACGATACATTTGAACGTCGCCGCTTTCTCAGAACGCGGCAGTGAAATACCGCTACTGGTGCAGGGCCGGATTACCCATAGGCCGTTGGGGGCGAGTGCCCCCCAACGGCCTTATTTTTTTTTAATAAGAATTAAATAACATAGCCTTAACATAACCCTAAAACCGAAATAAAGTAACCAAAAACCGAAAAGAAACTAACAAAATCCACAAATTCGCGCGAGGGGCACTTCAACTTGAGGTCGCCCTGGGGCACCACATAGTGCTAATCCGGCCCTGTACTGGTGTGTGACTACCGTAAGTAAACAGTAAAATCTTAAGGGTTCATTTAACACATTGAATGCCAAAAACGGTCCAGACCGTTTTTGAGGGTCCAAACGAGAAGTGCCGAAAACGGTCCGGACCGTTTTTGACCCAATTCTATTTTTATACGAGTGGCCCACGTGGGGCGCTAAAACGAAACTTTGACATCACCCAAGGAGTTTCTGAGAAGAAGAGGCTGGATCTGGCTCCATGTCAAAAATCCTTCCGGTCGGCGTTTTCAATGTTATCTCCTTGACTAAAAGCTTAATATCTCCATTTCTTTTTAACGTGGTGGAAACGAGCCGTTTTCGATCGGCGATCACGCTGCAATGGAGGGTCGCGTTGGAAATATTATTGTTCCAGGCGTTAGTCGGGACCCTCCGCCGTCTCGCACGCACGCTTTGTTTACATGCACTTCCGCGTCGGGGCTTCTCACAGCACGAAACGTATAACGCAAGTGGATGGAAGAAATGCAGGCACTCAACGTATAATATTTTAATAAACCTCTGGCACCCAATGTGTTAACTCAAGAGTATAAAAATGTAACCAAATGGACCGGCATTGGTGCACAGTTAAATGAACACGGTGGAGTTTTACTGTGTCGGCTGGACTTTGCTGTGTGGCTGTAGTGTGTTAGTCAAACATTTACAACGAGACTTAGTCACAGTCTGCAGGAAGCGGTGTGCTGTGCCAAGGGGGGCACAGTTTCAACTCATTACCGCTGATTCTCCACACTTGAGGGGCATCGGGAGCTGAACGATGATGTGGTCAGGCCGTTAGCAGACGTACAGCAGTGGGGTGTTTGTCTCTATCGGCAGCTAATAGGGGTCCATGTTTGGGTCCGTTACCTCCAAACAGTGGGGTAAAGTAACTAGGTACATTTACTCAAGTACTGTACTTAATTAAAGGAGAATTCCGGACAAATTAAGTGTTATCTTTCATGTCTCGTTACTCACCTAGCGACGTAAAAAGTGGCGTTCTTTTTTTCCATATATTCCCCTGTCGTCATTTTTTAAACACCCTCCGTTGTTATAATGGGAGCAAGTGGGTTAGTGAAGTTCGTCTATTATAACCGACGCAATGTAATTTTTTTCTCTACTACGATTCATTGTAGAGTCTCATGATAGTCAAACATGCGCTGAAAATTCCTGCGAGCCTGCCGTTAATGGCGAACGATTTAACACTGGATGCTTGTTTCTTTCCAGAACCTGGCAACTCGTGTTGCCAGATTTCTTCAGTATTTTCAATACTTTTACTTCTACTCCACTACATATTAGAGGCAAATACTGTACTTTTCCACTCCACTACAATTATTGGACAGCTTTAGTTACTAGTTACTTTGCAGATTATTAGCACAAAACATACATTAACCACTTCAGCCCTATATCCATTTGAAAATAGCTGATCCACAAGCTCACAATGTGCATGCGACGCATTGTGAGATTGTGCTTGTAGATCTGCTATTTTCAAAAGATTTGGTATACATTTTGAACTTGTGAAATGGGACATTCTGCAAAATGAGTTACTTTAACTTTTGGTACTTCAAGTATATTTTGATGCCGATACTTTTGTACTTTTTACTCAAGTACATTTTGAAATCCGGACTTTTACTTGTAAGAGAGCATTTCTACAGTACATTGCAGTATTGATACTTTTACTTTAGTGAAGTACTTCTTCCATCACTGCCTCCAATTAAGAAGCCAAACCTCACTCAGCTGTCTGTCATTCCCAGTGTGTCTATATCTGGCTGGTTTCACGGCCTGCCTGCGCAGTAAAACATACAAACATGAACAACACTGTGGAGATCTGTTCTGAGATTATCTGAGGGAAACAAAGAGGCCTTCAGTTCTTTCTTGTAACTCAACAAATCCTCTGAAAGGCTGCAAGCAACTGAATGGCTGAACTGAGTTTTGCCATCAGGGCATCGTTACGTTTTACCCGCTTGTAAAACTAACCGCCTTTATAAATCGTTCATCCCCTTAGTAATACCAATTTTAGTTTGAGTTGTTTTATTCATTTATTCCTATTTTTTTAAATATATTTTTGTATTTATTACCTTATTTTTCTCCTTGTTACTGTGGGGAAGATTTAATTTAATTCTATTCCATATTTATCTCCTCTGTGTATTTGTTTGTATGTGTTGTTTGTATGTGTTGTTTGTATGTTAACTGTGTCCCTCTGTTACAAGCCGCTCGAAACTAATTGCCCCTATAGTGGGATTAATAAAGTTGTTTGAGGGTGACTTAGATACCTAAGTCATTGGTTCTCAATGTCAAGTTCGGGGACCGCCATGGGGGTCCAAATGGAACCTTACCGGTCTGTAAACCATTGCACTCTCCATTACACTCTCAAATTAACCCATTAAGACCTGAGAGGCCGATTCTACAAATGTCTTCTAAATCCTTACAGTTTTCTGAAAAACATATGTTGCTACAGTATATCACCTGGTGCTCTTAATGTCACGGACCCCCAAAGTTATATGTACGTGGCCGCCGGCCAAATTGGCTGGGGACCCTCTGGAAGGCTGGAACCCCCCCCCCCCCCAAGGACCCCTGGGGGTCCCCGGACCCCTCTTTGAGAACCACTGTTGTAGAGGCACATGTGCAGAGTAAAATCCAAATTAGCCACTTAAGCCATACTGTAGTTTATACTCCATCGTGCAAAATAGCTGATCTACGCGTTGTGGGCACGTTTGGAACATTTCTTTGAAAATGCTCACCTCTAATGACATGCCCCAAACAGGGACGTCGGGTTGAATTTGACAATATCACGGCTAATTTGACTCTGAGAGTGTTTGCCGTGTGGTCAAATCAATGGTTTGCTTGGCAAAATGTCTGCCTCTTTGACGACACACGGTGCCTGTGGTGCCGTAAAGTGCTTGTTGCCACATGTTGATACAATTATGTTATTACACGTCTGATTGTGCCGCATATTATGCTACACTGCACAGACAAAGACAACAATCACTACTAGTCTCTACTTTACTCTCATCCCTAAATAAATGCACACCACATATTAAGATCCTATTAATTCATTCTGGCTACGTATTGTGGTGGAAAAGGTACTCAATTTTTTTAACTTAAGTAAAAGTGTCAATACTGCAATATAGAAATACTTTGTTACAAGTACAGAATTCAAAATGTACTTGAGTAAAAGGTACAAAAGTATTGGCATCAAAATCTACTTAAAGTACCAAAAGTAAAAGTACTCATTATGCAGAATGTCCCATTACCAAATGTATAAAAATCTTTTGAAAATAGCAGATCTACAAGCTCACAATGCGTCGCATTGTGACGCATTGTGAGCTTGTAGATCGGCTATTTTCAATTGGCCTAAATGTATATAGGGCTGAAGTGGTTAATGTATGTTTTGTAATAATAATCAAAATCTACAAAGTAACTAAAGTTTTCAAATCATTGTAGTGGAGTAAAAGTACAATATTTGCTTCTGAGATGTAGTGGAGTAGAAGTAAAAGTATTGGAAATTGGAAATACTCAAGTAAAGTATAAATACCTCAAAATTGTACTTAAGTAAATATACTTAGTTACTTTACACCAGTGCGTATTGTGTCGTGCCAGCAGCATGAAAAGAGATGGCATGGCAGGGCTGCCACTTCTTCAAGTCTGATCTTTATACATGATCGTGCATCATCGTGTCTTGCGCCGAAAAATAGCCGATCTACAAGCACCACATATCTGCCATTGTCAACAGAGTATAAATCAGCCGTCACAGGTTGGCACCGTTGCCCAGGCCCTTCACAGAATGCAGCAACGCCACAGAACAATGCCAGGCTTTATATGTCTCCTCTGTCCCCCGATGTCACCCATCATGCCAGGCAGTCTCTCGGCCCCTTCCCAAACCATGGTTACTGTTATGTGTTCTCACACGTGTCTCCAAACACGGGGGAGACTTCTCATTGGTCGACCCGTTGCTACAGTAAACAGGCAGGGTTGGAAATTAGTATAAGTATAAGTACTGTTGCTTGACTTAAATATTACTAGAGTAAAGGTAAGATTACTTGTGGGGGAAAACCGCCAAATTGGAAGTACAAAAGTAGCCTTTTTTTTTAAGACTACCAATTACATTGTTACATTGTTTGAATCAATCTGAATACACTAATCTGATCTGATCACTCACAATCTTACTGTGTGGACACAGTAAGTCCACTTGAGGAAAAAAACGGATTTGCCTGCAGCCTGAACTAGAAAAGTGCGCCATTCCCGCCACGTAGGCCGAGAGGGGGGGGGGGGGGGGGGGGGGATACTTTAAACCCTTGCAAACAACATAATGCACTTGCTGATCCATGTGCGTTGTCCTGGTCCGCGTTAGGACACAGTACAAGACACATGAGGAGCTTAAAGGGGATTTTCGTCCGGCTGTTTTCTCTGATGTTATGGAATTATGATTTTTTTTGTAGGCTACCACTCGTCCTAGGATTATCATAGCATCATAGAAAAGGTAAGAAAACCGTCGGGCTAAATTCCCCTTTAATGGTCCACCACAGAGCCACCATTGGGACACAGACAGTACAGATACATGAGGAGCTTAATGGTCCGTCACAGAGCCACCTCGTCTACAGTATCTGACTCCCATGGCAAAGCAAAGGTCAGTGGGTGGTTTACGTGTCCCGAGGAGCTACAGGAGTGGTAACACAAGACGCCTTGTAAAAAAGTCTCCCATTTTAAAGCCATTTAGATAGGAATGAGGCGATAAACGCTCATAATGTTCTGTGTTAGGGCTGACTTCTATAAACCAGCTACAGTCCCTTCTTTAATATATTGCCAAGTTAGTGCAAGTTCTCTGGGAGCGTCCGCGCGGCCCCAGACACGTGCAGAGACCACGCTCCATTCTCCTCATACTGGGAGACAAATCGAGTGGAGGAAACCGCAAGCCTTTTGAGCATTCTGACCACTTTAACCCTGGCGTCCCTATTTTAGGGCATGTTATTGTAAAGCGGAAATTTTTCAGAAATTCTCTCTCAAAAATAAATCCAAAGATCTGGGAAACTTTCCCACAAATTATTTTTTTTACAATTATGAATATAGGCCTTAAGTGGTTAAACAGCTTTCAGCCTGTATTTGACAGGACTTTCACCTACTGCTATAGGCGAGCCCAGCAGTGCCCAAAGGAAACCATTTAGGTCTTTAAGACTGTTATGACAAGGGCATAACCTACAGACATTAGGCGATATTTCAACACCTTATTTCCCGTAGGGAATTGACACGGGATCGCTCTGCTTCTTCAGCAGCTATATGGCCGCTATATCCACCGTTCAGACGAGAGAGAGAGAGAGAGACACAGAGAGAGAGAGCAATGGCCATTGAGATGGATCTTTCAGCACTCTGAAAAGAAATGTCAATAAAAGCTTCTCTCCTATAATATTACCGCGGCCTTTCGCTTTATCCCCAGTGGAATGTTTGGCACATCAGACTGCTATCTCACGTCCACTGACAAGTTCATATGTCAACAGAAGAGCTCTCGGCCCGGCTGGTGGGAGGGCAGTGACGATGAGCACTAAGACAGACTCAAAACATTCAAGAGAGTACACTCTACGGGCCCTGGTCCTGGCCAGCAGGTCAGGAAAGAGTGTGTGCGTGTGTGTGTGTGTGTGTGTGTGCGCGTGTGCGTGTGTGTGTGTGTGTGCGTGCACGTTTGCTGTAACGGTGTTGGGTGTCTGTGAGGGAGAGCGTCTGGAAGTGAGAGCGAGGGAGGGCCGGTATTAACCCATTCAAACCGGGAACGCATCTCTGTAATTTTTTTGATTTCTTTGGGCTATTCAAAAATAGCAGATCTACAAGCTTGTAGATCTGCTATTTTTGGGGGGGGGAATCGTGAAAATGTGTGCAAATCTTTGAATACATATTTATACTTTTAACTCAAATCATTGCGTCTGGGGGTCCCTGGAACAAAATATTTTGAGATGGGGGTCCGTGGCTAAGTTTATCATTTTGGGGGTCCTTGAAATGAAAATGTGAGAACCACTGATATATATATATAGCAACATATATATATATTTTTTTAACTGTTAGGATTTTGTAGAATCAGCAAAGATTTGAGTTAAAATGTTCGCTTAAAAAAATATATGTACTCAAAGATTTCAACACATTTTCACGATTTAAAGAAATAAAATAGTAGATCTACACGCTCGTAGCGTGGCACTCGGTGCCGCGCTATGAGCTTGTAGATCTGCTATTTTTGAATAGCCAAAGTATAAAATAATGCATGGTTAAAGTGGTTACACAGATGCGTTCCCGGTCTTAATGGCTTAAAATGCATCTCCGTCCTCAAAGCCACACATATCAGGCTGTGAAGGTAATCATCTGTGTGAGACGGTGGGTATCGGCTTGCTCCCTGGGACGGCGCGATCACACGAGATCTGGTCTCTCGCTGACAGCGAGATGGTTTGGGGAATGTTTACGGAGAGGCTCGGGGATCCAGAGGAATGGGGCAAAAACGTGGGGCTTCTAGTGTACCTTGAAACCCTCCTCCTCCTCCCCTTAACCAGCCTGTCTGACAATGAATGACTGACTGACTGACTCATTGACTGACCACCGAAACACAGATGTCTCTCAGTTCACTAGAATACAAATGAATTCGGAGAATTCCGTCCAACAACAACGGGCTGTTTTGTCGTTAGAAACACCTTGGTGTCCTTGGCCCTGTGACACACCAGGCAGCGCTTGGACCCAGACAGACAGCTATGTCCCCCTGTCTAGACCCAAGTGGCTACTTCCCATCCCGTACATGCCCGGGCCATCTGGACGCATCGGATAATTTTGGTTAGAATTTCAACTAAACTCTTTATTCTTCTCATCGCCTCTCTCCTCTTGGACAGAAGCTCTCCAGATGTAAGAACGTTTCTCCGCGGGTGAGTTGAGACATGACCATGGCACAAAATAACACTTCTGAATCAGAAAAAGCAGGCCTACGGTACAAGAGGCTCGGCTTACTTATATATACTGTATATGTTACAATATAACATTGCAATCGCCGACCAGAGATGATGATGGAAAATTCACTTGACAAATTAAGACGATACACAACAACACAACAACAAAACCGAAGACCACCAACAACTGTCATTATGCCCCCGCCCTTCTCCAGATGTTTCAAGTTTTCTGGACCGATTTCACCACAAAGCCATAAGCGAGAGAGAGCTAACGAAAACACGGTCGGCTGTGTTTTTCTACCTTTACAATAAGCGTGTTTGACTGTAGCCATTAAACCTAGACGTGGATCTGGGCAGATCGGCACAAATCATCCCCGTGGCGGCTATAGTGGAGCTGGCTTTGTGTGGCCACTGGCCGCCACTGGAGGAGCTTGTTTAAACAGCCCCAGACTGAAAGACTTAATGACCACGCTGACAGCCGGCATACAAGATGTGAAGTCTACTGAGGCTGATGCTGCTGCTGTGGTCGAGAAGGGAGAGAGAGCGCGCCGAGGGAAAAAACAGGGGGGGGGGGGGGGGGGGGGGGCTGTGTGTGTGTGTGTTCCCCCTCCTCTTATGTAAGCTCCAGGGGAAAGGCAATGCCTATGGGGTATTCCTGTCTAACAGCCGATGGCACTGTTTGTTCTCTGAGAGAACCTTGACCCCACACGGCACACACACACACACAGGGTTGTAACAGTGCTGAGGCTGCAACCCCCCAGCTGTTTTTCTTACCACCTCAAACCTGCGCCGCTAGTCGCTCCGATGTCACCGCAAATTAAACCTGCATGTCTGTGAATTAGTTCTCAGCACGAAGCTGGACCTATAAGTGGCGCTCGTGTTTTTGTAAAAGGCCTCGTTTATGCTCGACAGTGTCCCGCGCAAGTGATAATTTCTTTGTTTAAACGATGTTAAATAGCGCTATATATTCTGACGGAAATCATCGAAAGCATTTTGTTCGGCAACAGGCTAGGTCTCCCGTCTCTCCAGCTCTTTGGTAAACAGAAAATATTTTTTTAAATGTCGGGATACGAATTTCATTCAATCGGGAGAGATTTTTAATCATACAGGATAGGGGATAAACAAGTGCAATTGAAAGTGATGAAAACAAACAAAAAATGAGCAGACAGAATTGGAACTGGAACACTATACAATTGAAGCTGATAAATGTGTTCTTTCTCCAGATTGGATGAAAATGTATTTACTAAAGAGCTGGAGAGACAGGGAGACCCGCTGTGACTGAACAAACACTCTATAGCTAATATATTCATATATTTAAGTTCTATATCAGAATATAGAACTTTAACTTTTTAACATTTAACAATTTTTTTCCCTGCAGCACCTGCAGAGCTAAATGAGCTAAATGAACACTGGATTTGAACGGTTGAGTTTGGAATCTGTCCTAAGTCTCACCATGCTTATGCCTTGTGGAATATAATTTAGTAGTTTGATTGATTTCCGTCCCACCCTTGAACTGTTTACACATGCTGTGACACGTGCTGACCAGCAGAGGTTTAGGATTTCGGAGCACGTGCCGATAAAAAACATCGGCCCGGCGGGCGGCCGGGGTGGGATCCCGAGTGCAGTTACACAGAGGCAGAGTCAAGACATTTTGTTCAAATCATATCAAGAACGTAACTTTTTTTTTTTTTTACCGTCAAGCATTCTCTGTAACCCAGCCAAGAATGATTACAAGGAGGAACCGAAACGATGCATTTTCCAGACAAAGTATCTGAAAACATGAATGGAATCCGGTAGGGACGCATGAAATAGCTCGATAATCTCATTTCCGTCCAGCTATGACCTGTGCTTCCAACCGTGACCCCGTGTATGGATACAACTAATCACAGAGCTACTGCATTCCTCAGGCTTCCATACTGCAGAGGGTTCAGAAAGGCCACATGGCGATCAGAGCCACTTGGAATGCCCTTCGGGACTCTTTATCTGATGGAGACGACTGGGTCTGGTGCAAAGTTCTGATCCCCGTAAGTCGGACCAGGCCAAGGCAGAGCAGAGGGTCCGGATATCAAATGCATTTCACATCCTCCGCACACACACAGCCAACACAAAGATGTCTCTCCCTCCCCTTCCCTATACGACAACCTGGCCCCACGGTCGACCTAGACTCTTCTCCATGCTGGCTCCCAGACTGAACCCCACCCCACCACCCAGAGGCACACACACAATTTAACCCATTAAGACCTGTGGCCGATTCCACAAATGTCTTCAAAATCTGAAAAACTTATGTTTCAATGTCATTGGTTCTCAAACTTTTTCATGTCAAGGACCCCAAAAATTACATGTATTTGGCCGCAGACCCCCATCTCAAAATATTTTGTTCCAGGGACCCCCAGAAGCAAAGCCACACATATCAGGCTGTGAATCATCTGTGTGAGACGGTGGGTATCGGTTTGCTCCCTGGGACGGTGCGATCACACGAGATCTGGTCTCGTGTGATCGCACTCTCTCGCTCAAATTGTTTTCATGGGTTAGCAGACGCTCTTAATCCAGAGCGATTTACAGTAAGCAAGGTAAACCCGAGGTAATTACATCAAACGCATAGAAATAGTAATCTAGGATCATAGGTAAACCAAGAACCTATCATCAGTCTATACAGTATATCAAAAAATTAATAATCTCTACATTGAAACTGTACAAACTTTAGGATGCCAGGTCAACACACACACACACACACACACACACACACACACACACACACACACACACTTACGGGTCCATTTGGTTTCATTTTACGCTCTCAAGAGTTAAAGATCTACCTAATAAGGGTCCATTTGGTTACCAACTCTCTATCATATAGCTGGGGACCACCTGGAAACCCCCTCAGGGACCACTGGTTGAGAACCACTGTTTTACAGTAAAAATGACTCAATCACAACTGCACATACTTGTAGGGCTATGTGTGTGAGTGAAAAATAGAAAAACCTTGTGAATCTTCAAACTGTAATCGACTTCCTCTGAACTCTAGGCCAGCCCTATAGCTGCCATGATTCCACCTCATTGTACATTCAGAAACCAAACATTCTTCTTATGCAAGAAGAATGTACCTGGCAACGTATGATAGAATGACTCCTTTGCTTATATTTTCATGGATAACAGAGATCTTTCCACAGAAATAAAAGAGAACTTGGCTGTTATTCCTTTGAGATCTGTAATATCCCCGTGCTTGATGTGTTAGAAACACTATACCAGGAAAAAGGTGCCCCTTTTGGAGCACAATGGAAATTTGTCCTCATACAGAGATGCCGCTCGCCGGTCAGAAGTCAGAAGTGTCTTCAAATAACCCATTCGATCCGGGAAACGCATCTGTGTCATTTTAAGATCTCTTTGGCTATTCAAAAATAGCAGATATACAAGCTCATGGTGCCACGCTATGAGCTTGTAGATCTGCTATTTTTGAAAAAAATCTTGAAACTTTGTGCAAATCTTTGAAGATATATATACATTTTTAACTCAAACCTTTGCTTCTTGGGGGTCCCTGGAACAAAATATTTTGAGATGAGGGGGTCCAAGGACAAATACATATCATTTTGGGGGTCCTTGAAATGAAAAATGTTTGAGAACCACTGATTCAGGCAACATGCGTAAAAAAAAAAAAAACAGTTAACGATTTAGAAGACATTTATAGAATCCCCCAGAAGCAAAGATTTTAGTTAGAAAAGTTCGCTTTGAAAAATATATATATTCAATTTTTTTCACGATTTTTTCAAAAAAATTGCAGATCTTCAAGCTCATAGCATGGCATCGAGTGCCTCGCTATGAGCTTGTATACCTGCTATTTTTTGAATAGCCAAAGAAATCAAAAAAATGACACAGATGCATTCCCGGTCTTAATGGGATAAGCAACAGCAATACTTCAAATAATGACAATTTCATTTGTTTGTGTTGGTGATTTATGTGGACATTCTTCTGGATTTGGTTCCATGTTTGGAAAGCAGAACATTAAACTAAGCTAATAAACCATTCAGGCCTTTATTGCCTTCCTATTTTCCATCAATAAATAACGGTTGTTTCTTTTGGGGGTCGTCGACGAAATTGATTATAAATCTCTTCATCGCCGATGACATATTTTGTGCCCGGGCCACCTCTGTTGAATCTCACAATGAACCTTTCCCTTTCCACGTCAAACTTCAGCCTTTCTGGTGATGTCGGAACAATCCGCTGTCATCGTGATTATGCAAAAACCATCACAACGTCAAATGCCAACTGCACTGCTGACCAGACTTCTGACAAAGGGCTACATTATTTGCCAATGTTGAAATGGGGAGTTTGGATTCATTTTGCACTGATATACAGTGGTGTAAAGTAACTAAGCACATTTACTCAAGTACTGTACTGAAGTACAATTTTGAGGTATTTTTTACTTTACTGGAACATTTACAATTTTCAAAAATGTTCAATACTTTTACTCAGAGGCAAATATTGTACTTTTACTTTGCAGATATAAATTATTATATTATAAAACATACATTAACCACTTAAGCCATATTTTATACAATAGCCGATCTACAAGCTCACAGCGTGTCACATCGCGACGCGCTGTGAGCTTGTAGATCTGCTATTTTCAAACATTTTAGCACTTTTACTTTTGGTACTTTAAGTATATTTTGATACCAATACTTTTGTACTTTTACTCAAGTAACATTTTGAACACAGGCCTTTTACTTGTGACAGAGTATTTCTATATTGTGGTATTGCTACTTCTTCTTAAGTAAAATATCTGAGTACTTCTTCCACCACTGCTGACAGTAGTAATGTGCTTTCAATCGACTTATCACCTCTTAGCGTCGGTGGCACTGATCATAGGAAGAATCCATTATAAATTTGGAATTTTACAGAGCACTTCCAAAGGAAACTGCAGGCCAAGCTTGAAACAGTTGCAAAAACAATAGCTAGTGCAAATCTTGAAGTGATCACTGCAGACATGAGGACGCTGCAGGTAGTGACTAAAACTGTCGCTGCACATGATGATGCGCTCTGCGCATGCTTGACAGATTAATCATGCAAAAGTATGAAGAATTAACGCAAGAGGAACGTACTTCAAAGCCATCGCTGTTCACAGTGGTGGAAAGTAAATAAGTACATGTACTGAAGAACTGCACTTAAGTACAATTTTAAGGTACTTTTACTTTAGTTGAGTATTCCCATTTTTGACACTTTATACTTCTACTGCAGTACATCTCACAGTCAAATACTGTATTGTACTTTTTACTCCACTACAGTTGTTTGAAATCTTTTGTAGCACGTTATGTTGCAGATGTACATTACAAGATCACAACGCGTTGCAGTTGCGACGTAGATCTGCCATTTTCCAAAAAGTTTGAAAACATTTGAAAGATGTTAGCACTTTCACTTTGGTACTTTAAGTATTATGTTGATGCCAATACTTTTGTACTTTTACTCAAGCAAAAGTTTAAATACAGTGCTTTTACGGAGCATCCGTATTGTGGGGGAAAGCTTTCGCAGGAAAATAGCAGATCTACAAGCTCATAGCGTGGGTGCCTTTTAAATAGTTAAAAATGACTTAACATGAAACTTTGACTTTTGAGATTATAGTATAAACAATGAGAAACAAGTAATTGGTTATCTTTTTTTGGTCAAGAGTTACATTAATGATACAGTAGTCTAATTCTAATGAGGTTAAACAAAGAGAAAGGAAAACACTTTTCAATGGCAATCTGAGATTAGAAGGAAATTAACACAGGAACCGAGTGCCACGCTATGAGCTTGTAGATCTGCTATATTTGAAAAATCTCGAAAATGTGTGCAAATCTTTGAATAATATATAATTTCTAAAGCAATATTTCTTACTCAAATTTTTGCTTCTGGGGGTCCCTGGAACAAAAATGTTTTTAGATGGGGGTCCGTGGTCAAATACATATCCTTTTGGGGGTCCTTGACATGACAAAAACTTGAGCACCGCTGATATTATAACAACATAAAGTGTTTCAGTTAGGATTTAGAATGGAATGGAATCTCAGGGTCTCAATGGGTTAAGTATGAAAAGAGATCTGCAGATCCTACCACTGGCTGTGCAGACTCCACAGTCTGCACAGCCAATGGCTACTCCAGATCCCAGGCTATACGAGGGTTAAGATTAAATGCTTTTGGAAGAAAGGATGCTGGCTGTCCTTCCTGCTGTGAAAAAGTCAAAAGTTTATTATGATGAAACTGTGGCGAAATCTGTTTCACTTTATCCCCAGAGGTCACAGCTAGCTAGCAGCATTCATCCTCTCAGCCCCAGCAGAGTGCAATACCATGGCCCCTCTATGATAATAACAATGTCCTCCAAAAGCTATGAAAAATGCAATAACATGACGTCTTGTCTTCACGTTTTTTTTTTGGGACGTTCTGAACGTCTGTGTATTGTGGGTGGAGCGCAGACACACGCGGCCGGCCACCTTTTTAGTGGCAGGAAATGATGTCACGTGGAAACGCACGTGACGGCTACATTTGGTGCATATTATCGCCGCTGTGCCGGTGGAAACCTTGTCAGAAATGTCAAAACTGTTACTTTTCAGGAAATGGAAAACAAAGAATGTGGATCCAATGTAATTATTTGGTCACAAGCTCTCTTTAATTCTTTTCATTGGTTCAATATTTTATAAAACCCACTCCTAATAGCAAATGCAAATTGAGGACAAGTTTCTCTCACTCTCAAACATTATGTAAACATTGAATATTGACAATTTGGGGGGAATTGAGCCACACTTCTCTGCCGGGTCATATTTGACCCTTAACACCACAGAAGTCACTTTTTTATATAGAGACCATCAGAATTAACTAAAATGGTGGTAATTAATGTTGTTGCGTTAAAATAGCTGTTTCTGAGGATATCATATAGCCTTGTTCCAATAAAGAAATGTAAAGGGTACTTTTTACCTATTTAAACTGGAAAACGGGTAAAAAAATAACCTTAAGACAATGGAAGGGTCAACGGGTTGTTTACAACAAGCCCAATTATACTCACATCACTACACCTTGTCAGCTTGTAGATCTGGTGCTGTTTTGTTTGTGTGAGTGAATGAAGTAGCCCTAATTATGTGAATGAGAAGAAAATGGTTTTCCAATGTTTTAAGTAACACAGGACCAGATACTAGACAAGTGAGCTCCTCTGAGGAGCGCAGATCTCTGCCAGGCCGGGTTGTCTACCCAGGGCTGTGTCAGTCGTGGAGTGCAGCCATCAGGACACAAGGAAGCTACAGGTGGAAATATAGTTTGTATGACATACAGTGCATGCAAAAAAAATTGTTTATTTTGAAGGAAATTTAAAAAATGTGCGTAGCCTGCAAGTTAGTTCAGGCAGTATACACTCGAGAGGTTACGTGCATGCTCATTTCTATGTGGCTGCATACAGCGTCATGCAGACTCTTACGTCATACACTGACTTAAGCTCACCTAAATCTGCGTTCATTCCGCTTGTGTGTCATGGTTGTTGTCATGCGGCGTTTGCTCCCACCACCACCCCAGCACCACCTATTATATATATATAATGGCTCTGCTATTGGTTCTGTTCCCCACGGGGGGTTTGTTATTATATATCTATCTCCCTGCTCTTAATGGTTAATGATGGTTGTCTAAATTGTGCTGAGCAGGGAGAAAAATATAGCAGAGCCTGAACGCCAAGATAAAATATTACATCCACACTTGTATTCTCATTCTATATATTTGTTCAATATATATTCGGTCAATAATATTGGTTCATTCAATCTATTTGTGAGTTATCTGAACGAACATTCGTTTTTGGCATGATCCAAAACATCCAGGATTTCGTGAGTGTAGAGTCGACCAAAAGGTGAAGAGGCCAGTTAATAGCGTCACCATGAGGCCCAATTGAAGAAAAAAATATATTGGGACAGAGGTTGTTCCTGAGCCTACTGGGAGGGTAAACATGTGCAAGGTTTCACGCCGATCAGTCCAGTGGTGTCTGAGATGAGCTGTTCAGAGATGGACAGACAGATGCAACCTTGTGGATCTCTGCGGTGTAAAGTAACTAAGTACATACTCAAGTACTGTAGGCTACTTAAGTACAATTTTGAGGTATTTTTTTTTACTTTACTTGAGTATTTCCAGTTTTCAGTACTTTTACTTCTACTCCACTACATCTCAGAGGCAAATATAGTACTTCCACTACAATTATTTGAAAACTTTAGTAACTAGTTACCTTGCAGATGTAAATTATTACATTATATAACTATTTTAAACCTCGGCTATTTGAAAATAGCCGATCTACAAGCTTGTAGATCTGCTATTTTCAAACATTTTAGTATTTTTATTTTTGGTACTTCAAGTACATTTTGATACCAATACTTTTGTACTTTTACTCAAGTACATTTGGAATTCCGTACTTTTGCTTGTAACAGTATTTATACGTTGCAGTATTGATACTTTTACTTAAGTAAAACATTTGAGTACTTTTTTCCACCACTGATGTGCAGTACGTGGTGGTGCCTTTTCATTTCACATGTTCCCCTCAAATCCCTTCAGTGGTCTATAGTCTTTGATTTGTCTGCTTCAGCTATAGGGTCAGGATCAGCTGTATGGGTTCAGCATGACAGTGAGATAATTTCTGTCGTGTTTGGTTTAGTGCTTCCTGTCTGTGATCCAAGTGTCCACATACTCTGTAAACTGTCATTGACTGAACTGGCTTTTGTTATTTTTTCCCTATCCGATATCTTATACCCCCCCCCTTTGGAAACACCACGCTCCTACTTGTACCCTGGGAAAGGTTGAGAGAGGATGCACTATTTTAAAAGATGGGGGACCGAAATATTAGGCCACAAAACCCATTACTCTGGTGGAGTGGAATATAACCAGAAGACAAAATGAATGCCTCTTCCTTGAACTGAGTTTGATCAATATTATTATATTAGTCCATTAATGCTGACAATTAAAGCCTGTCGGGGGGACTTGCTCTCTGCAAAAGATCACACAAATATCAAATGAAATATTGCCTAACCAAGGATAGACAAAACAAATGTATCCACTAGGGATAATTATCCCCTCTCTGCATATTGCGTTTGTAACATTCAGCCCACAAATTAAAGCCAGAATCCCATAAATATGTTCAGATTAAGGAAAATACGAGTGAACTTCAAGCATTATGCAACCATGACAAGAAGATGTGAATGGACTTGTTAAAGTAGCTCTGGTCGTCGTTGAGAACTCCTAAAGCTATATGGACCATGTGCATATTTGTACTATACATGACATGATGCGGTGATCATTTTGGGCTCATCAGCACACACTCTTGTCAAGTATACACACATGATGTGGGCGGCTCTGTGGTCGTGACTTACTGTATGCTGAATTTATGCTCCGTCTAACCAAATTTGATTCCACTTTGAACACTCTCGGAGATACAGACCCACAAGGGTCCATTTGGTTCCTCACTATCATTTTTTTTTGGCTGGGGACCACCTGGAACTCCCTTAATGACCCCTGGGGGCCCCAGATCTTAATAAGTCAAACCTATAAGCTCAGCTTAAACTTGTAGGACTGCTATTTTTGGTGCCCAACACAGTTGTACGACTAAGCCGTGGGCTTTAGAATTCCGTCCATTTGGTTAGCTTGTGACAGATCCAAACAGCAGTCAGTCAGTCACCCAGCCCTGTGATTCACCCCTTTGTGCTGCATGACTCAAACCTCGTTTCCTTGCCTCCTCTCTTATGTTGTCCTCCTCTCCCTCCTGCTGTCTTCTCTAAGGAGTTGTGATTGCCATCTGAGCCCCGGCCAGCATGAAGAGTCCTCCCAGCCATCAGCTGTGGGATCATACTGGTGAGTGTCCACATCACAACGGTATGTGTGGACAATGGACATGCTCTTAAGACATGATAAATGCACGCATACACACAAAAGAAAATCCCCACCCGATATAATGGTGATTAGCGGTTGCTTGTAATGGGCTGCATTTGTTTATCAAAAATAATCGTTGCACCATCAAATTGTCCATTAGACTGCATATTCTCTTAAATGGTGTGGTTGTGCAATCAAGCCACACTACTGAGTTCTGCAGATCTACAAATGCAAATTATTGCTTTTTTTTGGAAGTCCAGAAAATCGACTCTTTCATGAGGTGGCATTCAGACAACCATCCTGTGAGATGGTCCCACGTTGAAGTACTGCCACGTTCAGAGGAAATATCACATACTGTATAGGTCCCGGTGGTAGAAAAAGTACTACAATTCTTTACTTAAGTAAAAGTAGCAATACTGCAATATAAAAATACTCTGTTACAAGTAAAAGTCCAGAATTAAAAATGTACTCGAGTAAAAGTACAAAAGTATTGGCATCAAAATGTACTTAAAGTACCAAAAGTAAAAGTACTAAATATTTGAAAATAGCCGATCTACAAGCTCACAACGCGTCGCGATGCGACACGTTGTGAGCTTGTAGATCTGCTATTTTCAAATAGCCGATGTATAAAATAGGGCTAAAGTGGTTAATGTATGTTTCATTATATCATAATTTATATCTGAAGAGTAACTAGTAACTAAAGTTTTCAAATAAATGTAGTGGAGTAAAAGTACAATATTTACCTCTGAGATGTAGTGGAGTAGAAGTAAAAGTATTGGAAATTGGAAATACTCAAGTAAAGTACAAATACCTCAAAATCGTACTTAAGTACAGTACTTAAGTACAGTACTTAAGTAAATGTACTTCGTTACTTAACACCACTGCATTCAGACAACCATCCTGTGAGATGGTCCCTCGTTGAAGTACTGCCACGTTCAGAGGAAATATCACATACTGTATAGGTCCCGACCCAAAAAGGTGCATGGGTTCAGTGCATGGGTGTTAGGGAGGACCAGATGATGGGGAGGTTGTCATGGGGGGGGGTTTCCCATTGCGGCACAAATGGCGGGAAGATGATTTCAGAGCTGCAGATGTTTAGGCTCGCTCCTCCGCTCTGAGGTCTCACATGCGTTCATCTGGATCCAGATCCAACGCAAACTAACTGACATGGATTCAGATGACGCAAGGCATGGCTCCGCCTCAACATCGCTTTCGTCAGGCTCTTTCCCTCGCTAATCTCATCTCACGGGCCTTGTCAGCTCAGCACACAGTATATAAAATAGGGTGTGAGTCCATTCCCTGGATACGACAAATCCTCGGTCCGTGCACGGTTGATATGAAATGGCCTCAGAGTATAATGAGAGCAAACGGCCGCTCCCCGAACTTCCATTAACCCATTAAGACCTGAGGCCGATTATACAAATTCCTTCTAAATCAGTAGTTTTCAAACTTTTTCGTAATTCAAAATTATTCAACACTTTCAAGATTTTTCAAAAGGAATAGCAGATGTACAAGCTCACAGTGCGTCACTTTGTGCCGCGCTGTGAGCTTGTATATCTACTGTTTTTGAATAGCCATCGCTAAATTAAAAAATGACAGAGATGCCTCCCCGGTTTTTCATGGGTTATATATGGTTCCGTCTCCAGAGGATGCTATAGAAAGGCTTTTCCTATAGTTTCCTCATGAGCCTTGAACTCATTTCCTCGCGTATTTATTCGCCCCCGTGCCCACCGCCACCGAAGCAGGTAGGGTATAAAACTATAATAAAACCAGTCACTGAATTTAAATGAGAGGGAAAAGTCAGTCTCGCCAGTATGTGCGAATAAGGCATGGTGTCATTCAGGCCCGGGAGCCAAGCACTACAGAGCAGAACGGGTGAGCCAGGGAGGCGCCCCAAGTCTCTATCCCACAAGAACCAGAAAAGTCCCCTAAACCTCATGAACCCTATAGCGTCCCTGTTATGGGGGCGGGGGGCAAAGATTCCGCGAAAATAGCTGATTTAGAAACTCACAATGTGTCGCGTTGCAACACATTGTGGGGCTTGTAGATTGGTTATTTTCTGCGAAGAGACTTGGTGTATTATAGAGGGCACATTTATTAGTATACATTATTTGCAAGGACACAGCTGTGTTCGACAACATTTTCATTATCGGCAACTGTTAATGGGCATCTCAACACAAGCGAGGGGTTGACCCAGACTTTAAGGGATATTTTACTTTCAAACATGTGTGGGGTCATTTTTAACGTCTACTCAGGCTTTTCTTAGCACCCCAGACAGTTTATAAGTTGCTTGATTCAGTATTTAGATATTTGATATTCATTTGAACTCTTCCTACTGTATACAAACCCATTGTAACTTAAAACTCAATTTTAACCATGTTAGATTAATTGAAAACACCCATCCTTGCTTCTGGTGACTGATAGTGTCCTTCTAATGCATGAGGAGTAATTTTTCAATACATTTTTTATTTATTTTTTGGGCGGTGAAACCGCCCCTATATGTGAGGTTTGGACAGGGGGTCCCATTCCACCCCCCCAACCCTGCGCTGTGATTGGCCACCATTGTACCCCCCTAACCCTGCACCGTGATTGGCCAATCACAGTCTATTCAGGACACATGTGACACATGTGACACATGTGACACATGTGCATAGCCCTATAAATAGGACTATGATGGTTTTTTTTAAGTTAGGGGTGTACAATGGTTGGTCCACAATATTACTTTTCTTCCATCACTTCTTCCATCACTGTGATGACCACACCGCCCACTTCACACTGGGTGTGATTTTTATATTTTTGGGGGATTTAAAAAAAAATCTAATCAAATAAATGAAAAAAGTAATTGAAAAAACACGGTCTCCTCACACATTAGAAAGACAATATCAGTCACCAGAACCATGGACGGGTGTTTTTAAATCTAACATTAAAATGGAGTTTGAAGTTACAATGGGTTTGTATAGGAAGGGGGCGTGTCTGTTAAAATGAATATCAAATGTCTAAATACTGAATTAGCCCTGAAACATGACTGTCATACCATGACAGTCATGGTGCCGAGTCCCCCTGGTCTAAAGTTGTGTTCGATTTTTTCACATTGCCATCTCTCACATAAACATAAACGTTCAGATTTCAAATATAAAGTGCTTACCACCGAGCCACGGATGTTACAAGGCGATGCGGACCGCGATGAGTACCCGTATCTCCCGTATTGTTCAATAAAAAGCATTTTAATCCCATCGCCGGCCATTTTCTTTTTTTGTTTTGTAATGTATCAGAGTGCAATACACCTCCCAACCATTAGTGTCGCATGGTTGAAAGTATCGGAGACAATTTGGAGAAAATGGCCGGCGATGGGATTAAAATGCTTTTTATTGAACAATACGGGAGATACGGGTACTCATCGCGGTCCGCATCGCCTTGTAACATCCGTGGCTCGGTGGTAAGCACTTTATATTTGAAATCTGAACGTTTATGTTTATGTGAGAGATGGCAATGTGAAAAAATCGAACACAACTTTAGACCAGGGGGACACGGCACCATGACGCTTGTATACAAGCGTCATGTGAACCATGGCTAAATACTGAATCAACTTAAAAACTGTCTGGGGTGCCCACAAAAGCCCAATTAGACGTTAAAATCACCCCAAACATGTTTGAAAGAGAAATATCCCTTTAATTTATATTCCATAAACATTTTGAACGTGAGTGACGTTGTTGTTGATGTGTTGCACTTGTAAATTTGGACAGATTTCATGCATTTTTCTGACATTGTGTTTTTATTGGTCACCAAAACGCTCTCAAAGGGATACCAATGATATCGTTCACCACCACTGTCGTTGTAATTGTGGTGTGAACGCCGCCATCCACATAAGAGTTTAAGAGTTTTTAAAACATGTTTATATCGTTCGTGGTGAAAATCTGTATTCGCAACTCTCAGTGACAGGGGGAGGAAGCTGATATCATGGCAGAGGACACCACAGCAGTTTGTGGTAGTGTCCCAATTGCAGGAAGACAACCAGTGTCGCCATGTCTGCTTATTATAAGCGAGTTTGGACTTGTTTTTCTGTAAAGTTGCTTCTAAATATTGGTAGTTGTGGGTTGCGTTTTTTTGGGCTTGTTTTTAAAAGTGTTTTTAAAAGTGTAGTTGATTATTTGGGCTTGCTTCCAATTTTCTGGATTATTGTTGTTTTTTCAAGTGATTCTCAAACATTTTCATTTCAAGGACCCCCAAATAAATTAATGTGTATTTGTCCACAGACACCCCGTCTGAAATTATAATTTGTGCCAGGGACCCCCGTACCAGATTTGTGTTAAAATGTATTTTTTTAAAAAATCCACATTTTGCTCCTTTTTTTCCCCTCAACATAAAAAAAATAAAATAGCACATCTACAAGCTCACAACGTGGCGCGTTGTGAGCTTGCAGATCTGCTATTTTCTAACAGCCGATGTATTTAGGTTTAAAGTACTCTTGGCCTACAGTAGTCGCTTCTTTTGGGCTTGTTTTCATAAACCAGGTTGCTTATTTCTCACACTGAAGACCACCCAGTTTACACTTTAGGGCCAGGCACGGTGGCCAGAGAGTCCTATAGTCTGATCCCACTAAAAAAAAATGCATTTCAACCCTTAACGAACATTAACCCTGATGTCCCTTTTTTGGGCAACTTTTCAAGCCATTTTCTCCCCCTTTTTTTGGTTTTCAAAAATAGCCGATCCACAAGCTCACGACGCATCGCAACGCGACACGTTGTGAGCTTGTAGATTGGCTAAAATAGCCAATGGCTATTTTCCCTATTTGTCGTACAACAACTAGGTCTTCTTAAGTGATATCATCTGTTACAGGAGACGCAGAGCAAGAGCGGTCCAAGCTCAATCCAACCCTCCACCCAACATCCTGAGCTACAGTATATCGTCTGTCCAAAACTGTTACTTTTCAGGATTAAAAAAAGAAAAATTGCAAAAGTAGCAGATCGACAAACTCGAAACGCGTTGCTTCGCGCCACGTTTCGCGCCGCGTTTCGAGCTTCTTCTGCCCGACAGTCATGATATTCAATCACTGCAAGCTAATGTAGTGTTTGTTGGCCCATCATTCACACTGAGCCAACCTTGGCCCGCCTCCATGGAGCAGAGTAGCGGTCAAGACTAAAAAAGGGGGCAAGGGCGGGGGGCAGTAGCATTAAATTATGGCTTTAGCATTACAACCCACCCACAGTGGTCAGTCTCTTGTGGGTTAAGTCAACCTTTTGTTTATTTATATAGCACGCTTAAAAAAACTACGGGAGTCGAGCCAAAGGGCTTTTCAGTCCAGGCCAGATGAACAAACAAAAACAAAAAAAACACGGTAACCATAATAAATCATAATCCATGAAATCAAGCCTAAAATGGAAAACACATGAATTGCCGTGAGATTACGATTAAGTCCAAAGCAAAGTAGTAATATTAAAAAAATATGAGAAACTGGATAAAAACAAACAACAGATTAAAATGATGTAAGAGGTCATTAAAAATAAATTGAGAGTGACTACTGGGTGTGTATTACGTAACAAGACACTGATGATACACAATCAATATCTGAATGACTTTAATCTAATCGACTTCCCTCACTGCAAAATGGTGTCAATGTCCAGATCTTATGAGTAGCAGTATATTCTTTAATCCACACAGATTGCAATATTAAATAATTAAGTTTGTGTATTTCAGACTACGGGTGGATGTTTTCTCTTGAAAGAAGCAGGATTGTTCCAAAGGCATGTACTGTCCGGTATGCATTAGCTTGGTGAGTGATAGTCTCTGCTGTTCTATGTGTCGTCTTATTGGTCACTTTAAACCACCATGGTTGCTATACCTTTAGAACTTTGCATTTAGAGATAGTCACTGGCACTTCACACCCTCACTCATACAATATATTGTTGCTGTCGGGCAAAAACCTCTTATCTCCATATTCTAACTTTTTGTGTTTTTTCGTATATTAACGCCCTCCTTCATCGTACTACAGTGTCACACAAAAGCATCAAAAGTAGCAGATCTGCAAGCTCGAAACGCGGCGCGAAGCGACGCGTTTTGAGCTTGTCGATCTGTTACTTTTGCTACTTTTGAATTTGAATGCTGAAAAGTAACAGTTTTGCTTCCACCCAACAGAGACGATATGTGGATACGTGTCGACTCGTGTGTGTGTGTGTGTGTGTGTGTGTGTGTGTGTGTGTGTGTGTGTGTGTGTGTGTGTGTGTGTGTGTGTGTGTGTGTGTGTGCGTGTGCGTGTGCGTGTGCGTGTCTAATCTCGCAAACCACTGGGCCAATCAGCACCGGCTTTGTGAGCTGTGTAGATCGGCTATTTTCACTATTTTTCATTCATAATGAATTTTTGTATAGGTCCCGGGGGTTACAACAAAATAATCTTTTGGATAAAAGTTTGGGAACCGCTGGTTTAAATATAAAACGAGTAGTGGGTGAGATTTCCAACATATCGGCCAAGTTTGGGAGCTGTAGCTGCATGTCACGGTTTCTGAGATCCAGATATTTTTAGGAGAGAAGAATAAAGAATAATTCTAACAGTTCGCCAAAGTCAACAAGCTTTCGCTGCTTGTACCCCTAATGAAAACCTCATCTACTGATGCAATGCCACAAGGCGGTTTGGGGCTTTTCCCATCATTACTGTCCTCCCAACTCTGATAAACATTAGGAATGCACTTTTGAGGATGAAATATTACACTGTAATTTTCCTTTATGAATGAAATTAGCGTGATGTGTTTTCCGTGGGCGCGGCCATAGCTGAATGGGCAGAAAGGCTGCCTGGTAACGGGTTCGATTACCGGCTATGTGTCGAGGTGACCCCTGAGTGCTCAATATGATCACCTGAGCCCGAGCAGCCATCAGGTGAAGGTGATGCTGAAACTGAATGAGTCTACATCATATGTGGGACCAGAATAGGTGACATATATCTACACACATATTGCTGATGTGTTTACATAATACCTACACATAATTTGTGCTATTGTACAATAATTTACTTAACTGTGTTGGGCAGATTGCCCGTGGATTATTACAATTACAAGCATCACAGTTATCTCTGCTGCTGCACACAGTAAATCTTTTTCCACCACTGATATTATTAACTCTATGGGTGGCAAGAGAGATGAAGAGATAAGACATCTTTATGTTTTTCTCTCCCTTCCTCCATCAGATTACTGTAAGTGTGGAAAAAAAGAGGAACAGGAACCAGTAAGCAACTCGTCCTCAAGAGGCCTCGGACCATGTCAGAATTCTTTTATAGCATATTACAGAAACAGAACCATTACTGTAAGATGTTTGGCACCATTGAGACGTTTTTTTTGCAGCTGTGACTAACAATGATTAGCCCTGATAACAGAGCTTGCAAAGCAGTATGGTCCGTGGGCGTCATCGTTATTATATCAACACTGAGTCAAATGCTTGTGTTATGCTTAACATTGCTTTCCTTAGTAACCGATTAAGTAGCTTTTAGCACAAATTGTGTTGGAACATTTTTGGAGAGAGTCAAGCCTCGCCTGGTATCCAGCCCTGCCCGAAAAATGTTTATGGAAACGGAACGGTTTATGGCCTGAATCAGTAAACTTGATAATCAAAGAATGATGTGTACTCTTTGGTGATGTGCATGGGCTTTTCTCTGAATAATATGGCCCTCTCCAAGACTAAATCTACACAACTTAGTATTTGTGCTTTTGATCAGAAATACGCTCGGTAGCATAAACACTTCACACAGTGAACTGAGTTGGGAATAACATGTACGGCCTACCTACGCAGTCAAACTCTCACTGTTGGTTTTAACTCAGAGAGATAAACTACTGTGATGACTGTGCTGTGTGTCGACCTTTGGCAACACATTTTACGTTTGATTAAATCATATTCACATGCTAGTGGTTTACACTATAAAACTCTGTTATGAAACACTATTTGTTGTTCATAAATTAATCAATTATCAGCTCAACTAAGCTAAATAGTTTGGATCAAGCAAGAGCACATTTGTTCTCCAGGCAAAAAGAGCAATGGTTTTCTGATTTCAACTACAGCACTACAGTACAATAACTACAGTATGTCACAAAAGGTCAAATCAAGAATAAGCTTTAAAAGGATAAAAATAATTTTTTTCTATCGATTAGTCACCCCATGACTTGAATTCATGGATATAATTTGTCGCATTCCTAAGCCATTCCAATCATTTGATGTCTCCTACCGGAATCTCTGCCGGTCATCAAATTATTGGCTTAGGAATGCGACAAAAACAAAAAATATATACATTAATTCAAGTCTCCATGGGGTGACTAATCGATAGGAAAAAAAGTCATTTTGGGGGTGAACTATCCCTTTAATGCCGCAAAATGAACTTTCAATACCATAAACCTAAGAATGTACCTTAAACAAAAACCAACAGTCTGGCTCTATCAGACATATTTCTCCATTCTTGTGAGATGTGGAGGTGGAGAGACAGAGATACAGAGAAAAGGCCATCAGAATGCTGACTGGAAAGCATAACACAGGGTCAGGGGCTGGGCAGAGATCGCCCGACTGACCATCTCCCAAGAATGTGGGGCTTTTATTTTCCACCGGATCCAGTGGATAAATGGGCAAAGCAAGAGGCACCCGTCTAAAAAATGTACTGTCAGGCCGGCACCGAGACAGATCCAGCTCTCGTCTCCCGGGCCTCCCGGCCAAAAAGGGAACGAATACGAGGATTCCTGAGCAGGCTGCTCAAATAAGCAGCAACGCTGCAGCGCGACACCTCGCCTCTCACATGGAGAGAGGATGAGGTTGGGGGGGAGGGGAAGGGGGTAGGGGGAGGGGGGAGGAAGATGAGATGGTGCGAGACAGAGAACTGACTGTCCTGTCAGGGAGTGGAATGAGAAAACCAAACACCTGGGTTTAAACATTCAATGGTGGAATCCACTCGACTGTAAACAACAGCCACGAAAAAATAGAGATGATATGATTCATTTTAGGACTATTTGGTGAAAGGTTTAAAAGAGGAAAAAAAAATCTACTCCGTTCCTCCGAGCTCCGTCTCGGTGGATGTTTGCCAAAGAAGCGAGGCTGACCAACCAACCCGGTCCGTCCACATCCCTCCCCTCTAGGAGAGAGCACAGCTGCGTCGGGTTTGGTGCGGAACCGACTTCCCGTTCAGTCTGGCCAGCGGTTCCTGTAGAGGAGATAGCTAGGATTGTCATTATCTCAAATTGCGCCATCCGTTTCCCGCACACACGCCTATAAGCGCACAGTGGGGTTTTCTGGCATCACACAGTCACACTGACTCGCAGATGTCTGACAGGTAATGTAATAGAACAGAACGTTTTCATGAACAAACACAAGCGACGGTAAACGCTTGGTAGTTGGATCCTCTCAGGGCCTTTTGGCTGCCCCGCTGTCAGCTCTCATTTCCTGCTCACTTTACAGTAGGAGGCATCTTGGAGATGAAACATTATGATGTCTGTGATGCATCCCTATTCCCTTCATCTTCACATGATGGTTAAACAGTGATATGGAGGGGTTTGAAAAGACACTGTAAATCTCGGGCCGAAATGAGTGTGTGCTGCTGTGCTTTCCCCAAGTCGGCAGACCACAGAGTTCAACCACTTCTACGCCCTATATATATACACTTTGGAATGTGTGGAATCAGACATCTTTGCCCATAATGACATCCCCAAAATGGGGATGCTCGGTTGAAAATGGATAAGATAAGATAAGATAAGACAAGACAAGATAAGCCTTCATTTATTCTCATGGGGATATTTCCGTAGTAGCAGAAACAGCAGTATGAGTGAAACACGTGACATGTAGAGAGATAGAAAAATTAGGATATCTATTAACCTATTCAAACCGGGAACGCATCTGTGTAATGTTTTTCTCTCCCTTCCTCCTTCAGATTACTGTAAGTGTGAAAAAAAGAGGAACAGGAACCAGTAAGCAACTTGTAGTTAAATGTTTTAACTATTATTTTATACTTTGGCTATTCAAAAATAGCAGATCTACAAGCTCATATCGCGGCACTCTGTGCCGCGCTATGAGCTTGTAGATATTTTTTGGGGAAAAATCATGAACATTTGTGCAAATCTTTGAATGTATATATATTTTAACGCATTTTTTAAAACTCAAATCTTTGCTTCTGGGGGGGTCCCTGGAACAACATTTTGGGTGATCTTTGACGTGAAAAAAGTTTGAGAATCACTGATATTATAGCAACGTAATAAAAAAAATGAAAAACTGTTAGGATTTAGAAGACATTAATAATCCCCAGAAGCAAAGAGTTGAGTTAAAAATGTTCACTTTACAATATATATTCAAAGACTTGCACACATTTTCAAGATTTTTCAAAAAATAGCAGATCTAAAAAGCTCTTAGCGCGGCACTCGGTAACGCGCTATGAGCTTGTATATCTGCCATTTTTGAATAGCCAAAGAAATCTAAAATGACAGAGATGCGTTCCCGGATTGAATGGGTTAATGGGATATGTACAGAATGTCAACAGTGGATATGAGACTGAGATCTCACACACACACACACACACACACACACACACACACACACACACACACACACACACACACACACACACACACACACACACACACACACACACACACACACACACACACACACACACACACACACACACACACACACACACACACACACACACACACACACACACACGCGCGCGTGCGTCAGCGGCCTTCAACAGGCCCGGGTGTCCCGACCGCACGCACGTACACTACATGCACACTGTCTTTTGTGTGTCTAGTCTACACACAGAAAAAGCCTTGATAGAACATGTGCATTACAGACTCACGAGTCGTGTGAATAAATCGCAAACAATCCAAATGATTGTCATGGATGAGCGACCTCGTGGATGATGATGATGTCCATAAAAGGACGAAGGGGAAGTGATGTCGTCAGAGTGCAGCGATCCTCATTCTCCTCCGGGCCGTGGGCCGGTCTCCAGTGGAATCCTGGGAGATATGGAGGTGGGGGGGGGGGGGGGGTCTGTGACGGAGACCAGCTGCTGACTCAGTGAGTCATATTTACCTCAGCTAGGGAGAAGGGGAGAAGGAAACGAGAGAGAGCTGCTGCTCGATCTCCTCCAGACAAAGAACAGACGCCGACATGAAGAACAGCCCCCCCCCCCCCCCGACAGACACAGTGGTGGAAAGTAACTAAGTGCATTTACTCAAGTACTGTACTTCAGTACAATTTTGAGGTATTTTTGCTTTACTGGAGTATTTCCAATGTTCCAATTTTTTCATATGCTATACTATATCTATATGTCAACGGCAAATATTGCACTTTTACTCCACTACAATTATTTGAAAACTTTAGTTACTAGGTATTTTATAGATTTTGATTATTATTACAAAACCACCTATATAGATACTTTAGCAATTTGAAAATAGCCGATCTGCAAGCTCACAACACGTTGTGAGCTTGTAGATCTGGTATTTTCAAAGGATTTTTCTACATTTTCTACATTTGAAAACTTGTGAAATGGGACCTTCTACATAACTACTTTTACTTTTGGTACTTTAAGTATATTTTGATGGAAATACTTTTTTACTTTTACTCAAGTCAAATTTGAACCGAACTTGTACATGAACTTGGATTATTTCTACAATAGGGTATTGATACCTTTACTTGAGTGAAACATCTGAGTACTTCTTCCATCACTGAAAGTAACTAAGTGCATAAAAAAAAAATAGCAGATCTATTTCCGGCAATTTTGATACATTTTTTTAAACTTCCAGGAAAAGAGAAAACAACATGAAAGCTTGAAACCAGTGAAAAGGGACATTTTACTTTTGATACTTTAAGTATATATTAATGCCAAAACGTTTATACTTTTACTAAAGTAACATGTTGAATACAGAACTTTCACTCGTAGCTGTATTTCTACATTGTGGTATTGCTTTCCAGCGGTGGCCCAGACAGCGCTGCCCCATTAAATGATTTGTTAGTGAAACGGTTTGTGGTGTGCTTGTGCTGTTCCCTTGGCACTGCACGCGGTGCATCTTGCATGCGCAATAGCTTGTTCTAGGAGTAAGACGTGCTAAATAAATCATCTGCAGAGGAGAAATATTCATCTTCAGGGACTTTCTAGAAGGCGTCTGCCAAAGCAGCAGTGACACAGTGACTGAGTTTAGTCTGCTACTGAAACAGACAACATTACAGAAACCTCTCTCTCACTTTCCCTCTATCTCTCTCTCTCTCTCTCTCTCTCTCTCTCATCCCCATCTCTCACTCTCCTCTTTTAATTATACACGTGTGCATTACATAATAGCATGCAGTATGTAGGTAATGTATGTATCAGTGGTGTGAAGTAAATATGTACATTTACATTAACCACTTTAGCCCCATTTTATACCTATAGGCTATTTGAAATGCGACGCGTTGTGAGCTTGTAGATCTGCTATTTTCAACCATTTTAGTACTTTTACTTTTGGTACTTTAAGTACATTTTGATACCAATACTTTTGCACTTTTAATTTTGAATTCCGGACTTTTACTTGTAACAGAGTACTTCTACATTGCAGTATTGATACTTTTACTTAAGTAGAACATTTGAGTACTTTTTCCACCACTGGTATGTATGTATGTATGTATGTATGTATGTATGTATGTATGTATGTATGTATGTATGTATGTATGAATGTATGAATGTATGTATGTATGTATGTATGTATGTATCTATCTATCTATCTATCAACCACTGTGTAATCTCCAGTATGGACCTCTCATCTCTCCTCTTGTCTGTGTGTGCATGTAATAGCATATTACTATCTACAGTGTCTGTCTGTCTGTCTGTCTGTCTGTCTGTCTGTCTACAAGGGGTTTGTATGCCTGCTGGAATGATCAATCATTTCGAACACTATAGATGACTTAAAGATCTCACGTTCGGGCCGTGAGATCTCAGAGAGGCCCGACGGGGACGGGGGGAGACGGCAGCTGAACCTGACTGAACCCAAACACGCCGGCTGAACAGCGCCATAACTCAGAGCCCCGTCTGACCCCACACACGGCCATGGTGCCACACAGGGTGGTGGTATGTTACAATCACATCCCTCTCTCCCTCCCTTTCGCAGAAAAAAAGATTGTAAAACCACGTTGTCTAAAGCTGTAGGATCATGGACGCATTACGAGGCTTTCGCCACACCCCCCCCCCCCCCCCCAACACTTGCGATGGGAGTCCACCCACCGGATTTATGTGCTTTCACAGCTCTAGCCCTTGGGAGGGTTCCAGAGCTAAATCTGTTAATATACAGTATATACATTTGAGAACCACTGCTCTAGTGCATTGGTTCTCAAAGTGGGGTCCTTGGGAGGTACCAGGGGGTCCCCAGCAAAATTTAAGTTAATATAGCTATAATTTATCCATATTTTATACTTTGGCTATTCAATAATAGCGGATCTATCCCCGGCACAAAACATTTTTGAGATAGGGGGGTCTGCAGACAAATACATATGATTTTGGGGGTCCTTGACATGAAAACATCTTGAGAACCACTGCTCCATAGTGTGTTCAATGCTGGCATGCAGTCTCACCCGGCGGTGATGTCTTTGAACACCACATAAGACAAGAAGAGATTGTCTGGGGGCTCCCATGAGTCGCCTGCACTGCTGGCCAGCCATAAATAAACGAAAGAGAGTGGGCCTATGAGTGATCATGAACGCCTCCCTGTAGGTTTGTCCAGGTCAGAGCCAGTACATGCATGGCTTAATTAACCACGTGTATTGCCAACTCCTCATCTTCACTCGGTAACTTTAAACATACTGAGGGCCAGCCTGATGAATCAAGCCTCTCCACTAGCTTCTACCATATAACGTAGCTTTTCGTCTGCACGCACGCACGCACGCACGCACGCACGCACACACACACACACACACACACACACACACACACACACACACACACACACACACACACACACACACACACACACACACACACACACACACACACACACACACACACACACACACACACACACACACACACACACACACACACACACACACCTTGTTTTTTGTTGTGTCTTACGTTTGATTACTATGTTTAACTTACTACTTGTTTATTATTTTAGGTGAGAACCTTTTATAGGCCCTATATGGGTTTCCTTTCTCACCTGCACTTATTTCTGCGTTGTTTGAATAATGTTACCTTTGTACCGTTTTTTATTGTGCAAATAGATAAATCAAAAATCAAATCAAACATGAACAACATGAACCCTATCAGAATCGGAAATTGTATTCAGATTGTAATTGTCATCCATAATACACACTCGGCATACCTGTACATGGGAGCAAAATAACAGTCTCCATAACTCATGGTTCTTGTCACATTAAAAACAACAGACTTGTATTATTAGCTATTTTTGCCAAAACATTTGATGTTGAGGGGTTAAGGATCAGACCTATAGTATAAGAGCTGAGGGAGACCCGGGTCAGGTTTAAGTGGTTATAATCATCATTGGACAATACACCCACATGTCACAGACACTCAGTAGCACATCTTCTAGACGCCGCTGTGTGTAAGATTCAATTAGGATAACAATCTGTCAACACTTGCAGTCAGCAAAAGTCTCACGAGAGACCCCATCGGTGACTACTTTGTAAACGGACCACCCAAGATAAACAATTTAGCCGCTTGCTTAGTTCTCACAGACTCTCACTCTGAGCCACAGTGAATCAGAACCCTTATCATGGCAGCCAGATATATATATATATAAAAAAACACTTTAATCATCTGATGTGGGTAGAGTTTAGAGATAAGATAAACTAATGCTTGCCGTTCTCACAGTCACAGACTCAACAATGTGCTGTAACAATGCCATAGTTCCATTTACACATACAGACACACGTGCGTGCTTGCACGCACACACAATAAGTGTAACAGTTCACTCATGACACGCCAAAGTAAACACATTGGCTCGTGTACAGATCGTCTACAGAGATCACACACATTAGTGGTTCTCAAAGTGGGGTCCCCCCCAGGGCTCCATATGGGGGTCCCCCAGCTGAATCAGTGATATTTAGGAACCAAATGGACCCTCGCGGGTCTGTAACTCTCTGAGAGTGCACAAATGGAACCGAATGGACCCGTTCCATTTGTGCACTCTCTGGGGGTCCTTGAAATAAGAACATAATTGGAGAACCACTGACATATATTATACATGTGATATGCTAGCATCTCCAGGTACATACCGTTTCTCAGCCAGGGGGCGTGTTTATTGGAGATACAAGGAAGCGCAGTGATGATTCCAGTAGTCTTGCCCATATATGGCGGCTCCTATCCTCACTCCCTGCTTGGAGAGCCGCAACCTCAGTAAAACGTCCTTAGAACAGGAGAAAGGAAGGAAGGTAGACTTTAAATTACATAACAGGTTTGGCAGTAGACAGATCTGCATGCGAAAGCAAGGGGCTTGAACCTTGAACCCATGTAGGATTTGCCAACGGCGGCAGCTGGAATGTCTGGTATGATTTGTATTCGCCGCATTCCAAAAGAAGGGAAAAAAAGAACAATCTGCTGTTTGTTAATCCGTCAAAGAACAAACAAGCCACTATTGTCGTCCGCGATGAATTATTAAGCCTTGTGTAACCAATTTAAACAAATAAGGAGAACAAGAGATCGTTGGATTTGAATATTATTGTAGCAATGAGTGGGCATACTGATGGCAATAATAAGTACTATGGCAATAATAAATTAACCACTTAAGACACTTTGTTGTATACCGAATACGGACAATCACTTATACAAGCGCACAACATGCCGAAACGTCACTCATTGCGAGCCTGTAGATCGACTGTTTACATTATTTATTTATAATTTAAAAAAATTATAACTGAAAACTTTGGAACATTTTATTTAAAAAAAAATTTAACGTTTTTTGAAAATTGTTTTACGGAACAAGTGATGTACTGTTTCAGTGGCGGAGTGAATTAAAAAGTTCCTTAGCCCTTTTTTCACCCTGAACATTTGCACCCTGGCGAAGGGCAGGCCCATTACAACTCTAATTATGTTACGATTCGTTTACCGAAAATCGGCGTGACTCACAATTTATCAGAAAATGAAGGGCTGGTTTGGATTATGCAAATCATCTGTCCCTGAACTTTTCACGGAAACTGATTGATGCTCAGAACTTCCAGACTGACAAAGTGATCTCTTTTCTGATAAATGGCACCGCAACAATGACGTTAATTGCAAAAGAATGAGCGAAGTCATCAACTAGTTTTCCGTTTATTGTAAAATTCCAACACCTTATTTTTTATGGAAACATCTCATCTGTGTGTGTTTTATTGTAGCAGCTGAAAGAATTTGAGGAACAATGGATTTATTTCTTCTTTTTGTTGTTTTTTTCCACGCAGCTATCTGTTAATAGTTAGCAACAGCAGAACATGGCCAAGGTCCTGTATCACACTGCAGCATTGGAGCAGGTTAGCTGGCATGGAGAAAAAACTATGAAAAGAAATGTAGTAGGTTAGTGAAGTATGTTAATGAAAAGGGAATTTAACCATTTTTCAACCTGCGTTCCAATTTTGGGTGTGTCATTGTAGGCAAAATGTTCCAAAAAAACTTTCATAAATAGCTACAAGCTGACAATATTTCAGTTTTTTGTTGTGCAAGGAAGTACTGTATATAGGGCATAGGGCTTAAAATGGTTAACTACTTGAACCCCACCCATGTATGCCTGCTCTAGAACATTCTCCCAAGATCTACGAGCTCCCAACGCGTTGTAGATTGGCTATTTCTGCCGAAAAAAAGTGTTTAAAAAAAGTACAGTTTTATGTTTGCATTTTTACATAATCATTCGGGGAGGGGGGGGGGGGGGGGGTTACTCCCCACAACCCGACTCTGCATAAGCAGATGAAGATGGATGGATCTTTCATACAGTCATCATTGTGTGGCCTGTTGGGAGACTCAGCACCTGCATTGTATCTAATCTTAATTTCTCTCTAGGACTCTAGTCTATTTACAGTATAAACTTTAGCCGAGTGAATAATTTGATTATGGTTATGGTCACTCTTCTTTTCATTAATTTGACATTAACTCCATAATATAGAGTAATATCAGTTTCAGAGTTTAAAGTTGTGTACAGTACAACACCCTTTTTTCTTTTCTTTTTTTAGAGAAGCCAATTATTTATTTCCCCCCCCCCTTTTCCCCGCATCTCTGAGAGTTTTGGGGAGCGCATTCCACAGGGTTGGGGCAGCAAAAGCAAAAGCTCTGTCGCCCCAAGTACGGTACTTTGGGTCGTGTGGACCTCAAGGAGGTTTGCGTCACCAGACCTGACCACCAGGCCCGGCTTCCCTCCCCCAAACACGGGCCAATTGTGATAGCGTAGACGCCCGACAAAGCCGGATGCACCACGGTGGATAGCACCCTTTTTTAAGACCAGCATTGTGGGTCTGGTTACTTTCCTACACCACAAAAAGGGACCTGTTGGATGTTATAAGTAACTTAAATGGATTAAACTTCATGGCCCTACAAGTTAATAAAGCAATGCAATGTGGTCAAATATCTTTGGACATAACAATAGGTGCATCTAAGAATGGATACTCAGTGAAGCTAAAAGAGGACGAGATTGTTAGATTTAGAACAGCGATTCTCAACCTGTGGGTTGAAATGTTAGCTGTGAGGATATTGGAAGTGGGCCCCCAAATAATTGACAATAATTGACACAAAGATTTCATTGATAATATAACATAAAAAATAATAATAATAATATATATATATATATATATATATATATATATATATATATATATATATATATATATGAAGCACTTTTTCATGCACAGTGAATGCGCATTGCAAAAGTAACAAACTCAACTAAGTAACTATAAAATAAATAATGTTCAACTATGTCATGCTGAAAAAGGAAACTGATGTACACAATATCTGATTTGTGATGTAATTTTGAATAATCTGTATATGAAATATGAAAGACAACAAGAATCAATACATATCAGATATGAATTTTGAGTATAATACGCAATTTTGTCAGGAGGCAGCGTTTCACAACAGCCTATCAGTAAAAGCATATTTCATCATGTTTTATTAGCCATGTCAGCGTTTTGGAATTCGCCAAGGGAAGGCAAGTGTTTGGCGAACGGGAGAATGAGGCCGGCCCTTCGTCATTGTTTCATGCATTACTGGAACATTTCATCTCCATTCCACTCACTTCCTGTACGAGAATGTCTGCAGATGACCAGAAAGGCCACAGAGTTCTTTGGGGTCAGGGTGAAGAACATTGTTCTGGGTCACTGGGCAATTCATCAATATAATGCAATGTAATTAATGTATATATAATGTAATATGCAGGGCAGGAATTTAATGTAATGTAATTAATGTAATATGCAGGGCAGGAATTTAATGTAATGTAATTAATGTAATATGCGGGGCAGGCATTTCATGGGGGCCATGGCCAACGTGCCCCCTCGGTTTGGCCCTCAACAAAAAAAAAAAGCGATATGCCCTTCTTCGCCCCCACACTGCTGCCCCAGATGATTGAATCATTTTCTCCTCTGCCTCTTTCCTGTCAATACAGTTTTATACACCACCGTCCTTTGCTTCTTGAGATTCTGAATTCTTATTGGCCAAAATCACGTAAAATGCCGTACCAGGGGTGGGTTCGATTTCAAACCTGGTGAGGCACTGGAGAACCGGGTTATTTACATCAGTGGTTCTCAAACTGTTTCCATGCCAAGGACCCCCAAACTGATATGTATTTGGCTGCGGTCACCCATCTGAAAAACGTTTCGTGCCAAGGACCCCCAGAAGAGAGATTTGTGTTCAAATATGCAATGTTAAAAAAATATCCACCATGGAATACCTCCTCATAAAGTCACATGGACTATAATCTCTCAAGAACAGATTCTGCTCTGCGTTTGAATCTGTCGGGGGGGTTCGTCATATCGTGTACGCACTGGCCTACAAGTGGGCGTGCCTCAATCAAATGTAGTGGGCGGGATTCACGTGTCCGTCGATCCTTCCCCACTCGAAACAAACCGAAACTAATTTAACAATAGCGTCCGCGGAGCAGACAAAACCACGGAAAGATATTCACATTTTAACTTACTCTTTCATCGTAGAAACAAGTGGGCTTATTACCAAAACGATCCATGTTCTCTGGGAGAAGTGGTGTTAGTGTTCCGTGTAGAAATATTGTTAGTGGGAATGAAAACATAGTCGCACCACCGGAAGTGATGCGTTGAAGGCAGACCAAAACCCTGTTTCCTTGCGCACGGGTGCTACGTCAACTTCCTCCCAGAGCCAACTGAGATAGTAAAAAACAGCAGAGGGCGCTGTTTTTCCTTTTCATTTGGCGATGGGTTCCCAGATTGCATGGACTGTGCTGGTGCAGATTGGCAGTGGCAATATACACATACAGTATACACATATTCACAATATTCACATATTTATGAAGGGTTCCCAAACGTTTTAGGCCACAACCCCCCAAAATAATCATATTTGAACTGGGGACCCCCCCCCCCACCCTGACAAGCACTTGGAATTGTAGGAGGCATAACATTTTGTTTGACTTTGGTTCCACAGATACAAAACATTGTGATAGCTGATCTACAAGCTTGTAGATCGGCTATGTTCACAATGTTTGCCTCTTTTGAAAACTTGGCCAATTTGGTTTTAAAAAGGTCTAATCATCTGCCCCCCCCCCCAAAAAATATATATATATAATTTGGGGAGCCCCCCAAGGGGTCCCAACCTCCAGTTTGGGAACCACTGACTTGGTACATTATGATTTTCCCTCATCCAAATAACACAGCTACAGTAGATGCAGATTGCATTGTAATGCAAGGTGTATACGAGTAATTTGAAACAGATTGGTGTAGTGTCTGGGTGGCATACAGGTCAAGTACTCACCACCATGTGCTTGCCATCCTTAGATTCCAGGTGCCTTCGGTTTGGCAGCTCTCATTGGTGGGAAGCCAGCAGGCAAATGTGTCCATGATGCTGCAGCTGCAGACTCTCTCATGGCTGGTCGAGGAGCGGAACTGGGCAACCTCCACGTGTGTTACTGTATGACGTTGGTTCTCAAAGTGGGGCCCCAGGGATTGGGATGGGGGGGTTCCATGGTGTCTCCTGCAAAATGTGTTAATATAGCATCACAATAATTTGAACCACTTTAACCTTTTATACTTTGGCTATTCAAAAATAGCAGATCTGCCATTTTTTTTTTAATCTTGAAAATGTCTGCAAATCTTTGAATATATTTTTTAAACATTTATAACTCAAATCTTTTCTTCTGGGGTGATCCCTGGAACAAAAATATTTTGACATGGGGGTCCGGGGCCTAATACATATCATTTTGGGGGTCCTTGACATAAAAAAGTTTGAGAACCACTGCTCTATGTACACAAAAAAATTTACAAAAAAAAAAAAAAAAAATATATATATATATATATATATATATATATATACACATATACACTATTAAATCTAATCGGACATTTGTAATGACACCCTGTTTATTTTGTTTATTTTGAAAAGTATCCATCAATCAACAACACTTTGTGCACACTACTTTGAAGTTGGACATTCACCAGGATGTAATGCTGTGTTCATTATGGTCTTCACGGGGGGAACTTTCCTCGCTGCATTGTGCACCCATTTCAAATGTAAGTGTATAGCAAAATGTGACACCAAGTCAACGCAGCAGATTTCATGTAGAAGAAAGAGGCTTTCTTTTCCCCTGCAGCTGTGGCTGTGCTTGTTGGCAAAGTGGGCTGTCCTTGAGAGGAATCCTGGCCACAATCTGCAAAGCCTCTCCAGCTTGAAGTTTGAACCCGGAGCTATGATAAATGAGCTAAAAATGCTGTAACTCATTTTAAGTCCCTGCAGACTCTTCAGAGACGACTTTACAATATTCAACCAGCCGTCTGGTTGAATATTATATGTCTGGTATATACCAGACAATTTTTTTGTACGCCATAATTGACAGCACCTTGTCACCTGCTTCAGAAGAACTGACTCCAAAGTGGAGGTCAACGTCAAAACATTATTAGAAAAATAAAAATTGTTAACGACACGTCGAAATGAAATCCCCAGGATCTACTGAAGTGTCACCGTTCCATTTTCCAGACCTCGACACAAACCTCCGGGTTGCTATTTGTGAGTCGGCGGGGTATGCAGTCGAGGTCCCTGTTCTGAAACGTGAGGGAATGTCAACAGGGACATATTTAAAGAAGAGTGACTCAGAGCCCTGAGAGACAGCACTGTGATAAAACTGGTTCAATATATACATTATTAAAGCCATCCTGTTTAAAATACAGAAAGTTGGATTAAAACGGGGGGCTGTGTTTATGTGAAGCTGCCGTTCTCCTGCCATAGCTGTGGTTAGCCACAACATTCCTGCCACTGATACGCTTTTAGTCATACGTGCCGCTGTATGTGCACAAGCCGCAAGACTTGACTGAAAAGCCCCCAGAAATAATGGTTTCATTCTCCCCAGATGAGAACTATGTAATATGAAAAGGTGACGAGGACAGTTTGTTTCCATGTATGGTATTTCAGCACATCGCCGTGTGATTTTGCTGAAGAACGATCAAAAAGTCAAGAGAGCGAATCATAAAGAATGACTTGATCCTCTTGATCACCAATTATAGCAAAGAAAAGAGCAGTGATTCTCAAAGTGGGGTCGAGGGACCCTTGCAGGCCCGTTACTCTGATAGTGTACAAATGGAGGATCTTATCCGATATGGCTTTATTCCATGGAGAGAGAACACAAAAGGAAAAACAAACCTTGATAATGATAACTGAATGTTTTAACTTTAAAGACAAAGCTTACGACTACCCTATGCAAACACACACCCCACCCACCCACCCACCCACACACACACACACACACACACACACACACACACACACACACACACACACACACACACACACACACACACACACACACACACACACACACACACACACACACACACACACACACACACACACACACACACACACACACACACGACTGTTGCTGTGATCTGTACATGAATGCATCATGCAAATCAGTTTGTGTATGAGTCCGAGTTCCCTTTGGGTGGCAGTATGTACCTTCACTGCTCCAAGCCATTTACCCTGTCTTCTGGACTGTCTTTTGTTCTTATAGAATGCAGGCTTTGTCTTCGTTTCACATTCTTTAAAAACCTACTTGCACACACAATATCATGCAAACACAGGATAGATGGCGGATTGATGGGCTGAAGTTAGTTAAAAAAGGTAGAGCCCACAGACCAAAGCAGGTAAAAAAGTAACTGACAACGTTTCACTCGCTCTGGATCTTCTTCAGGTCATGAAGTTCAGGTCTGAAGTTAGTGACCCCGTAGTATTTAGAGGTTCAGTGCCTTGCTCAAGGGTTCACCAAAAGGAAGTGAACTGGCCCCAGCCCACACTCCATATTGTTGTCCACGCCGGACTTAAACCAGCAACTCTCTGGTTCCCAAGCCAAGTCCATATGGATGGACTGAGCTACTGTCACTCCATGAGTAATGTGTGACAATGTTCCACCGTTGTGTTGTGTTATGGTGTGCGTGTGTGAACGGGTCAATGTGAATTACACTGTAGTTGGAAGACTAGAAAAAGTGCTAAATGCAGTTCACTTACCATAAATCAGTCGTTCTCAAACTTTCCCCCAGACCCCCAGATTCATATATATTTGGTCGCGGACCCCCATCTGAAAAGGTTTTGTGCCAGGGACCCCTAGAAGAGAAGAGTTTATAAGAAAAAATAATAATTTTTCAAACACTTTAAAGATTTCTCCAAAATGTTAAAAAATAGCAGATGTACAAGCTCACTTCGTGCCATGCTGTGATCTTGAATATCCTCCATTTTTGAATAGCCAATGTATAAATGGATACAGTGGTTAAAATGATAGTGATGCCGTATTAACACATTTAGCTGGGGACCACCTGGTACCCCCCCAAGGACCCCTGGGGGTCCCCGGACCTCATTTTGAGAACCACTGCCATAAATAATCTACTATTAAAGGAAAGGACTTTTATTTATTTATTACTTTCTTTTGGCTATGAAAGGTAAATATTTCATTGGGGTATTGAGTCACTCACATGTGACTCTGAGACATTTTTATTTCTGTAATTCAACACTTTTATTCAATTGTTTTCCTTTACTCACATTCAGTGACATAAAAATCTGATTTTAGTGGCAAGGTTCATAATTTAAATGTCATTTTTAGTATGGGGACAATATATCGTATCCACTCCCTGTATGATTAATGTGGATTTGAACAAAGCCGACTGCTTTTCCTAGACAGACTTTCATAGACAGACACTCTGTTATACTTGTGTTACTAGGCAATATGGAGACACATACAACGGACCAGCGACTATGAAAATAATATTACACATAGGCATGCTTTATGTCATGTTGACATGACATCCCATTGCTGAACTGGGGAGCTTGGGCATATATGACTGCTACTATGTTTACAGTGATAATAAACATTACATGATAATTATTTATCTCAATGAAAATAGACATAAAGGTTGGTATTGCTGGCAGCTATTTGACTGTATTTTAGAACTATAGAATTATACCTGTTATTTTTTTACCAACGATCTACAAGCTCACAACGCGTCGCATCGTGACGCGTTGTGAGCTTGTAGATCGGCTATTTTCAAATAGCCTGTGTTTATAAAATAGGGCTGAAGTGGTTTATGTTTTATAATATAATAATTTATGTCTGCAAAGTAACTAGTAACTAAAGTTTTCAAATAATTGTAGTGGAGTAAAAGTACAATATTTGCCTAGTGGAGCGGAAGTAAAAGTACTTAAAACTGGATATACTCCAGTAAAGTAAAAAATAACTCACATTTTTACTTAAGTACATGTACGTAGTGACTTTCCACCACTGCCTATCACATCCCACGGGCCGGGGGAACTTCAGTTTTCAGCTTCACCCAGCTGAGTGCTGCCCACAGAGGAGCATAGAGGGGGGGTGCAGTTTAAGTATCTTGCTCAGGGCACTTTGACACATTACAATTTAGGCATTTAGCAGATGCTCTTAATCCTGAGTGATTTACAGTAAGCAAGGACAATACATCAAATGCATAGAAATAGTAATCTAGGATCATAGGTAAACCAAGAAACTGTCATCAGTCTAACAGTAGAATATCTGTGGAAAAAATAATCTGTACATTGAAACTATACACTCTATAGGATGCCAGGTCAACAATGACCTGACATCTGTCTACATAACATGCTATCTAAATTACATTTGCATAAGCCTGCAAGGTCTTTGCATAAGCCTTTGCATAAGCCTGCAAGGTCTTTGAGGCTATAGGGCAAGTTCTACAGGCTAAGGTGGAGTCTGAAGAGGTGAGTCTGAAGAGTACAGCGGGAGATTGGGAGTGAGTCTGCAGTTCTAACATTACTGAGAGCTGGTATCGTACCTGAGGACTGGGACTTCTGAGTCCTAGGCAGACTCAATAACCATTCGGCTATGATCGCCCCTGTTGTATTTTGATTTACAGAGAGTTGAGGCTGAACTGAAGAGTGCTCCATTAGCCGGAATAACTGGGATTTAAATGTGGACAGGTGTTGAAAATGTGCACTTGTGCTATAACACTCAAACAATGCATCTGGTTTGTCCAATGTGATTTGTGATGTCCATGTCAAATAAAATAATCATAAGGAGTAACTCCAAAAACAAACAAAACTATTTCTAGTCTCCAGGGTGGCAAATTGTATGCAAATCTAAAATCTCCAAACGTACCCTTCAATGTCACTGCCTCAGCCAGGGAACCTTATACTGTTGAAGCATGCTGACACTGTATGCTGTCAAGTCTGTGTACACAATATACACTATATCACGATTAACATGACGCACTACAGGTGTGTAGTCACACCTAGCTCTGTTTCCAATGAGTTTGACTCAGGCCAGTGTGACTGCTTAATCCAGCCATCCCCTCAGTGGTTCTCAAAGTGAGGTCCAGGGACCCTCAGAGATCCTTGAGGGGGTTCCTTACAGGTCTGTAACTTGTTTCCTAGGCTGTGTTTTCCACTTCCTGTCGGATTTCATTGGATATCATTAGTCATCTGACCAGTTTCATTGGATTTCATTGGATCAAATCGACAGGAAGTGGAAAACACACAGGAAGTGGAAAGCCTAGGAAACAGGTGAATACAAATGGAACCAAATGGACCCTTACTGCTCCATTTGATTTCATGTGTACACTGTCAGAGTTAGATTAACACTTAGGATTTGACAGTATAGATTGGGATCCCAGACTTTAATTATTATATCGTTTTTATCGTCAAAAGTCACCAAAGACAGCACAGCAGTTAAGATACAGATTACTGGGCAAAAAAAAACGTAGGCTACTATACTGTAGATACAGCATGATGGGGAAAAAAGACAACACATTCAGTGCAACACCATCAATTATCTAGCCTGACACTCAGCCTGAATTTTCATTTCGTTTCACTCCATTATTCAGTCTGAAAGCCCTCTCAATGCAGCGGAGTTCTGAGATGGGGGCGTGGCCAAAGTGGGACTCCACTATGAACCAACGCGATTGGTTCATACTGGATTGTCCCGATCCCGATTCGTCGTACAGATTTTCAACCGAGAAACACCCGCCTTCGAAAGCGTCACCAGACCCTGAATGCTAGGCAAAGGATTCAGGGGGTGGAGCCAGGCTATCAATTATCTGCAAAATTATACAATATGCAACACTATACACACCCTCAGCAGTGCTTGCATAGGTCAAGGCAAATGAAATTATAAGAGTGCACAGTAAGCATGTCTATTGTGTCCATACTGTAACAAACTTATCCCCCCCCACGCAATTACTGTAGTCTATTGAATAAGCTGAGCGACCGTCATACTGTAGCTAGTGGTGCAAAGGTCTGTCTAAGTCTATTGGTTGTCCCCAAGGGGGGGATTAATCTATCATTATTACCCCTCCTGCTAAAACCTTCCCACAATCTCCATGTGAAGGGGGTTCGAGTTTGTCGTCCATAATAGTGTCCAGCTTCCTCGCTATACACACCTTCATCACCACCTCCACCCTGCCGGTAGCCCCCCCCCCCACGAGGGAGCCAGCTTTCCTGACCAGCCTGTTCAGGTTGCTCGTGTCCCCAGCATTAATGTAACTGCTGTTTGTTTGTTTGTTTTTGGAGTTACTCCTTATGTTTATTTTATTTGACATGGACATCACAAATTACATTGGACAAACCAGATGCATTGTTTGAGTGTTATAGCACAAGTGCACATTTTCAACACCTGTCCACGTGCAGAGGGAAAGAAGAACAGACCAAGTACAGAGTGAAAGGTCAAGTTTACTAAGTATTGACAGTTGTAGTGGTTAACTGTCTGAAAATACACGTTAACATGAATCCAACACAACGCTTGACAGTGCTGTCAAACAAGTCTATGAAGCCATCTATGAAACCTGGGAAAAAGTTCAATCTGCAACACAATTTTATACAATATGTAGTGGGGGGTCCCTGCTTCATCTTTCTCTCAGCTAAGGGGACCTTGGCCTGAAAAACATTGAAGACCCCTGCTGTAGCGGGCATACAAGTTGTCAGTCCAGTATATTGTTCAGGTGCACTCCCAATGCACATGCAGTCTCCACCACCACCCCATAAATGTGATCCGATAGGTTGTGCTCCAGGGCAGTGCTTGCATGGCCTCGCCTGGCAGCCTTCGCTCCCTAGAGGGAACTTCACCCTACAACCTGCCACTCTCATGGCCATTTAGCTCAGCCACTGCCCTCTGCCAATCACAGGCAGATCGAGCCAAACCCACGGTGTCTGAGTGTGTCTGCTTTGACTGCGGTCCACATCATTAGTTTTAGGGTGCAAAGGAAAGCTTTGCACCATGGATGTGGTGGAGAGTGATTACCTAGCAACATAATTGTGAAGTACAGTTTCCCCACCTTTTCAGGCCAATACAAGTTTTTTTATTACGTTAACTTAGTGTTATAAAGGAGCATCAGACTTAACCTCACTCCGTCAAATGGAAGAAGCTTGCGACACACATTTTGTTTCACAGCGTACTTGCATCTGAGACTTCGGGCGCAGAATCGATGACAGACGGAGTTTCATTTTTTCAAGATACTAGGCAGGTGATTGGATGATCCCGCCCCTAGCAGCCGCTGATTGGTTCGTATGCGCAGCGGTTCGGGCAGCTTTACTCTGTGAGCAATCCCAGACCCTCCTTCCTGAAACCAAATGCAATGCAATGCATGAGATTTCCGGAGGGAGGGGGTGTTTACCAGGCTACATCAGACTTATGTATGTTACAAAACTTTAAAAACAGAGAAAAGCATTTATGTTAGTGGCTGAACGCTTTTGGCTGCAAGGTCATACATATGGTCTACAGTACAGCCTCCCTCTTTTATTTGATCCATTAGGGGTCCATTTTTACACTCTCTGAGTTAAATTAACAATCAGGATTTTGCAGTGTACCATATTCCACTACCTAACCACAAGCAAAAAAAAACTAACTTATAGCCAAATTGCTCAGTGTGTATCTTGGAATAATTGAAGGATTGAATATGCGTTGGGGGGAAAGACTTTGCTGACATTTTGATTAAATGGAAGGAAAGGATCATTTTCTAGAGTACATTTCCCAAAGCTTAGTGAAAATCTTATGTAACATAACATGCTCCCCATGCATGCATCTCATTAGATCCTCGCTCACTCCAGTACTTACGAGTCTCCCATGTCTTCAGCAGACAGACCAATGCCAAGGACATTTTGCACGCTGAACCGGGGCACAACGTTTTATTTTTTATATCATTACATTTTTACCGTGAAGGGAATCTTGAGTTCAGTTAACCCTGTGGTCATCTTTCACACATTCTCTGCCACTGTTGTGGTTACCACCAGAGGGTAGATTAGCCAAAGAACTGTACTCAAATAAAAGTATTGTTATTGATAGATCTATAAATATGTATTTATAGATCTGATAAAGATATATTTCATTTGTATGTGCTTGTTCATATTTGCTAGCCAGCCTGCCTCTCGTTTGATTGAACTTCCAAGGTCCCTCAGGCAGTGCCTGCAACTTTGTTTTTGTTTGATGGCTCCTTGTAAATGTCAACAATATTAAGATAGTAGGTTAATCTCGGAAATGTGTACAGTATCGAGGTCGCCGTGAACCTAGCTGCCAAGGAAACGAAGCAAGATGGGGCCACAGAACTGCTGACGTGTTGATGGAAGGCGTAAACCCACACTGTGTATAAAACTCTGTATCTCTGTTAAAACTTCAGAAGAATATCTGGAACCATGGTTTTCCAACGCGTGTAAGATCTCTTCTCTGGAATGAACCCAAATCCTATTATAATGAGAAGTTTCCTCCGTTTATTGATGTAATTAATTCACATCTGACCGATAGATATGGACCGGTATTTACTAGGGAAAAATAAAGTTATAAAAATAACATTGAAGTAAAAGTAGCAATCCAAATAATTACTTGAATAGTTCTGTTTTCTATCTATCTTTCTATCTATTGTTTAAAGCGGGCACTATGTAACTTTCTTTTTATGAATAAAATTATTTTTTTTCCAATCTGTATGGTAGAGGATGTTAATACAATATAACTTATACAATTGCAGTGGTTGTATTTTGTCTCCCTGCATGCTCGTCTATTGAGACATTTAAATCGTGTCAAAGGTCATGTTTCACCTCGACACACGATCTGACATGAATTTTGACCTGATGGTCAAGATTCAATGTATCCCCTGAGCAAGCAGGCAGGCTCTATTAGATCAATGGTAAAAATGTCAGCACTTGTGCAGGAAATAGGGTTCAAATCTGGGGTAGAAGAGGAAAGTTACATAGTGCAGCTTTAAAGGTAGGGTAAGTGATATTTTTTGGTTAAAACAAAAAGTATTTTGTTAAAAGGTTAAAGCACTATATTCTGATAGCAATCATTGCTATAGAGTGTTTGTTCAGTAACAGGAGTCTCCCCGTCTCTCCAGCTCTTTAATAAACAGAAAATAAATTTTACGGTAGGTGTCAAAATCTCAGCCAATCAGGAGAAAGTACCCATTTTTAAGCTTCATTTAGTGTTCCAGTTCCAATTTTGCCTGCTCATCACTTCCAATTTCACTTGTGTAATCTATATCCTGATTGAGTTCTCTATCCTGATTGGATAAAATTGGAAATGAAACTGAAACTGAAACGAAAATGCATTTTCTATTTTATAAAGAGCTGGAGAGTCAAGGAGACTCCTTTTACTGAACAAGCACTCTATAGCAATGAGTACTATCAGAATATATAGCTATTTAACACGTATTTTAACCAAAGAAAATCACTTACCCTACCTTTAATTAATCAGAACGTAATTGAAATAAATACTTAAATAAAAGTTATCTTTAATAATAACAATTAAGGCAGACAAAGGAGTCAGCACATAATATACTGTCTGTCCACTCATTCTTCAATGTCTGTGGTTCTCAAAATGGGGTCTAGGGACCCTTAGGGCAGTGGTTCTCAAAGTGGGGTCCGGGGACCCCCAGAGCAAAATGTGTTAATACAGCATCACACTCAATATAACCCCTTGACTTTATCCATATTTTATACGTTGGCTATTAAAAAATAGCAGACAAGCGCACAGCGTGGCACAAATGCCACTTTGTGCCGTGCTGCGAGCTTGTACATCTGCTATTTTAGAACATTAAAAAATAAATGAAAGTATTGGAAAAGTGAATAATTTTGAAATGTTTTTTTTAACACAAAACCTCTCTTCAGGGGGTCCCTGGCACAAAACATTTCGAGATGGGGGTCCGGACAAATATATATCAATTTGGGGGGAATGGAAAAGTGGTCACAGCACTCATCTGTAAAAATGCATTCCATCAAACTTTAAGATGCTGTTTTCCTCCCAGTGTGGAGGAAGGAGGCTTAGAATGTTTAATGTGATCGCTCCCTCTTGAAATAAATACTCATTGGTTTCTGTTGTGCGATTCTCAAAGCAGTTGTCCTCAAAACCCGCGCTCCCTATGATAACGGCAGCAGAACCTGCCTGACTGATTCACTCAATCAGTGCAGTGATGACGCAACACCGCCGTTTCCGAGTATGGGAAAGAATTGCTTACTCCGCACATCAAAGCTCACGCCCACACTTTGCAAAAGGCCTTTTTTAGCGGTTCTTAAAGCCACGCCCCTTTCCCCCGGTGGGTACAGATGTCACAGTATGATTGGAAAACCAGTCAGATTGAAAAAGGTGCACTTGTTTTCACCAACGGAGGCGTGCCGTCTGAAGGTGACTTGAGCCACGAAAGGCACCGCCGAGCGAGCTTAGGCAAGCGAGTCGCCGTGCCGAGTGTTGCAAAGTCACCTTCAGACGACTCAGTGCCGTCCGAGTTACGACATAATCGTAAATCATCCCCCCTATAGTCTCGGTACCTCTGAGACGTCATTTATTTTTTTGACGGGGGAGCACGGGAGGTGAACCGTGAACTCGAAGAAAACGAGCACTCCTTTTTCAATCTGACTGCTTTTCTAATCATACTGTAACATATGAAATGAAGGGCACGCCTCCATTTTGGAAGGAAACTCCCACATTCCTTAGGGTAAACATAGAGCAGTAAACGTAGGGTTCCTTGAGGGGGTTCAAAAATGGACCCTCGTTAAGTGGTCAGATGGGTGGGAAGCGTGCCTCCTCAGAGCATGCTCATTTTGATGGTCAGTCGATTGTGTTCCGGCTTGGATCAGTGGATCTAACTATGAATTTTGTCATATTTATGTTACATTATCATTTAAACCAATTATTTAAGGCCCACTTGCAATACCCCTCCCGGCCCACCAGTGGGCCCTGACCCACAGGTTGGTAATCGCTGTGATAGAGCATTGGTTTTCAAAGTGCGGTCTGGGGACCCCAGCAAAATTAGCTAATATAGCGTCACAATCATTTTAACCACTTTAACCATATTTTATACTTTGGCTATTCAAAAATAGCAGATCTACAAGCTCATAGCTATGAGCTTGTAGATCTGCTATTATTGAACATGTGTTCAAATCTTTGAATATAATATATATAATTATAGGCTATACATTTTAACTCAAATCTTTGCCTTTGGATGTCCCTGGCACAAAATATATTTTGGATGGGGGGTCCGCTGCCAAATACAATTTGGGGTTCCGTGACACGAAAAAGTTTGAGAACTTACTGTGATAGATAGAGCAAATCATCTGCTGTATTCTATACAGTGCCATGATCCTCCAGTGACAGCGCCAAGCCACAGGCCTCATCACACACTCACCCCTCTGAAAGTGACACCGCTAATACACACATCCACACAGTGCTCATGTGTCATTATTCAAATGCAAAATATTATGTTTGAAATGATTAATGATGGAAAAGTAGTTCCTGGAATATCATTGGGAGCCATATTGTTGTATCGAGGCATTGATATGTAAATGAGCTTCCTGGTAATGTGATACCAATGCTGCACCAGTTCATATTCGGACAGCTTGAGACTCTATAAAGCCCTCTTTGAATTTGTATACCAACAGCAATGAACTTGAGAACATATCCGCAAGATTGCATTTTGAGAAAGGCTTGTACTGCACTTTTGCACAATTTATTGTTAAAAGAAATAAAAAAAAACTATTTCCAATTGTCTATACTTTTACTTCTACAAATATTGTACTTTTACTCCACTACAATTATTTGAAAACTTTAGTTAGTTACTTTTCAGATATAAAGTATTCCATTATGAAACATACATTAACCACTTTAGCCCTATTTTATACCTAGGCTATTTTCAAATAGCCTATCCACAAGCTCACAAGCTTGTGAGCTTGTAGATCTGCTATTTTCAAACATTTTAGTACTTTTACTTTTGGTACTTGCAGTATACTTTTACTTAAGTAAAACATTTGAGTACTTTTTCCACCACTGACTGCTTCAAGTAGCCTAAGTGCCAGCCTTACATGAGAATCGGCTAGAGTTTATTCCCAGGGGATTGTGCGTTTTTGTCACTATCCCTTTAATCACATTCTTGTGATTTGGGGTCATGACCCCAAAGTGGAAGGTAAATGTGATCATTATAGAAACTTTGATATTTCCTTTTCGTTGAAGTCTCGACCAAACAATGGACGACCAGTCCAAAGAGCGGTGTCTTTTTTTAAATCGAGGATCTATTTTTATTGCAACCACATGATGGAAAAACATTGAATTCCAGTATTGTCTGAGCGAGGCTGCTGGCATGCTCCCAGCAAATTCAACAAACAGCAAAGTATGAAATAGCTGCTAGGCCTCAGACGTTACGTGGAGACAACCTGGCCATGGAGAAGACTTCAGATCTGCATTAATGAGACCTTAGGCCGACCGCAGAGAATGTACTGGATGATCAAGAAGACATGATCTAACCCTTTTAGCTTTCTCCAGTCCATCCGGTCGCAGGTTTGCACTTCCACTGCACAGCCTGGAGATCGCTTTGTAATCCCATCCAAGATGCTATTGTGGTCAATGTTAACCAACCATAAAAGGCCCACAGAGCTTTTAAAGAGTGAGACAATTCTCACTTTCATAAAAAAAAAAGAAAGCTTTTCAGCGTAGCACATGTTGGAACTATTAGCTTGATTATTAGAACAAATGCAAGTCAAATTTATCAGCTGTTTGATGCATAGCATTTGTGGTAGATATCTCTCTCTCTCTCTCTCTCTCTCTCTCTCATCTCCGAGGGGCTTGCGCTCAACAGAAGAGACTTTGAAGCTATCAGTATCCTATAAGTGATTTAGCAGAAGGAAATTGGTTGTCTACAGAGGTGGTTGCAGCACAGAGGTAATATGCTCGCTTAGGTTTCCATGATCACATGTTCAAATCACAATATATCCCTCACAGTTTGAGCCACCAAAGGGCTGAGGTAAAGGAGTCTGCGGTGCTGCCACGTGCGTTTGTCGTTTACAGCTAAGGGGTCTTCAGGCCAAGGACGGACCCCTTAGCTCAGTGGTTCTCAAACCTTTTCATGTCAAGGACCCCCAAATTGAGATGTGTTTGGCAGGATTTTGCCAGGGACCCCCAGAAGAGAAGATTTATGTGTTTTCGATATTTTTCAATGTGAGAGAGTTGTGTAGATTCATGTTTTTTGTTTGTTTGTTAACACAATGGTCTTTTCTATCAATACGTTAGATTCATGTTCATGTGTATTTTCAGTCATTTAACCACTTAAACCCTCAATACTTGGTCAACTTGACCTTTGCCCCTGCACTTGGTCTGCTCTTTTTTTCCCCCTCTACACCAAACCTCTTTGCTGAAAATAGCCGACAAGCTCACAACGAGTCGCAGCTCGACGCATTGTGTGCTTGTAGATCTACTATTTTCACCGAATGTTCACCCCAGAATAGGGATGCTGGGGTTCAAGTAAAAAAAAGTTCCTATCAAACAAAAATGTGCCCCCCCCCTAGTAACTCTGAGGACCACCGGTCCCCATGTTGAAGGTATGCCCATGGTTGCTCTTGACAGAAAGCTGCAGTATGCTGGCACCACCAGGGAGGATGCAGGGGTCTGATAGACAAGAGGGCAGAGAGGTTCGAGGGGGGTCTCCAAGTTGAGCCTTCATGTTCATTGTCCTCTTGGGAGCATTCGGTGCTTCCTGGAGACACATGGCCTCCACATGTGAAGCCCTGGCCACAGGCAGACCCTGGCACACTTAACCGCATGAACCCTAGCCTTCCTGTTCCGGGGTTAACTTTCGGCGGAAATAGCACATCTAACAGTACACAGTACACAGTTTGTAGATCGAGTTTTTGGCCCTGGGGGGCACTATACTTTGAGTATATGGTGTTTAAGTGATTAAGGCAAGCCGAGTTAGCCTATCTACAATTAAAGGAGTAGTTCACCCAAAAAAGTATTTATTTTCTATTAATTGCAAACCCCATGAAACCTCAAATTCATGGTTTTGTTTTAGTTTTTGTCGCATTCCTAAGGCAATAATTTGATTACCTGCGAAAAGATGCTAATGTATCCGGTAGGAGACACGAAGTAGACTCTTTGTGTCTCCTACCGGAAATACACCCGTCATCAAATTTTTGGCTTAGGAATACGACAAAAACAAAAGAAATCCATGAATTCAAGGCTTGTGTAATTGATAGAAAATAAGATTTTTTTTGGGTGAACTACTTTTGGGTTCTTAACCATCATTGAGTGGCGATGAATGCTATAGCAGCCATGATGTGAAGACAAATGCATGTAGATGTTTGCGTGCGCAGAACATGCAGCAAAGCAAAGGCACAAAACAAAAAGTCTAATCCCCCCCCTCCTATACTATAAAGGTCCAGTTAGCGATGCCAGAAGAACACAAATATTTTCATTTAGAAACCAAATCTAGACAAATCAATTTGGGCAACGCTGCAACTTGTGGAAAATGTTGCTTGATGGGAGATCCTGTGCTGAGCTGTCTGAAGCATGAGAGTTAAGCCCACCTCAGATAACTTCTCCCCGTCTTTCCTCCGGCCCTCTGTTGTGTTGACAGTTGGCTGTAGGTGCAGCTTGGAACCGCATGCTACCGCTGTAGAGGTATATAGGCACAACCATCAGCTTTTTCCATGTGGTGGACATTCCAACGCTCCATCTGCTTTTAATATATCCCCGTGTCCAGCTGTTTCAGGCTCCTATACCAGTCCCTCTCCCCGATCATTCCTGCGAGGCTGTAAATATGAATGGATGACATTTCCATCATTGCCGTGTTTTCTGCGAACACGTGAGCAAGGGCCCATTGTGCTTGAAAACAGGGGGATCTTATTATTATTTTTATTTTTTTACATGTCTGGTCTTAAAAACACTTTTTGAAATGAACAAAGGGCTAGATTGTTATATTAAATTCATATGCACAACCTCTAGTGGAATATTAAGTCACGTTTAATCACTGTTAGAGTCTCAAAGGGCTTTACAAGACCACATTTAAAGGTAACAAAACTACCCCCCCCCCTCCCCCCCCTCTCCATCAGGCAAGGAAAAAAGTCCCAAGAAAAAGGAAAAAAAAACCTGGATGGGAAGAGAAAAGGAAGAACCCTCAGGAAGGCTGAACACACAAAGGACACATTCAACTTCAACAGAGCTCAACAAATCAAATGAAATTGTAGAAGGACTTGCTTCGGGATAATGTCTAAGATGATGTATGCAAATAATCATATTCGTATAACACAGATTTGTCCTGTAACTATCATTGGTGGAAAAAGTACTCAAATGTTTTACTTAAGTAAAAGTATCAATACTGCAATTACAAGTAAAAGTCCGGAATTAAAAATGTACTTTAGTAAAAGTACAAAAGTATTTGTATCAAAATATACTTAAAAGTACCAAAAGTAAAAGTACTAAAATGTTTGAAAATAGCAGATCTATAAGCTCACAACGCGTCGCATTGTGAGCTTGTAGATCAGCTATTTTCAAATAGCCTACGTATGAAATAGGGCTTAAGTGGTTAATTTATAATCATCTATAACTACAAAGTAACTAAAGTTTTCTAATAATTGCGGTGGAAGTAAAAGTACAATATTTGGTACTGAAAATTGGATAATACAATAGTAAAAATAAAAAAAAATACCTCGAAATTGTACTTAAGTACAGTACTTGAGTAAATGTACTTAGTTACTTTACACCACTGGTAACTATACTACAGTATATTAATGATAAACCATTTTTGTGCCGACCAAATTCAAAAGCACACGTTTCACTAATGGTTGAACTGTTGTATCGTGGTGCTCAATAATCCTCAGACCGCTATTTACAAATACTGGAATATACTGAATACTGTTAACTTTGCTTAAACCTAAATAAGACTGTAGACGGCAGCGAACCAGAGAAAGGCCTTGATTAAATTGCTGATTATGCTTTGCATGAGAACATAACTCCCTTTATAATTACAACAGCATCCTGATTTGATAATTACTTGCAGAGCATCAAAGGATGCTCCGCACAGATGTTGGAGACGTTATACTTCTCTATACACGCCCAGTGGTTGAAGAAGTACTCAGTTTTTTTTTACTCGAGTAAAAGTAGCAATACCACAAAGTAGAAATACTCTGTAACGAGTAAATGTCCTGTACTCAGAAATTTACTTCAGTAAAAAAACTATTATTCAAAACCAAAATATACTTCATATAAGAAATAGCAGATCTACAAGTTGAGCTTGTAGATCTGCTATGTTTGAATAGCCAAAGTACTTAAATGGTAATGTACATCTTGCAATGATTGATTTGATTGATTATTTTCATGTCCTGCACACAAATTGCCTAACCCTCATGGGTTTTCAAGATTATACAGTATATTCACATTTGACATTTTGTGTCTGATGTTTGGATGTTCCCATCCCATATCCCCGTTAATTGCCAACACTGGAGTCAATGTATGGACTCCCAAAAAGGATCTAATAGCTCTATGAACACCAGAAGCTTAGTCAGACACTGGACATACCCCTGATGAGTTGTGTATATAGGTATTGAATCCTGTGTTTAACTTTGTTCATGACAGAGCCCTGTGCCCTGCCCCGCTGACTGAGCTAGGACACTAACAGCATCATTAAATGTCATGTGCTCATCCAATGTCAATCCAAGATACTTGTACTGGTCAGTATATGACAGCCTTATTGACCCAAAATTAAACACAACTGAACTTCTCTGTAGTGAGTTTTGTCTGAAGTGTACTATTTGGGTTTTGTCCTGGTTTGCCGCCAATCTCCAAATATCCAGCACCATTCTGCAATAATGTTCAGCATTAACTAATAATAATAATAAAAATCTGCAAAGTACGTCACTAAAGTTTTCAAATAATTATAGTGGAGTAAAAAGTATATTTGCCTCGAGATGTGGAGTTGAAATATTAAGAATGGAAATACTCAAAGTATAAGTACCTCAAAATTGTAATTAAGTACAGTCCTTGAGTAAATGTTAGGCTACTTAAGTTACTTCCCACCTCTGTACACACACGCCACTATAGGACGCAACGTGAAGAAACACATGTCACTGACAGAGGGGCTTCACGCAGAGGAAACGTGCTCATTTTCAATCAAGCCTGCAAAACAAAACAGAAATGTTTTTCTTTTCCAGTCCCGTGACAAGCAACACATTTACACTCAGTGTTATTCTGTTGGTCTCACTTCCGTTGCCGCACGTGCGACGTAAAAAACCCACAGCGGCCTGCAGCATTGTGGGGAAATGGCCATTTGCATTATTAACCCATTGAGACCTGAGGCTGATTCTACAAATGCCTTCTAAATCATAACAGTTTTCTGAAAAACCTATGTTGCTATATCAGTGGTGCTCAAACTTCTTCATGTCAAGGACCCCCAAGAATATATGCATTTGGCCACTGACCCCATCTGAAAATAATTTGTCCCAGGGACCCCCAGAAGCAAAGATTTGAGTTAAAAATGTTCGCTTAAAAATATATACCGGTATATATTCAAAGATTTGCAAAAGTGTTCAAGAATAGCAGATCTACAAGCTCATAGCGCAGCACGAAGTGACACGCTATGACAGAGAATATACAAGTAAGACGCGCGAACGCTGGAAGCGAACGCAGCTCGAAAATATTGTGTATTTACGGACTTGTAATCCGTGTTATTTCACTGTGATGGGGAGAGAAGTGTGTGTGTGTGTGTGTGTGTGTGTGTGTGTGTGTGTTGCAGGCTGTTGTGCATTGTAATCAGAGCAGGCTGTTGTGCATTGTAATCAGAGCATTATGAGAGCATGAACACAGACAGACACACACACAGAGAGACACACACACAACCTGAGCAGAGTTACATAGTAAGCTCCACTTGGTCGGAGGCGCCGCCGCGCCTCCTTCCGCGTTCGCAATTAGGATAACATCTTTGAGCCCGCAAGATACCTAGAAACTCTGTCCGATTCACAGTCCAAGTAGCAGCAGTGGTGACGATCGGTGGTGTCATGGGGGCCACACGGAGTACCACGGCGTTCCACCGTAACAATTTTCACGCGCACCCACAAGGTACGGTGCACGTTGCACGCATGCGCGTGCATGTGACGTCATTGAAATACCGTTCATCTTCCTGTGAGAAAATCACTAGCTGTGTAACCAGCTAGAAACAAGGAGACAGACTGTCTCTGCTGTCTCTCATCTCGGGGTCACAGTGGCGGCTGCCACTATGACCCACTCTGCAACTAACACGGCTTATCAGACCAGATGGCGTGTGTTTAGTGCGTGGTGCGTCAGTCATGATGCCATTCCAGAGACCTGTAATGTCCAAATTGTGCTGTGGTGTTTTGCAGTCATTGTTGGATGCAGGCCGGGCGACGTCTACACTGAAGGTGTACCTTTCCTCCATCTCTGCATGGGACCGATGGGTAGGCACCCGCAATGGGCTTGTTCAGCCGCCCTTTGAGCCCCTGGCCTCTATTTCCCTTCGGCACCTTTCGTGGAAGGTGGCGTTCCTGTTGGCCATTACCTCCACTAAGAGGTTCAGTGAGCTCCATGCACTCTCTGTGTTTTCGGATGGGCCCAGACAGGTTGAGTGTCACCATCCGTCCTAACCTCTCTTTTATGCCAAAGGTACTGTCCTTTATTTGTCGGCCTACATCCCTCCCTCGGGTGAGGGTGATGTGAGTGCTGCCCGCTGTGACTTATGGCCAGATTGATTTGTATTTGGCCGTGGGCCCCCATCTGAAAAAGGTTTTGTGCCAGGGACCTCCAAAAAGGGAAGATTTGTGTAGAAAAGAAACATCACATTTTCAAAAAAAAATTATTTAAAAAAGAAAACGAAAAATAAATGGCAGATGTACAAGCTCTGTGAGCTTGTAGATCTGCTATTTTTGAATAGCCAACGTATAAGTGGATAAAGTGGTTAAAATGATCGCGATGCTGTGTGAACTACTTTTGCTATGGGACCCCCTGGTACTCCCCTCAAGGACCCCTGGGGGTCCCCGGACCCCACTTTGAGAACCACTGGGTTAATGGCTTTTCGGGGAAGACATGTGGCTTCGAGGTTTCACACGGGGGTCCGTCGGGACGACAGAGGGCCCGCCCCTCTGAAAATCTACCCCGCTCATCAAGACCCCCCGACGACATCTGTGCATTTTTTCTACTCACTATGAAGTTTGTCCGGCTCAGAAGGTCAACATTTGGATTTAGAATCACGATCATCTGATGATAGATTGTCGGTATGATGGCCTACAGGGAATGACGTTTCGTTAAGGAGAGTTTATAAATCTCGTTCCCGAAAACTGGCGGACGGTAAACAACTTGTCAGGCTACTTTCTCGAGCTTGGAACGCGCAGTAGATCAGCTCACCAATTGGCCAGAGATGTTTCTTTCGGTCTCTCTTGAGCTGAGCCGTGAGGGATGTCTCTGATGATGATGGCTTGTGGTGGAAGAAGTAGGCCTACTCAGGTGTTTTACTTAAGTAAAAGTAACAATACCGCATTTGATTTGTAAAGTAAAAGGCCGATATTAAGAATTTGACTTAAAAAATTATACTTAGACTACCAAAGTAAAAGTACTCACATTTTTCAAAGTGTGTTAACCTTTTTTGAATATTGTACATCCACAAGCTCTCATCGCAACGTGTTGTAAGCTTGTAGATGGGCTACTTTCGAATAGCTGAAGTGTAAAATAAGGCTTATAGCCCTATTAATAATTGTGGTGGAGGACAAAGTACAATATTTTGCCTCTGAGATGTCCTGTAGTGTAGTAGCAGTATGAATCCTTGCAAAATGGAAACATCGCTATCATGTTAACCACTTTATCCATTTATACGTTGACTATTCAAAAATAGCAGATCTACAAGCTCATAGTGTGCCACTTCGTGCTGCGCTACAAGCTTTTTTGGAACGTTTTGGACAATATCGAACATTTTTGGAAAATGTTGAATTATTTTGATCATTTTTTAACACAAATCTTCTCTCCTGGGGGTCCCTGGCACAAAACCTTTTCAGATAGGGGTCCGCGGCCAAATACATATCAATATGGGGGTCCTTGACATGAATACGTTTGAGAACCACTGCTTCACACCACTGACGACGGCCCAAAGAGTGAATTGACCGGCTGCTGCTGGAATATAAACACCACCGCCATTAAATGCCATCCCACCCATGCCAGACCACCCAGCACAATGACCGTGACCTGCTGCCACGTCAGACGTCACACAATGCAAGTCATTCACTCTCCCAAAATACAACCTGCGGCTATGTTTTATGGTTTTATTTTTTATTTTTTTTACTGTGTGTGTGTGTGTGTGTGTGTGTGTGTGTGTGTGTGTGTGTGTGTGTGTGTGTGTGTGTGTGTGTGTGTGTGTGTGTGTGTGTGTGCTTGTGTGTCCAGACTAGAGCTAATCTCACAAGCCGCTGGACTGATCAGCGCCACCACAAGGTTTTTGTGCAAACGCCAAAATAGTACCTCCTTGCATTTTTCCCCAATTATTTGGGGGCCCACTTGCAATATCCCCACGGCCCTCTAGTGGGCCACGGCCCACAGGGTTGGGAATCTCTATTTTATACCCACGGTTATCATGATCCCTCCAATCACGGCATATACTTTTCAGAGAAATAATGTTTCTGTTATCTGCTGTTGATCACCACTTTGTCCCGCACGGTCAATAAATAACGTGTGCGTGCGTGCGTGCGTGCGTGCGTGCGTGCACGTGCATGCTGTCTCGTATGGCCTTTATGTCTGCAGAGGCTGCCTGACACACAACTATTTCCCCCTCCATCCACCCAAAATAGCCCTTTGCCATCATGTTGAGAGTTTGTGCTGATAGGATCTGGACTGGTTTGACCCCGGCAGTCATCTGGACTATGGAAGTGGGTCAAGCTGCCCTCGAGGGGAGTTGGTCTGCCTGACGAGACCCTTCTCTCTCTCTCTCTCAGAGCGCTGCTGCAGAGGGACTGCATTCCGCTTTGCCGCTTGAGTCTGCGTTTTTTTCCAGACAGACTTAAGACTTTTTTGCCATCTATGTCGTTGCTGTCGGGTAAACCTCTTATCTCCATATTTTAACTTTTTGTGTTTTTTCGTTAAGTAACGCCCTTCTTGAACATAGGCCTACTACTGCAAGCACAAAAGTTTCAAAAGTAGCAGATCAGCAAGCTCGAAACGCGGCACGAAGCGACGCGTTTTGAGCTTGTAGATCTGCTACTTTTGAATTTGAATCCTGAAAAGTGAAGTGTTTTGGACATATGAAGTTTCCACCCGACAGAGACGATATAAATCCTGTACATGGTTTTTGTAATTTCAAGATTATTAGGTCAATGAAACGATAACACATTCGGCGGACTGTATGATTGTGCCGTACAGTGGTGGAAGTAGGCCTACTAGGACTTTTTGAAAATAGCAATAAGTCATGTCCTGCTTTCAAAATCTTACAAGTCGAGGTACAAAAGTATTAGCATCAGAAGATTTAAAGTAATAAAAGTAAAAGTTCTCATAATGCAGAATCCTATGTTACTACATGTTATTGAACTATACAATACAGTATCATTAATCACTTAATCACTCTATTTTATGCTTTGGCTATTTGAAAATAGCCGATGTACTGTACAATCTCTAGATAAGCTACGACGCACCGTGAGCTTATCTGCTACTTTCCAAACATTTAGAAGGGTGTTGATTAATAATTGTATTAATTATTAATAATTAAAATCTGCAAAGTAACTAGTAAACTAAAGCGGTCAAAGTTGTGGAGTAAGAAGTACAACATTTGCCTATGAGGTGTAGCGGAGTAGAAGTATAAAGTATCAATACATGGAAATTATACCGTACTCAAGTAAAGTAGGGGTACCAGTTGAAATTGTACTGAAGTGCATTACTTGAGTGAATATACTTAGTTACTTTACACCACGAGAGCTTAATCACCTATAGGTATTAACGAAAGGGGAGGGGGGGGGGGGATCGGAGAAATCTCACTCCAAAGATCGTATATCCTGATTTATAGTGGAAGACAAGCTCGGCAGGTATATACATCCATACCGCTTAAGTCAATAATGCCTTGATCTGCGTCCAAGATGGCCTCCCGATGTTAAACTGTTTCACAGACCATAGGAGGAGAGGAGCGCAACAACACTGATTCTCCAGCAGATAAATTTGCCCCCCGGAGCAGTGTCAGCATATTTGAGTTGACAGCTGATGCACACAGGTCAAGTTCTCTAGTGTGTTTAGACCCCCCCCCCTCACACCCCCAGGCCAGGAGCATGCTGCATTGTTTGAATGGCAGAAACCTCTTATCTCCTCCTCCATATTATAACTTTTTGTATTTTTTCCCCCTGTAAATTAACGCCCTACTTGGTCATCCTACAGTGTTAAAAGTAGAAGATCCGCAAGCTCGAAACGCGGCTCGTAGCAACGTGTTTCGAGCTTGTAGATCTGCTACTTTTGCTGAAAAGTAACAGTTTTGAACATAATGGTTTCCACCCAACAGATATGGTTAGCAGACACACTATGAAATTTTGCCTCGTTTCACTCAGCAGTTAATGTGTATTTGGTCACGGACCCCCATCTTAAAAGACTTTGTGCCAGGGACCCCCATTTGTGTTGTTGAAATGTTTCAAGATGTATTTAGAAAATATCAGATGTATAGGGTTAAGGTGGTTAAAATGATTTTGATTCTATATCAAAATTTTGCTGGGGACCCCCTGAAACCCCCTCGGGGTCCCCAGGCCCCACTTTGAGAACCACTGCAGTATGTAGCACGAGCTGATATCTTGAACATCCTTGATATAACATATAACAATCGATTGCACTTCCAATATGAAATAGTTTTCCATCATTGAAAATAAAACAAAACCCACTTTGAAATGTACTAATACTAATATAAAAATAAATCTTAATTCTACAATCACAAAAAAAAAAGAGTAGTAAATGTCTGCAATATAACTTTGGGAAAATTACTTCAGTTCATTCATTTCATTTCAGTGCGGGTACAAGGCACATCGTTATTGATTTCTTCATTATTAATGAATTCCCTGCTAGGTAAAGTACCTAGTAGTCAAACCACAGCAGCGCTCTAAGCCAGACACTCTTACGTAACACAGTAGGATGTGTAGACTAAAATGACAACACTATTAATCTTGTCGGCAGGCAAAATAATTTCCCTTAATGTCTGCAAAGAGTCAAGGAACTACACAGCCATGGTGTGGTGCTTGGCCCGAGCCTTGGAAAATGATTGAGTATGGCTCACGTTTCCTGATGTGCTTCGACCAAAATGTTCACTAAATCATACCTATTCAAACACACAGAACATTTCAACAGTTCAACTTCCCCCCAAAAAGCAATACAGCGCTGACTTGGCTGTTGGCTTAACCAAATTCCCTGTTATGAGCTGGGATACTTGCGCAGTAATACGCTACTGTACTGCACATACAGTCAGTGGTGGAAAAAGTACTCAAATGTTGTACTTAAAGGGATACTTCACTTTCACATAAAATAAACATTTAAAAAATATATTAAAAAAAAATTAAAGAAGTTATGGCAAAATAAAGGCCCCCTCACACATTAGTAGGACACTCTAATGCGTGAGGGGGCCATGAATTTTCCAATACTTTTTTCATTTATTTTTAATATATTTTTTAAATGTTTATTTTATGTGAAAGTGAAGTATCCCTTTAAGTAAAAGTATCAATACTGCAATGTAGAAGTACTTTGTTATAAGTAAAAGTCAGGAATTCAAGTAAAAGTACAAACGTATTGGTATCAAAATGTACTTAAAGTACCAAAAGTAAAAGTTCTACAAGCTCACAACGCGTCGCGATGCGACGCGTTGTGAGCTTGTAGATCGGCTATTTTCAAATAGCCTCGGTTTAGCTAAAGTGGTTAATGTATGTTTCATAACATCATAATTGATATCGGCAAAGTAACTAAAGTTTTCAAATAATTGTGGAGTAAAAGTACAATATTTGCCTCTGAGATGTAGTGGAGTAGAAGTAAAAGTATTGGAAATACTCAAGTAAAGTACAAATACCTCAAAATTGTACTTAAGTACAGTACTTAAGTAAACTTACTTAGTTACTTTACACCACTGCATACAATACTATACAACTGCTACTCTTGACAGGTCAGAGAGGGTCCCTGCCCGGTGGACAAAATAAGTAATTAGGGGTCCACCGTCCAACAGTTATTCCAACTAATCGATCTATTTGATTCTATATAATCGAAAGTATTGATTTTGTCGTGAAAAAAATTGTGTCCCGTATTTTTCCTTCACAATAGCTAAAAGAGTAGATCTACAAGCTCACAACGCTATTTTCAAGAAAAAGTGTTGTACGGTGAAACATTAATATAGGCCTAGTTAATTTGCAAAATATTTTAGCATAACCTTTTGACCGTACTGTTAACGAGCCTCCTAATAAAGTATTCAATCAATCAATCAAAAAGAACTAGCTATACACTCTACAGAGTGCTAGACTCTACCAGGCCTTTTTGTCCTAGTGTATATTATTAAATAAATTACGTGGATAGGACAGAGTTTACATTTTTCATTTAACAAGGCAGTGGTGGTCTGGCACAATACAAAGCCTCATGAGGGAAGAGGATAGGGCCTAAAAGAGCTTTGGTAGGTCCACATAGCGGCAGGTATGTGCATGCTTAGACATAAGGTGCAAAAACATATCTACTGTAGGACAGAAGCTTTACAGGTAAGAAAACCCACATAGCAGGTCCACAGCTAAAGTAAAGTCTGCACAGAGGAACATATCCACATGAAGGGAGGAAAAAAACTATCCGTTTCAAGTAAAAAAGGTCCAGCTGACAGGCCATTCTGGTGATAGACAGTGTTCAGGTCGTTCAGCAGTCTGTTATATGTGGAAGCTGTTCAGAAACCTGGTGGTCTTGCCATTGATTTTTAACTTGAATCTTTGCTTCTGGGGGATTCTACAAATGTCTTCTAAATCCAAACAGTTTTTTGAAAAAACGTATGCTCCTATAATATCAGTGGTTCTTAAACTATTCTCATGTCAAGGACCCCCAAAATGATATGTGTTTGGCCACGGACAGACCCCCATCTCAAAATGTTTTGTTCGCTTTAAAACAATAAACATAAGATTTGCAAAAGTGTTCACGATTATTTTCAAAAATAGCAGATCTACAAGCTCATAGCGCGGCACTCGGTGCTGCGCTATGAGCTTGTATATCTGCTATTTTTGAATAGCCAAATAAATCTTAAAATGACATGTCCGTTTCAAGTAAAAAGGTCCAGCTGGTGATAGACAGTGTTCAGGTCGTTGTTCAGCCGTCTGTTATAGGTGGAAGCTGTTCAGAAACCTGGTGGTCTTGCCCTTGATACTACGGTAGGCCTCCTTGCCTGGCCGCGGTCGTAGTAGGGGTTGAAACGGTTTGTGGCTGGGGGGGTTACTGTACACGTATCTTGATGATACAGCGAGCTTTGACTAACACACCACTTATGGCTCCTTATGCGCTCTCCCATTCTTGTCGACGTCAAGAATGTAAAACCCATTCTGTGAGCATTTTGTGTTGTCTTGTGTGACATCTCGTGTAACCTCCAGTGTAAATTATGAGCATGCGCAAACACGCCAGAGCTATATAAAGTGACCCTTGTGCCTCTCACTCCCCCGGTGTGCATAAACATCCTGTGGATTTCTCAATGAAAAGGACACGTCCCCAGTGATCAGGTATAGTGGTCACCCAATGTCCATCCTTTATATTCTGACAGTGTCCCGGTAAGATTCCCGGTACTGCTTGTTTACTCTGTCTTCTCTGTGCTGATTGGCATATAGCTTGGTTCAGCCGTCTTC